>NC_092860.1:97106431-97198815 GCF_032062135.1 Pyxicephalus adspersus
CTCGTGCTGCACGTACTACACGTGCTGCACATGCCATTACCTAATCATTAACCCCTCGCAGTCTTCCTGTCTGTCTGCACTGTCATGCCAGCCTTCTGCTATTCTCCTTTCACTCGCATGCTCCAGGCTTTCCTTTCCTCTTTGGCCAGACATTGTAGACATTTTTTTGTGTGGCTTGACACCGTGCAAAATACTTTGTAGCTAATATGCTTCACAAAGTGGAAATTTGTGCAGTAAGTGGATTTTTTTATTGGGGGGGGGTTGACACCAAAAATGCAAGTGCACTGTGTGTGTTGTATGCAGCACTTTCCTTCAGTGGTGACACTTGTAATATGCATCACAGTATACAAACTTTATACTGCAGTACACACTGCGTCTGTGTGATTGTTTCTCAGTACAAGTGTGATACTGTGCACGGAGTCAGGGAGGGTACCCTGCCTCTGGCTGCGTGTATGTAACACACTGACTGACTATCTTTCTATGTATCTATTTATGTATCTATCAAGCTAACAGTGAAACACTCTACCTATCTGAGTACAGTAGATTTCAGGACTGCACCAATACAGTACAATCCAACAATCTATCTGACTAATAGTGTGAGTGTGACACAGTATAACTAAGTAAAGCACTTTTTTTTTACTTTGACAAAGCAAGTCAAGCAGCACAGAAAGATTGTGATGCTAGCAAATCTCTGTCAGGAGTGGTAAATGCAGGCACGCCCAGGGCCGAATTCAGGGCGTCGAATCCAACAAATATCGGGTCGACCCGAATTTGAAAGACCATATTCGGGTTGAACATTAGGATGACCCGAATTCAAACAACACTAGCAAGGAATATATAGTAAGGTAGAAACCGGACACAAATTTAGCTAGCATTAGAATTTTAAGCATAAAATATACATTAAATGTATATAAATACACTGGTTGGTAAATAAAAATACAATGTGTGGTATTTAAATAATAAAAAATAAAATAGAAAGAATGGTTTGCAAGAACACATCCACAAATAAAATCCCATTCAAATCTATGCATTAAGCGTCTTAAATTTGAATTTCTGTCTTATTTTTCATATACATTACATAACAAAATAACAGTGCTAGAGGGCACAAGCCTAGGGCTTGTAGATGGCTGCATGCCGAGTGATCTCCAAGACCACCTGGGACAAATAAACCACTTTATTAGGCCAGATTTATAAAAGCTCTCCAAAGCTAAAGAAGATACACTTTCATCAGTGAAACAAAATCATGGCATGTTTTCCCGGCTGTTATCAACTAAAATGATTGCGCGTTGCGAGCCGCGTATCTCCGGATGCTCGACACTGGCGAGCTTGCATTAAAAGTCACTATTCCCCTAAAAAAAAATCATTCTTTTTAATGGCACACATCTTTCACTTAGCTCTAAATAAAAATGTTTGTGGTGTTCAAATGTTTAAACCATAATTATTAGCCAAGAAATAAGCATATTTTTAAATGACCTATTATTTTCAAGTTCGGAAAGAGGTAACTGATTTCAGCTGTTTAGGCACCTACCTATATGCTTACAATGCCTGACCCGAGGATCCGCCTGGTAATAAATACTTGCGAGTTTAGCAGGCGAGACGTCGCTAGTGGACTACATCATCCAACCAATTTCTTCTTTGCTTCCATAGATATATCTATCTATAGATATATAAAATAAAATAATAATATAATAATCAAAAATGTTACAAGTTACACAAAACACACACATTGGCCCTGATTTATCAAATGAGCTCACGTAAGCACGCTGCACGAAAATAGGTGCCTATATACGAGGTGTATTTCCGTGAAATACATTCGCCTTCACTTGTTAGCTGGATTTCGGCTTTGATCAATGAGCAATAGGATCAAGAATATGCCAATTAAGGCAATTAGTTTTCAGCTGGCACATTCAGGAGGATCGGTTAAGCTCTGTCAAGGTTAGAGCAATCAATTAGCGCACACCTGCTCCCTGTTCTGTGCGCATCTTCAGTACATTACAGGTCAGTTTGAATCTTTAATGCTTCATCTTTTTTTGGGTAGGTGCTACTTTTTTGTTACATTATACTCATTCACAAAATTGTTTCGTTTACTGTAACATTTGTTGCACATGTTGTTTTGATGCTTTTTGTTTGGTTGCAACACTGCAAACTAATTTATATCAAGCTGTACACATACTAATCAGCACTTTATAATATGTCATCACACAATAGTAAATCTGATTCAAATTTCATTCTAGTTTGGCTTCTTTATACATCGAAAAGAGAAATTATAGGAAGAAATAGGCAAAGAGTTTTTTGGGGGGCATATTGCTTTAACATGCTTTAAATTGAAAAGATTGGTTATTTCTTCTTATGATTTCTGATGTCATGGGCTTGGCTTCAAGCAACATTCATGGATCATATTGCTTCTGGTTTAAAGGAGTAATCCACCTTATGTGCTTCTACTACCAAGCTGAGGTGAGTAAGTCAATATATATAGTGGGCCAACGTCTAAAATGCATTTCAAACCTGCAGAAACACTCTGAAAGGCTGGAAAAACAAGAAAATATGTTTGGCACAAAGTGAATTTGTCCCTGGAAGTTTGATATATTAGTACTATTTGTTTTGTGTAAACACCTAAATAATGCATATAATCTAGTATTTAATGAGCAAAATTAAGTTGGGATCGCCCGTAGCAACGGGTCACAAGACAGCAGACTCCAAAGTTGCAGTTCAAACCGGCTCTTGCCTGTCTATTTATTAGCACTTTCACAAAACAATAAATAGTAGCCCGGCTGGCCAACTGGCTACCTCACTGGGTGCCCTAGCTCACTAACACAAACACTATCTCAGTATCAGTACTGTTTACCCACAGTTTTGTAGTCCTGTGTGGACACTGGCTTTCCTCAGCCTGGACCCCTCTCTGGCTCTCACTCAGCCTGGGCCCCTCTCTGATCACCACCAGCCTGCAACACAGTGGCTGATCACTCTCCCCTCTCCTGCACCTGAGTGCAGGTGGATAATACCCAGTCAGGATTGGGTTGGGCCAAGGGGCCCACGCTTTTACTCCCTTGGCCGGCTCCAGGGCGCTAAAGAACCAGGTTTCTTCCTAGAAACATATTCAAAACATCCTCACTTTAATTTCCCTGGAGCTTTTTTAACACTTTCCTGACCATTTCTACTCTTTCTAGGGACACTCTGTCACATATTTCCCCCTCTGCTTGACCCCGTGGGGTTGGACACATTTCTATACAATTACCCCAGGATAGGGTATCTGCACTTCCCTGCATTTTCCTGTTCCATCCTTTCTGTTTCCTGTGCAGAACTCTGTATGTTGCCCATGAAGACCTGACTGTCTTTCCTTTTCTAGGCAAAACACACAACAAAAAGAAAATGTTCTTTTTAGAGACTTGGTGCTCTGGACCTATTTGTCTCTGCCCTCTTTAACCTCCCTAGCAGTACATTTCTTTCTAGTTTTGTATGTCTAAAAGAGGTACATTGTTTTTCCATGAAAATTTATTTTACAGTTTAATATAATAGTATGAGTATAATAAAGTTTGAAACACCAAATCATGTAAAAATATTAATTAAATTAAAAAAGAATTATATTTTTATTTTTTTTAATTAAAAAAAAATATTATACTCATACCTTATATTAAACTGTAAAATAAATGTTTATGAAATACAATGTACTGTTTTTATACATATAAATCCAACGTATTGTATTCAACACAGTTATTTTGTATTAAATGCAAAACAAACAGATTTTGAATTTCCCACCCCGCCAGCAACATACACACGCACCGACGTGTGCAGAAGACACCGGAGGAAAAAGAAAGAAGACAGGTATCGCGGCGATGGACGACGCGGGACACCGGCGGACCAGGTAAGCGCTGTATTTACTATTACTTCCCATAGGTTTACCAGATCCTCACTGTACTCAACATCATCCTTCAGCTCCAGCAGTACTTCCTTCTTTTTTTCTAGTTCCTCATCAATTGGTGGTAGGTATTGTTCACAAAGAGTTTCAGACTTTGTAAGAGCAGTATCAACACTGCTGATCATTTTGCTCACCGCACTCCTCTCAAGCACAGTGTTGATGCTTCCATTTACAACAGACTTGGCCATCTCCACACTGTCATACACTGCTTCCTTGGTCTTATCAACCACTCCAGTTATACTTTGAATCACTGCATCTTTAGCACAGACCACAGCTTCTGAGGCATTAGTTACAATCTTGTCACTGGGCTGATACAAAATGGGCCGCCTCTTTTCAATCTTATCCAGTCCAATCCCAGCAATGTTATTTGCTACAGGAAGCGGAGGTTCCAGTTTCTGTATTATTGACATGGCACCATTAACAGCCACTATGGTGCACTTTTCTCTGCCACACCCCAATCACATTTAATAGTCATTGAAGGGCATAATAGTCATTGAAGACTGTATCACAGAAGTGGCACTTCTTTCCTTGTTCAGTAGAAGGATGCGGATTTCATAAGTGACTCTTTAGATCATTTTTCTTGCCATAACTATCACAATTTGGACAGTGAACTTTGGCTACATTTTCAGTAGGCCTTTGCAGTATGTGCTTTTCATGGTTCCACCTTGTGTAAACCGAACATGACACACATACCATTCATATAGCTTTTCCCCAGTCCGAGTTCCTATTTGCCTCTGCATGGGACGATTACGTTTTGAGCTTCTGGGACAAGTATAAATGCCCTTCTACCATTGGAAAATTTTCTTTACACTTTTCTTTTTACTTTTTGTTGGTTTTGGAGGCTTCCTGTTTCCAGCCTTCACTTCCACTGGTGTAGCAACATCTTCTTCAATATGCTTCGGAGCATCCTGTTCATCACCCGCTACAGGGACAGCTTCTCCAAACTCTTCTTAACTTAATTCACTAAACTCTTGCTGCACCTTTTCATGGACTTCTTTGGACTCTTTCATCTTCTCTGTGATATCTGGAAGAAGCCCCTTCAATACATCCCTTTCCTTCTGAATTTTCTCAGTGGATTCATTTGCAGCTTTTTCCAACTGCTCTGAAAGTATAGCCACTTTCTTCTCTATGACTTCAGTAACTTGTGTAAAGTGAGATATGGCCCTATTGTGTACTGTACTGGTAAACCAAGCCCAGTTGCAGATTGCCAATTTCTTCCTCTTTCTCTTTTGTCCCTTCATCTTCAGATTAAACATCTTCAGCCACCATTGGCTCAGCTTCTTCTTTCTGTCCTTTAGGCTCTTCTTTTTTCTCAGCTGAAACAGGATCCCATCCTTTAGCTGGGACTTCAATAAAAGGAAACTTTTCCCCAGCCAACATAGAAACACATTTATCCGCCTCAATCTCTGATAATATGGGGACAAATTCATTAGTCAGCACGGAAGTATCCTTGTCATTCAACACAGGAACACTTTATTCAGCTTCAGTTAACACCTGAGCATCTTCCACAAATATTCTTTCTTTAGTTGGTGAGGGAGCAGTTTCTTCCTCAGACTTGAACAGTTGGAAGGCTTTCAGTTACTTTCTCAGTAACAGTACCCAGTAACAGTACCCAGACTTAACAGATCCTCCTGAATTGCACAGAAAAAAACTTAATTGGTGTATTCTCGACCCCATTGCTCATTTATCAATGCTGAAATCTGGCTGGCAAGTGAAGGCGAGTGTACTAGCACATGACTCTGGCTTGCGGAAATATGCCTCGGATATCGGCGCCTATTTTTACGCGCGGCAAGCTCTCTTGATAAACTAGGGCCATAAAGTCAGTATTGGGGGCTTAGCTCCTCTGTTTATATTTGCACAAGACTGATTGTTTTTACTTAAACTTTTTGGAATCTCTGCCTCAAGGTTATGATTTTTGTCTGCTTTGACATTCTCACAGACACTAGCAACACACAGAGGCAATGAGTTTGCCAAACATGCCACATGCATTCTCCCATCTTACAATCGTCCCAGATTCCCAATCAACTACAGTGTTATGCTTACGCAACCATGGCATTCCTAAAATTACAGGGGATAAAGGAATGTCTAGCAGAACAAATGAGTAGGCAACACCCACCTTACCCAAAACCTAAGGAGTTGTGGATGTTGGTTTTCCCTGCTGCAAAGGAGAATCATCTATAGCAAATACACATAGCGACTGAGGTTGGTTAACAACTGAAATTTCAAGAGAGCGGGCCAGAGATATAAAGCCATACAATTACTACCATCACTGCTATCCAGGAATGCCTGGCAAAGCTTTACTGAAGAATCCCAAGCAATTTTACCAGGTAATTGAAAATGATCAGATTTTTAGAGAAATACCTGCCTGCCTAGGCTGGCAGTTGCCGATGATCCATGTTTTGCAGTACATTACATATACATTCCTTTCTCTCTTTTCTTACTTAACCTCCTGGGCATTTAATCACTGATGTCTGGATTTCTGTACCAAAAGCGGTACACTGTTTTTTATGAAATTTTTTTTTTAAATTGTAGACCTGTAACTTACAGAAATATGTCCGAACAAGGGTCTAGTAGATATCCTGACTATATTAAAGTTTGAAACACACAATTATGTAATAAAAAAAAAATAACTTTAATAAAAAAATTAAATAAAAAACACAAAAATCAGTTTAAACAAGAATGCATAAATAAATTAAAAATACTAAAAATGCAATAATTTGTTATACTGTATAGTACAACGTCACATACTTATAGACAAAACCACATAAATATATTTTGTATTAGATTGGATACAGGACTTTGTACTGAATCCAATACAAAATATTTCCCGCTATGACCCCTGTCAAAGGGCGCATGAACTGACATCATCAGGAATCGCCGAGGGACGCGTACGCGAACGCCGAGTGTTCTAATTCTTTCCGTACTTTCATGCAAAACGCGTTACATTTTTTGCATTGAAATTTATTTTAGATTGTAGGCTATAATTCCTAAGCATAACTCACCAAAATATGTCCAAAATTTAATAAACTTTAAAAAAAACAATTTATAAATCAAATAAAAAGAAAAATCTTAAAAAAAAATAGTGTAAAATGTAATGTAACTGTACAGTAGCTTATATAATATATATATATATATATAATAAAATTTTATATATAATATATAAAGATTTCTTTGTATTGGAATCAATACAGCTTTTTTGTATTGAATCCAATACAAAATGATTTGAATTTCCTGCCCCGCCTCTCGCCCGCACCGATGCATGCACCAACGTCACCGGGAAACCCCGGAGATCATCACTGCACACACCGGGAGAAGACAGAAGAGAGAAGACATCTCCGGAGGAGCTGCAGGGACAGAGTGTTTTTTTTCATTTGCAATCCGATTGTCATACAATGTTCTATTTTTAGCTACCCCGAACCTGGTAAACGCTGTCAGGAAGTTTTCTTACCCCGAACCAGGCTCGGTGTAACCACCCAGGTGATTAATGTGTTGATATGGGTCCTGTTATTTTTTTTTTTCTTTTACTTGTTTTTGATACTTGATACATTTGGTTCTTATTAGTCTTTATGGTCTCCCTTGCTAACTAGAAAAGTTAGTGGTTAACATTATCTGTTCACTAAGTTTAATTCTGGATACAGTTTTCTAATTTGCAACTGCTCTTTAGACCATGTTTTCTTTCCTAATAACTCAGCCCCCACTTCTTCCACCAATTCATTAGTTTGATCTACCCTACCCTGCCCTGTAGCAGGGGCATTTTCTATCATAGTCAATTTGTTTTTCTGTATGGGCTTCACTTGAATTATTGAATCCTTTATTCCCCCAGAGTTCCTCCTGCTTTCTATTTCCTACTGTTTGGATCTTACTTGCACTCGTCATTCAACATTTTTTTCCACAATTTTTTCCCCTATGTCCTTGTGAACGTCTCTCAATGCCAAAGATCTCAATATCCCAAAAAATAAAGCATTTTTGGATCTCTTTCAGCCACTCTAAATAACAGGTCTTTGTTGCAAATGTTCCCACTAAGCATAGTGTTGTCCTCATTGCTCATTTTTAGATACCCTCAAGCATTTTATGAAGAGATGAGCGAATCAAAGCTGACGAAGAGGAATTTATTCCGAATTGCAGGAAAAATTCGATTCGCAACAAATGCAAATTTTCTCGCACTTCGTGGTAACGAATCGCAATTTTTCCTAAAATGGCGACTACACGTGTGAGGACATGGGGCAAGGAACTCTGGGAAGGTGGGATGACCCAAAATACCATGCATGCAGCCAGTCAGCAGCCACCCAGCCCTGTGATGTCACAGCCCTATAAATAGCCTCAGCCATCTTGAATTAAGACTTTTTACAGCGTTCTGAGTGCAGGGAGAGACGTCTGCAGGCACTTGGGAGAATGATAGGGAAAACCTCATTGTGAAAAAAAAAACAAAAAATGATTTATAAGTGCAAGGAAAGGATAGGGAGGAATCATTTCACAGCATCTTAGTGCAGGGAGAGATGTCAGAAAGCGCTAGGGACAGTGCTAGAAAAGCGATTTACAAGTGGGGATTTGGGGATCCAAATAGCCATTATATAGCTCTGTCATTCCAGCAAATTGTTCTTGTTATAGGGGTGCAAGTGCTATGTTGAAAAGCCTTTAGTGGCTTATATCTGTGGAAAAAGAAAAATATATACACATTTCACTTCTGCAGTTATATGTGGTGAAAGCATTTAGTGACGTATTTGAGTACAAAAAGAAAAATACATACGCAGTTCACTGTTGCAGTTATTTGTGGTAAAAGCGTTTAGTGGCCTATTTCTGTACAAAAAGAAAAGTAAATTTGTTGCTTTTAGGGGTGTTTTAATTTGCTTTTAATTTATTTAGTTCAGCTAAATATGTCAGACAAAGAAGTGCCAGGCCATGCACAGAGGAGTGGCAGAGGCCTAAATGTTTCTGGTGCAGGCAGAGGTCGCAGCAAAGTAAGGGGGCGTGTCAGCAGGAGTCGCAGCAGGAGTCCTCAGCTCCCGGTGTCATTCAGCGGTCGTGTCTTGACCAGCAACCCAGCGGTCCTTGATTGGTTAACTCGGTCATCCACTTCATCCCAAGTGACATCAGACACCCCCAGCCAACAGTCAGTGGGTTCATCAGACAAAACCCTTAGTTGGCATGGCCCGGGAGCAGGCCCGGTGCCCTCACCTGTCCTCAACCTGCCTCTGTCCTTTGCTGTTCCCTCAGACAGAAGTATTGTATGCTGTGGGCTCAGCTCCACTATACAGCGAGGACGAGCTAGTAGAGGACAGTCAGCAGCTACTGCCCAGCCAAGATCTGGAGGAGACATCTGCCACTTCCTCCGCTAGGCAGGCAAGTAATGATGAGGTGAGTGGCGAGCAGTCAGGCTCCTGACTCAGAGACCGTTGAGGAGGACATCAGTGACGTGCAGACACTACTCAATGATGATAAAGCCGATCACACTTGGGAGCTGTGTGAAGAAGGGGCTTCATCATCATCAGGAGAAGAGGGTGGCAGCTTGCATGTGAGGCCATATGTAGAATATGTGGGCAGAAAGTGAAGCGTGGCCAGGGTGCCAATGTTGGCACCACAGCCCTGCGTCAACATATGCAGCATCACTATAAAGTGGCCTGGGAGAACCGTGGCTCCGATGTGGTGGTCCAGCCAGCCGCAGTAACTGCTGCATCACCCAGTGGCACACACTGGGTTTCAGGCAGTCAAGGCTCCACCACCTCAGTCGAAGGGAGCTGTATGTCATTTCCATCTTCTGCTGGTCCAGATGCTCTTGGTCCTCCTCCTCCTACTCCTCATCAGACATTCCGTCAGCAATCGATCACCGAAGCGATTGCCAAGAGACAACAGTATGCGTGCACTCATCCAACGGCGCAGAAGCTGAATGTGCTCCTGTCCAAGTTGCTGGTGCTGCAGTCCCTCCCTTTCCAAATGGTCAACTCTGCACCTTTCAGAGAACTGATGGCTTGTGCCGAGCCGAGGTGGAGAGTCCCAAGCCGTCATTTATTTGCAAAAAAGGCAGTATCAGCCCTGCACAAATATGTAGAACAGAAGGTGGGCCAATCCTTGAGCCTGTCGGTGTCTGCCAAAGTGCACGGCAGCGGCGACGTGTGGAGCTGTAACTACGGTCAGGGACAATACATGTCCTTTACGGGACACTGGGTGAACGTGGTTCCTGCACAACCACACCAGCAACTTATCCAGGTGACACCGCTTCCGTCTCCACGTTCTCACGCCACTGGTCCAGGGCAGGGCACAGCAGGGTCACGCTGTGCTGCACTTGGGAGGAACTGCTCTGTGTGATTCATGAAGAAATCTAATCCTGGCTTTCTCTGCGACAATTCAAGCAATGTCAAGCTGTTCCTGAAGTCTACCACCCATCTTCAAGACATCATAAAAATGGCCAGGAAACTTTGCATGCACTTCAGCCACTCATACACTGCAAAGCACACCCTCCTTGAGCTGTAGCGGCAGAACGGCATCCCCCAACATAGGCTGATATACAACGTTTCCACCTGTTGGAATTCCACCCTCCATATGTTGGACCTACTATATGAACAGAGAAAGGCCATCAACGATTTCTTGATGATCCAAGCAGATAGGAGTACTCCCATGTGTAACTTAGATGTCAGCCAGTGACAGCTCATGCATGACACCTGATGTTTGCTCAGGCCCTTTGAGGAGGCCACGTTATTTGTCAGTCACCAGGACTACCGGATGAACAACGTCATTCCACTGCTTCATGTCCTGGAACAGATGCTGGTAAATCTGGCTGGTCAGGGGACTGGAGACGTGGTGCCTAAATCTCATGGCCACATGAGCCCTGTGGGGGCTGAACTGGAGGAGGAGGAGGAGGACATTGGAGCTCAGGCAATGTATAGCGAAATGGGTGGTTTTTCTATTAAGGTGACAGGAGAGGAGGAGCAGGAGCAGCCAAAGGAGCAAGAGGGACATGAGGAAGACAAGGCAGAGGACCCAGACACACCTAGGCAGTATGCAGTGGATATGGAGGCAGGGAGCCCCTCTGAGTCACCATTCGGCAGAGGGATGACTTCCGGCTCTCCACCTTGTTGGACCCTGGCTACCGGTCCAAAATGGGGGCTTTTTTTACACCCGCCTGGAGGGAGGACAAACTGAACTACTACAGGGACATCCGATGTAGTCAGATGGCCTCTGCCTATTTGCACTATCGTCCATCCTCTCGCAGGTCTGACCGGGGGGACCCCGCCATGGCTGCTAGGGAGGGATGTGGTGGCAGGAGCAGTACCAGCTCCATCAGCAGCAGCCTGCGTCTAGAGTCAATGATGAGCAGCTTTCTTCACCCGCATAGTGAAGAAACTACTCACCAGCACCTAGACAAAGAGCAGAACCTGAACCAGCAGGTGGTGGCATACTTGGAGAGCACCCTGCCAGCAATCATTGAAGATCCACTGGACTACTGGGCAGCCAAACTGCATATCAATAATGACTGTATAATACCATGCTCTCAATACAAGACAGTTAACATTCTGGTTAATTTCTATATTTTTAACTACTCCGGCTGTTCCACCATTTGGACATTGTACTCTTTCTGCAACATTTGAAAAATTTATGTGAACATGACAAGAGCTCTGTCCTTTCCCCCACCACCTTATGGGAAGTCCACAAGGCTGTTATGCACAACTTACTTGTCCAAACAGTGTCCCAACTCAAGAAACTTAAGGGGAGCCATAATCCATTATTTAAAAGTAGTCTATCCAGCAGCTTTCACTACATTTAAGTCTAACCCTTTGGTTGAAAACAGAACTCTATTTAATACAAACTTTAAGATAAATTTTATCTTTTGTAATAAGCCAGATGCTGTAAAGACCTGGTCAGTACTGGTATTCTCCAGACACCATTCCCCCAATCTAACGCTGCAGTCTTCACCTATAGCAGCCCCCGCTCAGCCTCAGGAGACTGATAGCATCTCCCAGCACTTGGTTGTCCCAGAACTTAGTGCGCAAGGGATGGTGTCTGAGGGTAGGCCGGCAGCTGACCAGGGGCCCACAGATGCACAGTACAGAAATTACCAGAGAATCCAGAAACAAGACGAAATCAAACATCGGAGATCAGTCCACCAAACGAGGTACAGAGAAAAAAGCACAAACAGATGGGGGTCACAAGCAAAGGTTGTTCCAGATCGGTTGTCCAAGCAGATTGTCAGGAACAGGCAAAAGTCAGCAACAGAAAAACACTCAAAATCCCTTTTTTTAAACGTTTTTATTGGAAATGTATAAATTTATTTACAAATAAAAGAAACATTTTTTTTCCAAGAGTACAAATATTAGAAACAGATACACATATTACAATAATGTACCAAAGCAGAACAGAAAATTTGCCCACAATTTTGCATATTCAAATTTAAGAATCGGCACATTTTTCCCAAAAAAATGAAAGTCTATGATCTAAGGCTAAAGTAAAGTCCGTTTTGTAGTATAAAAAAAGGAACATAAAATCTATTTCGTAGCAGAAAAAAAAAGAACATAAAGTCTATTCCTGAAAGCAAAGTATGGAGTCCATTTGTAAAAAGTAAAACAAGAGTCCATTATCCGGAGTAAAAAAAAAAACAACAGAGATTATCTTTTGAACAGGTAAGTACATAGCATTTTCCAACATATATAAAATATTTATGCATAAAATTTGACAATACCCAAAAACCATTTTCATAAACACAAGGTATGTAAATGTTTGCTTGCCTTTTTCACAAGAAAAAAAAAACACATACTGTATATTTTGACAAATACACAAAAAAGAAATTACAAAAGTGTATTCCACGTGTACATTCCCCAGGTTCTCTGGGCTTCTAGTTTACCCATTTTTTTGCAATCAAATAAAAAGAAATCAAACATTTTGCTCAAGGCAGACCTATTAAACTCCTTTTTATTTATGAAATCATCTTTGTACAAGAAAATGTTTCTTGTTTTCCATAAAGCAAATTTCAGGCAATTTATAGAAACCCAAAGTAGCTTTTTCTTCATTACTGATCCCGAATATCTCACTATTCGATTAGACAGCTATTTAATTGAATAGGGCAATATTGTTCGGTTGATCGAATGTCGAATTCGAACCCCATTAAAGTCAATAGGGGGAAAATTTGGGTTATTTTTCGGGACTGTGTAAAACTGCATGAGCAATCAGGGGAGCGGAGCTGACAGCTCCAATCCCCTGATTGCTCTTGCAGCCCTTGCGTAACTATAGTATAGGGTGGAGGTAATGAATAGGGAGACTTGTCACCATTTAACCCTTAGTGCCTGGGGATCCCACAATGACAAGAGGATTGTACAGCCGTGGGAATCATCCTGTCAGTGTCACGGGCCGTGGAGTCACATACAGTTCCACTAGGGCTGCAAGAGCTGTCAGCTCTGCTCCCCTGATTGCTTTTGCACCCCTATCGTAACTATAGTATGTGTTCTTGGATAGAGATTCTCTATCCAAGAACCCAGGAGTCCCACAGGATCTATGGGCACTAGAGGCCAAATGGAGACAAGTCTCTCCATTCATTCACCTCTAGTGCTCTGTGATTGGCTGGGGAAAGGAAAATCCTGATGAGGCTTGAGCTGTCATCAGAGTTTACCTTTCCCCAGCCAATCACAGAGCACTAGAGGTGATGAATGGCGGGACTTGTCCTCATTTAACCTCTAGTGCCCGGGGATCCCACACTGACAGGAGGATTCCCACGACTGCTGACCTCCTGTCATTGTGGGATAACCTGTAAAGAAAAAAAAGTTAGTCACACACATTTAATAAATTACTTTAACATTAAAGCATCTTTTTTTTAACACATTTTTATACACACGATTTTGCAAAGCCGAATGGGGTCGAATATAAGCACAACCCACGCCCCTTAGACAGGAGTTCGGAGGCCTGTTAGATAACAAAACTTTCTGGAAAATCAGACACAAATCATTTTTCAGGATATCCCAAAATTACAGATAAAATTCAATTGGCAAACCATCATAACCTGGACATTTATTTTTGGTAATGCTCTTGATGGTAGCTAATAGCTCGTTTTCACTCAGATCTTTAGAAAAGACTTTTTGGTCAACATGATCAACATGATGATTTTTGGTCAGCCATGACTTGTATGCTAATGTGTATTGTGTTTTGATTCCAGGATCCTCTAGAAGAGCGGTATTTAGCCTCCAGATACCTGGTCCCTTGGATGTAACTGATAATTTCAGGTGAATGTACAATAACTTATGATCTGAGAAAATATTGTTTTGGAGAGTGATTTTGCCTGGAGTGAAAAAGCGATGACAAAAACAAAAGTCAATGCGAGACTTACTTATATTGCTGGACCATGTATAACCAGGATCATTCGAATATAACTTTTTACAGACCTCCTGCAACTCGAGATCAGCCATCATGTTTTTCAGCTGTTCGGATGTTTTATCATGCCTCCTTGTTCTACAGCTGGCTCGCGTTTCACCTGGTAATACCCAGTTAAAATCACCACAAACAATTGCAGGGGAGGAACCTGGAATGAAGAAATGTATGGGATTAAGCAATTCAGCTCGCTCATTTTTCTCCGGGGAGCAGTAGATATTAAACACCCTGAGTTCCTTACCCCTAAATTTTACCATGGCCATCATAGCTCTCCCAGGTACTATCTCTAAAAATGATGAAATGGTGGCTTTGTTCCCCTTTGCAAGAATACTGATACCTGTAGCTGAATTTGTATTATCCCCTGAACATACTGAAGGACTGTAAGTCCAGGATTGTCTGAGGTGTTCATAATTTGGGGTAACCAGACCTCCACTGGTCTGGTTACCCCATCTGGAACAATTTCAGGACTGTTTGGTAAGGCTTCCATTTCTTCCTCCTCATCCACCAGCTTCAACTGAGATGGTGCTGCAGGGGCTTCAGACACTGGGTGACCCAAAAGCTGTGCAGCTACCTCCGCCATATGAGCAGCGACAGCACCCACACCCCTTGACCGCAGATCTTTGGCTGCTGGTGCAGTGGAGGCGACATACGCCCATGACCTATTACACCGATGTGGACACCCTTTAAACAGATGAGCAGAACTTCCGCACAGGTTACACACTGGTTTCACGGGGCAGTTTTTAGTTTTGTGACCAGTTTTGTTGCATCTTTTGCAGAGAGAAAATTCTGAGGTGCATGATCTTTCTGTATATGAATATGACCCACACTTTCTACAAAAAACTGACATCCCAGGATAAAACAGAAAACTTCGATCCCGCCAAAAAGCAAAAGAGGAGAGAGGATGTTTCAGGCCTCCAATCCCCCCCTGGGGTCAGACATGAACCTAACTCTATACTGAATTTTGCCATATATCACAGACATTGTAAACTTTCTTGGGCTCAGAGGAGCACAATACAGAGGAACAGTAATTATAGAAGAAGGTTCTAATGTCAGCCTCTTTTACAAATAGATCATACAGGTGGGTTGTTAATAATCCTTTCTCCTGTGAGTACAAAAGTACAAATTCACAGTTATCAAAGTCCTCATTTCTTAGCTGTTTTTTTCAGATTATTGCAAGCACCCATTCCAATAAGTAACATAATAAAATGACCCAACCTTTGTTCTTGTAGGCAGTGGATATCCTTTTTGTTCACTTTGAGTTTTTCCACTAGGTATGCAAAATGAGCTGAAATAGATAAATTACACAGAAATAAATCCTGGTAGCAATCACTCCTCAAAAATGTTCAAATAGCCTGTCCCAATAGCAGCATGGGGGGTTTGATGTACCCCCCAAAGCCAAGACAGGCTAATCCCTTGCTGATTCTCCAGCACAGATAAGCCCAGCAGCCGCTATAACAGGCACTGGTTATTGGGAGCAAAGAGGCAATAAAGTCCCAGCAGCCAATAGCATTGCAGGGCTGAGTCAGGAGCCCATCGGCCTCTAGAATCCCCTTCAGCTTTGCTCAGCCTAACAAGGGATGCTGGGGATGCCATTAATCCATCAGGCTGCATGGCTATAGGGATACAAGGGCTTCTGCTATCTTAGTTCTCCTGGCTGCTGCAAATGACCTCTCCGGACAGAACAAACAGTGTTTTATATTGAGATGGCACACAGCATCCCCAGCCAGATGAGCATGTCCTAACATTACCCCCCTCTGGGGAGGAGCCTCCGGACCCTCCACCCGCAGTTTTTTCAGTATTACCACTTTTCATTCTAGTCTGACGCCCAGAAGCCCGCTTTAATCTTTGCGGAACTCGAGACCCCGGTTTGTCAGGAGTGGGCAGTGGCTGGTGGGTTTCAGCTGGAGCTATGCAAGGAGATTTACTTCTAGAGTGGATAAAATCGGAACAAGGTCTAACTTCAGGGAGGCTAAGGGGTGGGGCATCTGCTTTGACATTCTCACAGACACTAGTAACACAGAGGCAATGAGTTTGCCAAACACTTCTCGCCACATGCATTTCCCCACTTTACAATCTGCCCAGATTCCCAATTACAGGGTTAGTCTTACGCAACCATGGCAGTCCTAAAATTACAGGGTATGACAGAATGTCTAGCAGAACAAATGATAACATTTTGAGTGAGCAGCACCCACCTTTACCAAAACCTCAGGAGTTGTGGATATTGGTTTTCCAAAGGAGAATCATCTATAGTAAATACACGTAGCGACTGAGGTTGGCTAACAACTAGAATTCCAAGAGAGCGGGCCAGAGATATATCTATAAAATTACTACCAGCACTGCTATCCAGGAATGCCTGGCAATGCTTTACTGAAGAATCCCAGGCAATTTTACCAGGTAATTGAAAACGTTCAGATTTTGGAAGAAATACCTGCTTGCCTATGTGGGTTTCCACGGGCCCACCTAGACACTGAAGTTTTCCTGACATCTTCCGAGGACAGGATTGCACAAAGTGACCAGGTTCTCCGCAACCACTCTGTGGCTGACAACCTGCAGGAGCTCAACTGCATTGGCTCCTTGCCCGTAGAGGGAGGTGGGCTTGACTCAGAGGTAGTGAGTTGTCTGAAAGGTGCAGTAGGTGCAGACATATTTTCCATGCAGCGCTCACAAAGTCTGCGATCAAGCAAAAGCTTGCTCGCTCGTGTGTGTGTGTGTATAAACACGATCCGGAATCAGACACCAAAAACCTATTTATCAAGCAAATTTCAGCCGTCAAGAATATGCTGGTGAATTCTCCCGGCAGTTATCAACTCAAATGATAGCGGGTTTCGAAACGCGTATCTCTGGCAGCTCGACACTGGCAAGCTTACATTAAAAATTACTTCCCCTATAAAATCATTCTTTCATATGGCACATATGGGGGGATTGTTTGCTGTTTTCTACTAATCCATGTTGCTACATTTCATACTTTGCTTATCATTTAGCACAATAGCTGCTTTTGTTGTTTAAACTTAGAATGTTTCATTGTCCATTTTGCAATTAAGAAGTCAATTGTAATGCTATGTTATTGTGTTCGTGGCCATATTGTTTATTTGCAATAGTATGTCCTAATTACCACCTCTAAATGTTTGTCCTGCATAAATATTTTCTAATCCAGTTTTTCACCCTTGATAGGCCCAAATAGCATATTAGTTTGGTAAGTATTTTTTAATGCAATATTTGTTGGGCAATTTTAGAACTATTTTGGCTTTATATAGAAATGTGGGTTTACATGTGTTTGGTGTGTTTTTTTTTTTTTTTTTTTCATGTAAATTTAGTGGTGTCTGTGTGGTTTCTATATTTTAATTTGACGTTTTTGAAACTGTTTATTTTGAAAAAAGTTGTTTTCAAAAATTTTTTTTTTTTTGGGGGCAGGGTTGTTTTTTTGATCTCCTCTACAATCTTCCAGGAACATTNTAGTTTGGTAAGTATTTTTTAATGCAATATTTGTTGGGCAATTTTAGAACTATTTTGGCTTTATATAGAAATGTGGGTTTACATGTGTTTGGTGTTTTTTTTTTTTTTTTTTTTTGTACTGTAAATTTGGTGGCGTCTGTGTGATCCCCATATTTAAATTTGACGTTTTAGCCACTGTTTATTTTGAAAAAAGTTGTTTTCAAAAATTTTTTTTTTTTTGGGGGCAGGGTTGTTTTTTTGATCTCCTCTACAATCTTCCAGGAACATTACTTTTCAATTGTTTTTATTAGGTTTTCAGGTTAAATAACAACATACAAAAAAAAAACCCATACAATGCAACCATGTTCAGACAATATAAACAACCGTCGGTCTATGAACATAAAACATATTCAAATTCCAACCAAGACATTATGCATCTAACATCTTTTTTAAAAAAATTTTATGGCAGGAAGTACCTTACACAAACTGATCAATTAAACATCTAGCAATCCAGGGTCGTATCAGAATCTGCATTAATTGGACCTGGGGACCATATTCTTGTAGAAACCGGTGGTTGGTGCCAACAAAAATACAGGTGAAAACTGTTAAGGACAAAATACAAAAAACAGAATACCAAATAGCCCTTGGGGAGATAGGTGTGACAAAAAGGGAAAGGGGGAACAAATAAAGGAGTGATATTATCTGAGAGGTAGCCCTCAGTACTAGAATCAAAGGCCCTATAGACAGTTACTTATTTAGTGTAGATGTGCTTGGATTCGGGGAGATTCTTTAAACCAGTCCCAGGCAGCCCATGTTATCTTAAATTGCTCTGTTCGATCATTATTCTCAGCGACCAACGCAGATCTCTGCCGATTTTCTCGAGTTCCAAGACCCAGTCCATGATAGAAGGAGCTATAGATTGTTTCCATAACCTCAGAATCAAGACCCTAGTGGCCATAAGAAAATGGCGGAGTACGTCCCTCCTAATGTTTTTGAGCGATCCTGGATCCATGGATAGGAGAGTCACCTTGGGGTCATTAGAAATGGTGGATCCAGTACTATCGTTGTACAACCAGATAATTATTTCCCAGAACCGGAATATGATTGGGCATTCCCACCATAGGTGAAGCATTGTTCCCCTTTGTGAGTGACAACGCCAACATCTATCAAACTGCTGTGAGGAAATACGATGTAAATCCGCAGAACAACAGTACCATCTAGATAAAATCTTGTAATTAGTCTCCTGGGCTTTACATGTCAGAGCCAGCGTATGCGTAAGGATAAAGGATTTCTCCCAATCCTCTGCAGTTATCAATCCACCTAGGTCTCTCTCTCTCAATACAGTGTAAACACAGTGATGGTGAAATCAAAATTCTGGGCAATCAGCCCATATAACTTGGAGATTATGTGGGGGGGCGATCTGTGGAGTAATGCCTCTAGTTCCGTCAAACCTCTGTGTAACGATTATAAATTATTGAAAAAAGGCACAAAGGATGTCAGTTGTCTATGCAAAAACCAAGATAGCATCATGTTACTACCTGATATAGTAAGAGATGACATAGGAGGCACTTTACCATTATGGAGAATGCACCTAAGCTAGCAATCATCGGACGCAGACCAAATTAGAAATCGTGTTACACCCATCGCTGGTGGGTATACCGGGTTATCAAATAGTGGCATCATGGGGCCTGGTCTAGTGGATATCTTGCCTAATCTGATAGGAACATCCCAACTATGTAATAAATCCATTGTGAGTTTAGGTACAGTATGGGGAAGTTTGGCTGCAAAAGAGACCGGTCTACCCAAGGTAGGGACCAGAGACTAATTGGGGAGAGAGACTCTTCTAACATTGCCCATCCCTTCAATTCTTGATTATGAAACCAGTCCACCAGTTATACAAGAACTGATGCACAGCAATAGGAAATAATATCTGGGACCCCCACTCCACTCTTGTTCTTAGGTTTAGCTAGGATACGGAATGCTAACAGAGGGCTCTTTATGTAAAAAATCTAAAATATCAATTTTAAGAGCAATAATACCTGCAAACCAATTCAGGGGTAGAGAATCATATTTCTGAAGATCCGATTGCAATTTACCATATAGCGGAGTGTAATTAAATCTAAATAATTTAAAAGGATCCCATGTAATCATTATACCCAAATACTTAACCGCTTCGTTACAAATCCTAAAGGAAGTGTTGGTGCTGATTGATGACATTTGGTTAGTATCTAGGGTAATATTAAGGATTTCAGACATTGAGTAGTTAACGTTGAAGTTGCTATAGAGACTAAATTGATTGAATTCCCTCAGAATGGAAGGTATCGCAGTGTGTGGTGAGGTTATGTACAAAAGAAGGTCATCCGCATATAAAGATAATTTGTACTTTGAGTCCCCTATCATGACACCCTTAACATCTGGGTTTTGGCGCAAGGCTACGACTAAGTGCTCTATGACCAATGTGTAAAGCAGAGGGGAGAGGGGACCACCTTGTCCCGTGCCGTTAAACATTGGGAAGGATTCGGAGACAGCGCCGTTGACCCGCACACATGCTTTTGGTGAAGAATATAATGCTGGGATTCTCGAAATCATGCTGGGACCCAAACTCACCTGGCGTGACGCCGAGTACTTAAAGTGCCAGCTGAATCTGTCAAAGGCCTTTTCAGCGTCTACTGTAAAAAGGTACATTGGTGTCCACATAGATTTAGCATATTGGGTCAGCAGGATGGTTTTAATGGTGTTATCCTTAGCTTCCCTTCCATAGATAAACCCTAACTGATCCTTATGTATAACTGTAGTCATGTATGGGGAGAGTCTATTGGCTATCAATTTGGAGAATATTTTTGCATTAACATTTATCAGAGATATGGGCCTATAATTGGAGCATATTGTGTGATCCTTGCCTGCTTTAGGGAAAACTGTAATGTGAGCTTCTAGGCTCTGTGACTCCCAGGAACTTTTAACCTTGAGTGATCCAATAGACCTCCAATTTAACAATTTAGTAAGTCTATTGTTATTGTTTTGAATCTGGTTTACTTTATGTGCACTCATGTATATAAATACATGCATGTATGTATGTATGTATGCATTTAGATGTGTTTACTGTGAGATCGCCTGTAGCAAAAGGGGGGTGTTTCAAGCAGGAAACAGGGCAAGCAGGTTAAAAGTGCATCAAGCGTTTATTTCACTTAACACTATTTCCACACAAAAACAGGCAAAATAAAACAAACAGAAAAAAACAAGGGCTGGCCACTTGGCCTCTAACTCACTGTTAGTTCCCTTAACTAGCAATCCAGCCCAACCTAGTGCTGTGCAGGACCCTAACCATACATCTTTTGCAACAAAGTCTGTGTCTTTACTCACAGTTCACCTTGGACCTCCTCTCAGCTCACCAGCCAAGACATAGACACAGATACAGGAATAAGCAGACTGGGAGTTTATATCCCCAGCCTAATTTCCAGGATGAATTTCAGGTGAGACAGTCACACCTGATCATACCCAGGCCTATTTAGCTACCCCCCCTGGCCAAGAAGCTCATTGTCATTAAGCCTGCTACTTCAACCCCACATTTTTAACTGACTAAACAGAAAAATACTCTGTGTATAACCTGTCTCTGGGGCAAATGTACCTGTCATCCTGGACGAAACCCTGTGATTTATTTGGCCAGCTGTTACAGTACATATACAAAGAAAAGAGAAATTATAGTAAGAAATAGGCAAGGAGGGTTTTTTTGTGGGCATATTGCTTAACATGCTTCAAACTTAAAAGAGTTCCCATTTCTTCCAATGATTTCTGATGTCATGGGGTTGGCTCCAAGCAACATTCATGGATGATTTTGCTTCTGGTTTAAAGGAGGAATCCACCTTTATGTGCTTCCACTACCAAGCTGAGGTAAGTAAATATATACTAGGCCAAGGTCTAAAATGCCATTAAAACCTGCATAAGAACTCTAAAAGGCTGTAAAAGCAAGAAAATAAGTTTGGCACAAAGTAGATTTGTCCTTGGAAGTTTGAAATACTAGTACTATTTGTTTTGTGTAAACACCTAAATAATGCATACAATCCAGTATTTAATGAGCAAAATAAGGTGGAGCAACAACAGAACATCAGTTATTTTCTAAGAGTGCCTGACCCTGCTTGTGAGCTTGGTAATCAATGTGGTTTGATGTTGTGCTTGGCAACCTGGACCTCCTTCCATCACCATCAGGTGTGTTAGAATGAAAAAATGGGCTAACAATGTATTTGTGCCCACTGACATGGGCTTGTGACGTTCTCCGGGTTTCCACTTTTCCTTCCTTCTTTCTCATCTCCTTTTTTCCACTTATTATCTCCTTTTACTGTCATTATATACACCCATGGTTTTACTATGTTTTATGTATTTGAAATGATGTTTTGTTTTTGATGTTTATTATTAATAAAATGTTGTTATTTTTGTAATATATTGATGGTACTGGCTTTAAAAGTCCCACTTAAATTTGTCTTTCATCGCATATCTTTTCCTATGAGGTGTTAAAAAAGCTTTGTATGAGCACTCTTTTAGTTTGTTACTCTGAATTTAAAGCTTGGCTATTTAAAACTGCCTTTATTCTAGCCTTTTTTGGTGCACTACGAATCTCTGAACTTGTGTCAGGTAACAGGAGAGTTGAATCTGGTTTAATGGTTGGGCATATGGTCTTGGCTGATTCTGTTTTATATATTCTGATTTCTAAATCCAAAACAGATCAGTTAGGATCAGGTAAATGGGTTACTCCTAATGCATGTGGGTATGAATTTATTTGTCCTGTGTCAGCTGTTAAGGCTTATTTAAGTGTTAGGCAAAACGTTCCAGGACCTTTTTTAGTTCATACAGATGGCTCTCCTTTAACAAACTTCCAATTTATTTTGTTTTGCAGAAATGTTTGGAAAAATTGGGTCTTAGCCTATATAATTTCTCGTCCTATTCATTTCTTATTGGAGCAGAAACAGAAGCAGCTAGGATGGATTTGGCCAATGATATAATTAAAAAATTGGCGAGATGGGAATCAGGTAGGTATAAATATTAGATACGCCCTAAATTGTCCATTTAATTTTAGGTTAGCAAAAATGTATATGGATCGTTGGTCATTCATAAATTTACTGGGCAAGAAAAAGGGCTGCACATTACTCTTACTCAAAGGACTTGGATATGGATACATCTTTGTTCTGAGTATTTTGGAAAGGAATTAGAGGTCTGAAGTGGGAAAATGTATTTGTTTTATTATCTAGATTATTGCAGGTCTGGCCTCTACCTAATGTCCTTATTATTCACCTTGGGGGAAATAATATTAAAAAAGTTAAAACTTTGGATTTACTTTTTCAAGTAAAGAAATTCATTGCATAAAAAGGCGTTTTCCTGCTGTCAGATTTGTATTTTATGAAATTGTTCCCCATCTTCATTGGCTCGCTACTTCTGAAATCAAATCTTATGAAAAAAATTAGTAGACTTATTAGAGATTTACAAAAATATATGACACTAATTGGGGGGGTTTTCATTTAGACATTTCAAACTAAAAGGTGACTTGTCGGGTTTATATCGACAAGATGGGATTCATTTATCAGATATTGGGTTGGATATTCTTAATGCAGGACTTAATTCTATGATTGAAACGGCCACAGTTTTGGGTGGGGCTGGGCCTAATGCTTGCATGCCCAGCTGACAAGGACTAATTTGGTATTTTTTTTTTTTTATTAATAATATTGCTTGAGCTTTAATGGCTGAGCAAGTTTATTTAAGTTTATTTATTGATATGTACTGAATTTTCGTGATAATAAGCTAAGATATTAAAAGCAATAAAGTGCCATGGCCATTTATTGCCAGTTTAAATTATTGTAGTGTCTTTATTATATTTTATTTATATATATATATATATATATATATATATATATACACATATTTATATTTGTATATTTATTCAGTTGTTGGGTTGGGGGAGTATTGTCTGCAATCCCATGAAAAAGTGGGCTAACAATTTATTTGTGCCCACTGACATGGGCTTGCGACAATCTGCCAGTTTCCCCTTTTCCTCCCTTCTTTCTCATCTCCTTTTTTCCATTTATTATCCCCTTTTACTGATTAGTTATCTAAATATGTCTAATGAAACGGTTTTTTTCTTTTATTTGTTCTAACAGGAAACTGTGGTTGAATTCTGGAAGCTTTGAGGCGTGAGCCACTAGGATATTTAAGGAGGTTCAAGGTCAGTGCTTCACTGCTCACCTGGTGGGACTGAAAGAAGCTCCCAACCCTTCCTCCCCTTTTACTGTTTTAATGTCGCTGGCATTTATGTGGTTTGTCACCCCTTATTGGGGAGGGCTAATTTGGTATGGTTTTTGTTGATTTATATTTTTTGAGCTCTAATGGCTAAGCAAGTTTATTTATTGACATGTACTGAATTTTCGTGGTAATAAGCTAAGACAATAAAACCAATAAAGTGCCACGGCCATTTATTGCCAGTTAAAACTGTTGTAGTAACAAATTCTTATCCTAATCTCATTTTAGCTGGAGATTTGAATACGGTCATTGATCCTTTAATAGATCGGTCGAAGCAAATCAATATTAGACCTGACCCTTCCACATATGAACTAAAATGTTTATTCTTGCAAACTCCTTTATAGATGTATGGCGTCTCTTCCACCCAACAGAGAGGGATTACACCTATTATTCGAAAGCCCACTCCACATTTTCCAGAATATATTTTTTTAGCAGTAGAAGGCTTACTCCCAAGGATTCAGGGCATATCTATTGGCAACTTTACACTTATCATGCCCCCCTGACCCTCCAACCTCCAGCAGTCTTAAAAAAAATCTTTTTTGTGGCGATTTCCAGCCTATCTATCCAAGTCTTCCTCCTTTCGGGCCTATATTCAATCCCATTGGGGGGGTTGGACTGGATGATAACCTCCAACATTGGAATACTCTGGTTTTGTTGTGTCGTACTATGAAAGCCATTATGAGAGGTTATATCATGTCTTTTGTGGCAAGATGCAACTGAGAATACTATCATCAGTATAATGCTCTTCATGAACAGGTTGCACAAAAATATAAACTATTTCTTCAGTGTAATGATAGAGAGGCTAAGTCCCAGCAAGCCGGTTGTTCAATTAAATACGCATGTAGCTACCCGAGTGAAAACGCAAGCTCTTTATACTAAGCACAAATTCTATAGGTGGGGAAATAAAATACGTACTCTGTTGTCCAGATTGGCTAACCCATTAGGCCAAAAGCGGCATATACTGATAGTTTGTATACGTCTCATAGTGATATCTTACTGGCCTTTGAAAGATACTATCATAAAACTTTATACTGCTCAGGAAGCCCAACCCCATTTGATGCAACGTTTACTAGAAAAAGCTAACTTATTAAAACTATCTACAACTTGTAGGGAGCAGCTTAATGCCCTAGTTACTAAATCAGAAATTCTTGCACAATTGGTACCTTGGCCTTCAAAAAAATGTCGGGCCCAGATGGGTTTTGGGAGGAATAGGATTTTGGCTAAATTAATGGCAAACAGGCTGCAGATGGTTTTAACCACGATATTATCTAAACATCAGCTGGGTTTTGTACGTAATAAGCATTCAACATCTGGGATTCGGGAGGCTATTGCAGCTACTGTACAGTCTACCATGTCAGATAACTCCAAATCCATGCTGTTAAGTTTGGATGCAGAAAAAGCATGCGATAGAGTAGAATGGCCTTTGCTCAATGCGATATTATCTCACAGAGCTTTGGGACATGTGTTTTCCTCCTATATCCAATATATTTATCACAACCTGTCCTCCAAATTATATATTATTAGGGACTTATCGGGACCCATAATTCTCTCCAGAGAAACTAGACAAGGTTGCCCCCTCTCCCCAGTTTTATTTATTTAGCCTTGGACCCTTTTCTTGGACTTTTGGAAGATTTGTCTGAATTTAAAGGTATTTTAGTGGGTTCACATACTCTTAAGATCACTGCTTTTGCAGATGATCTGCTGTTATACATATCTTTTCTGAGACACAGCCTGATGCCTATCTTGAATTTAATTGTTCAATATGGCCCTGAATCCGGCTATAAAATATATATATATTTTTTAATATTTAAATTTTAGAATTTAAGATTTAAATATAATCTAAAGCTTTATATTTGACAACATTTGTGAGGCCTGTATGGGGTAGAGTTTACCCATTTATATGGTGTAAAGAGAAAATACAGTACCTAGGAGTACAAATTACTAAAAATCCCTACAAATTATACTCTCAGAATATTGAACCAATTTTTAGAGCTCTTAGTGAACAACTGTGCAACTGGTGAAAACTTATGCTCTCCTATCTAGGGAAGATTAGTTTGATAAAAATGATTATTTTTCCTTATATCCTTCAATCTTTACTTTTAGTAATCAAAAAGACGGACCTCAAAACTTTTTATAAATTATTCCCTGAATTCATATGGGGAGGTAAATGTGCTAGACTGAGTCTCTGTGTGTTGCAACAACCGACCAGAAATGGAGGAGTAAATTTTCCAGACATTGAGTTATATAATGCTGCTTCCATCCTATGATACATTAAAGACTGGTTACAAAATACTTGTATTTACGCTGACTCTACCTTGGACCAACAATTTATACCAAATGTTAATCTAAAATATGTTGTACACATTCATAGGGAATTACTTCCTGAAGAAGTCATGTCAAACCCACTATTGTTTTCATGTCAGGCAGTGTGGCATAGGATTAGAGAAAAACATCTTCTGAATAGTCACTCCTCTCATTTTTTACCATATTGGAGCAATTTGGATTTCCCACATTTATCCCATTTTTCCTTGTTGCAGAAATGGCCTACTTTTCACACTCTAATGGTCAACTTATTGGTGGATGGGAGCGTGACACGACCCCTCCAGTTCGAGGAGGTGGTGGCTGAATTTCCCTTTTTGAGGTCAGCAGTCTATGTTTTCATGCAATTACAGTCATACACTTCGAAGGTACTGAAGTCCCTATCCGCTAGGGATTGGAAGAATCCTCTGGATAGTTTGCTGTTAACCCCCTGGCGTTCTAATTCTGTCAGTTTTTTGATGCAAAAGGTGGTCCTAATTTTTTTGCATAGAAATTTTTGTTTGTATTGTGAGCCTGTAATTTTTAGGATTAACTCTTGGGTATGATAACTGTGCATTGTGCTTCGCATCTCATTTCGTATTTCACTGCTGATGCGAGCAGCAGCGTGGCCAGGACCCCTGGTGGTATTTAAAAGCAGATTACTCGGTAATCTGCTTTTAAATTTCCCACCCGGCAACGCCCCTAATTCAGAAATGTCCCAGCATCACAGCAGGACCATTAGATCACCGCTGGATTGCGGCGTTCCAATCCAGACTATTCATATACTATTCATGTAGCTATTCTAAAGTTACCCCGAGTGTGACTTGGGATTACCGCTTTTTGCAAGTAAAATTCACCCCGAGTTACACTTGGGATTACGGCTAGGGGGGTTAGGAGGGAATCCCTGGAAAAACAATCATGGAAGATTATAGGACGATTAGATTAGTTTTAGATTACTCCACCAGAAAAACGGGTCTGGTTAAATATTCTGATCATTTTCCAAGTAAATCAGCTGATGATATCCTTGTTGCATTCTCTAGTCCTTCCTTCGGCGATGTACAGAGAAATGACTCTCAGAATCAACCATGGGGTGTATATCTCTCCACAGCGTGCATATTTGATAGGCTATGCCCCTACCTCTAACTGTCTTAAGTGTGCACAGAATCGGGCAAACTTATACCATGCTTTTTGGAACTGCCGTAAAATAAAACGGTTCTGGCAAAAGGTGGGTTATTACATTACTTCATATTTGATTACCTATGTTCCACTAACCCTGGAATGGGCTATTTTAGATACCTATCATTCACACGGTGCAAAGATTACTAGGGGCAGATGCAGTTTATTGGCTATCCTCTCCTTAGCAGCCAAAAAAACAATACTACATGAATGGCTAGACCCAAATCCACCAACACTTGGGCTTTTTCAGGAAAATATAGGATATGTTTTAATGACCAGGATTGAGGCATCTCTGGATAAGGAAACTAAGGTGGGGAAATTTTTTGAAATAGGGGGATCCTATATAGAGACCAAGTCTCCTTCAATAAAACATCAGATTATGTCTACCTTTGAACATACCTCCTGGTATGCTTTGTGCATGTTCGAAAATGACCCCCCCCCCCCCGTGGTCATAGATGATATGTGAATGGAAACTTTCTGATATTGTCAACGAGATTGTGTAACCATTTTTTCCTCTTTCCATATTATACGAGTATACTTTCATATGCCTGTCTTGTTTTTTTGTTTGTTTCCTTTTGTTTCTGTTTAGTTTTCCTTGGAGTTTTTTTTGTTTTTTATTTATTCCATGTAAATTTTTACTACTCATTTATATATTTTATGTCAATCTATTTGGTATAACCCTGATTGTTGTTCTGTATTTTTGTTATTTATTGAAACATCCTTCAATAAAAGGTTTAAATAAAAAAAATGTTGTAGTGTCTTTATTATATTGTAATATATATATATATATATATATATATATATATATATATATATGTGTGTATATTTGTATATTTATTCAGTTGTTGGGTTGGAAGAGTAACGTCTGCAATCCCCATGAGTATGCAACTCAGCTGGACAGCTAATTGACAACCTGTTTGAACAGCAAGTGGAAGTGTGTTTGTATACAATAGGGCTAAGATCAGGCAGCACAGCACAATGACAACAAACCTTTAACACTACTAGAAATGAACAGAGGAGTTGTGCGGCAGCAAATCAATATGAGTGCAAATGTCAGACTATTAAAAAAAAAAACAAAGAAATAAAAACCACAACAATTTATTCATCTGAGGAATATGTACATAAGACATTCAAATACCAATATGTGACAATGTGACTTTGAGAATGGGACAAAGGCAACCAGGGGGGATCAAGTAGCAGTTTGTAGGGGAAACCATGCAGACATTTGTACTCAATATTTGTGGAAAAAATGACAAAACATTGCTGAAGAATTCCTAAACAACAGAAACCGTAATTAGAACCCAGGCACAAAAGCATTGCAGCAAAAGATTAACCACCTGGCCGGTAAACCCGACCTTGGTTCGGGGTAAAAACACTTGAAAATAGCGTTAAACCCAAAATTTTTTCAGCTGGTTAACAAACGTTGAGAATATACTCACCCGGTCCCCGCAGCTCCTCCGGACATGTCCTCTCTCTTCTGTGTTCTTCCGGCGAGTGCAGTGACGATCACCAGGGTTTACCGGTGAGGTCGCTGCATGCGTCGGTGCGGGCGGGAGACGGGGCGGGAAATTCAAATCACTTTTTGTATTGAACTCAATACAAAAAAGCTGTATTGAGTCCAAAATAAATCTTTATAAAATATATATATAATTGTATTATATATATATTGTATAAGCTACTGTACATATACATCACATTATACACAATTTTTTTTAAAGATTTTTTTTGTTTTTTTTATGTTTTAAAAAAATTTTTTTATTATTATAAAATTTTGGACATTTTTCGGTGAGTTATGCGGTAATTCGGTGAATTATAAGTAATTATTGAGTAATTCGGTGAATTATAGACCACAATCTAAAATAAATTTCCATGCAAAAAATTTAACACTTTTTGCATGGAAGTTTGGAAAGAATTAGAATACCCGGCGTTTGCGTATGCGTCCCTCGGTGATTCCTGATAATGTCCGTGCGTGCGCCCGTCGATGGGGGCCGTAGCGGAAAATTCAAATATTTTGTATTGGATTCAAAACAAAGTCCTGTATCCAATCCAATACAAAATAATACAAAATATATTTATGTGGTTTTGTCTATAGGTATGTGACGTTGGACTGTTGGACACTAGGGAGGTGTTTTAGAAAAATATAATACTATACAGTATACCGAATTATTGCATTTTCAGTTAAGAGATAAAAGGTAAGTTACCAGACAAAGCAGGTTAAAAGGTTCTAAAACTAGCAGAGTAAAATCTGGATGATATATAGTCTAGTAAAATATGAAGTGACAGCAGTCCAATTTGTAGCAAAGTCATGGAAAGAAATTGCAGACAGGTTAAAGGTGGGTAATCCACCAGGGTTTGGTTTTGCATCACTTGGTTCTACAACACTGGGGTCCCATAGGACCCTTACTAAGTAAAGACCCACCGACAGGGCTTATAACAGACTCTACAGTTTACTAGACTGTATAACAGACTAGCCAGATCAGTGAAATCACGGTTGCCTACAAAATTTGAACCACCAGCTTCTGGGTTGACATTAGTAAACCAGAGAAAATAGACAGAGTAAGTCCAAGGCAGGCCATCAGAGGTGGCTGGAGGCAAGCTAGTCTGCTTAGATTCTGGAAGAGTTGGAACGCAGAGTCCCTGGACATCAGTTTTTTTTGCAGTAGAAGAAAGCCCCTAATGCGCATGTCCAATATCGGGAGACCTAAGTATACCAAGAAGCTCTGGACTTCCCATTCAGTCTTTACCACGACAGAAGTGTAGACAGAAAGGGAGGGGTTTCTCCTTAAAATGTTAAAACGTTGTTAAAGGTACTTCCGGTTCCGGTGCCTAATAGGTTAGGAGCGTGGGGGCAAACTCGGTCCCGTCAAATCGTGATCCGTAAGGCGATATAACACCCCCCATAGCCAGCCTGACTGGTAGGCCTTTGGGACTGGATTATTCGATCTTGACAAAGAAAGTGGCCTTTAATTTAAACGCTGATGTAACGTTCATCATAGGAGAAGCCCTGAAGAACCATTTGTCATCTATTAACAAGCAGTAAACATCACAAGCACAACGCCTCCAGGAAGTGGAACAATGGATCGACACCCTGGAAACAACAATGCAAGCTCAGGAAATGTCCATGGATGGTCACACAGGCAACTAGCTAAATTAACTGAGAAAGTGGATGACCTAGAAAACCGATCCAGGAGAAATAATCTGCGATTCATCGGGTTGCCGGAATTGATGAGTGCTAAAGAGCTCAATCACTTATGCGCCATTGTTATACCACAATCTTTGGGACTTACCCCTCCCTGCAAAGGAAAAAGAGTGCATGGATTGGGGCCCCTACATAAAGAATTTACCCTCTAGTGCCGGGGATCTCAAACAGGATTCCCAGGGCTGCAAGAATGATTGCAGCCCTGAGATTCCACTGCAATCCCAGGGCACTAGAGGTTAATTACCCTTTAGTGTCTGGGGATAACAGACAGGAGGATTCCCAGGGCTGCATGAACGACTGCAGCCCTGAGAATCCACTGCAATCCCGGGGCACTAGAGGTTAATTAATCAACCTCTAGTGCCTGGGGATCACAGTGGAGCTGCAGAAAAACTCTCAATGGAGTTTCTCCATTGGGAGTTCATCTGCAGTTCGGTTCCCACGATCCCCAGGCTGATAAGTACAGCCTTGTGACCGTGGGAACTTTGCGATCACAGCTGATTGTCGGAGGCATGCAAAATCCTCCAATCAGCTGTGACTGCAGGCGAACTCTCAATGGAGTTTCTCCATTAAGAGTTCATCTGCAGTTCAGTTCCCACGGTCACCGGGCCGTACTTATCAGTCCGGTGACCGTGGGAACTGAAGTGCAGATGAACTCTCAATGGAGAAACTCCATTAAGATTTTATCTGCAGTTCCACTGCGATCCCCGACACTAGAGGTTAATTACCTCTAGTGTCGGGGATCCCAAACAGGAGGATTCCTAGGGCTGCAAGACTGAATGCAGCCCTGCGAACCCACTGCAATCCTGGGGCACTAGAGGTAATTAACCCCTAGTACCGGGGATTGTAATGATTTCCTCAATCTTCCGATGGTTTCGTGAAATTGGTTTGCCAAAATTTCGTTGACCCACGGGAAGTTTGAGGAAATTTTGCGAGAACGCCATTCCTAATCAAGACCATCAATCATTTTACAGGCCTACAGAACCAAGAGGGCCCTAGTGGCAGCTGGTCACAAGTTAGCTAGTATTTGCTAACAACTCTGCAAAGGTAACCAGAATACACAAAACGTTTAATCCGATCTGTCAAGATTTAGTGGATAAACTGATCAAATTTACTCCAGCATACCCTGCCACTTTGAGAGTTCACTTACCTGATGGCATCATTTACCTTGTATTTTTAATGGATAGAGATGGCGAGTTGGCACAGCTAGCTTCATCCAGTAATCTTGGTCATTCTTGGATTATTGTTCTTCAGGTTGTATATTGTTTTTTTAAGTTCCTCTAGCCATGGAGTACATTCTGTACATTTTTGTACTGAAGGGGGCAGGCACGTGGTGCTTCCGGAAGACACCTTACAAGTGCAGCAATCTACAATTTGAGTTCAGAAGTCAATTCATGTGGGTCGGGTGGATGCTCACCTGGAAGATCCTCCCACCCAATGTTTTGCGATTTATTGTGTTCAAGAATCCTTTTCTACAATCTGGGACACAGAATGAAATTTATTGTGGAACGATAAGGGCCTGCGCACAGCACAGCAAAAAAGATCCAAGTACTACGCCATCTTAAAAAGCTGCAGGCAGACGTTGCCCTATTACAAAAAAACCCATCTAAAGCGAAATGAGTTCCATCTCATGCAGAAATTCTGGGTAGGTTCTGTGTTAGGAGCACCTGCAAATGGTCAGAAAGCAGGGGTACTGATTTTGGTGCACAAACAACATGTGGGACATCTATCCTCCCTCCAGGCTGATAAAGAAGGAAGATGGGCAATTGCCAAACTGATACCTGACAACAAAGAGGTTATATTAACAAATTTTTATGGTCCAAATGTGCCTAACAAAAACTGTTTTTTTTTCTGCCTCTCTGGTGCCTAGAGTCTCATCACCTGAAACAGAACCAATAGTAATATCTGTTCATTCGTCAGTGTCTCTACAGATCTCCATGGAGGGCAGACAGGGTTTTCCACATGGTGATATCTGCATTTCGGCTGACAAGACTTTTATGGCTCATTTAAAATCATGGTGGCTGGAATTTAGGCAGTGTAATGCACAACACACAAAATAATTAATTCTTTACTGGGAGATGGCTAATAAGGCTGTCTTGAGAGGAAGGAATCTGTCATATGCCACCTCTAGTAAGAAGGATTATCTCCTGAAATATCAAGAAGCTTGCTAAAAGGTTAGAATGGCATATCTCCATTTCAAGAATGCACCATCTGATACCTCTTAGTTAGGAATGGGTAACATGTAAAGAGTGTGACCAATGGCTCATATTGTATGATACCCATATAGGGGGATGGAGGCAGAATTATTTAATTTTGGCAATAAGGCAGGTAGGCTACTGGCTAATGTGGCTGGAGGTCGTCACCCAGTACAACATATCACTAGCCACGGGATAAGGAGGGCCACATAGTAAAATCTCCAGGAGGCATTATTAAAAAATTTTTTAAATATTACAGTACCTTCTATGAGCGCCAAGTTATTACATAGGAGAAAAGTGATTTTTTTTGGATAAGGTAACACTCCCGTCTATCACTGAAGCGGAATGAGAAATTTTAAATAGACTAGTTACAGAAGAAGAAGTTATGGCAGTGATAAAGAATTGTCCCCGAGCCAAGGCCCCTGGGCCTCATGGTTTTAGTATGGATTTTTATAAAGGCTTAGCCACAGATTTAGTAACACCATTGGCATCTCTATTAAATTCGATTTCGTCCAACCAACAATACCCTCCAAAGGGGAAGAAGGCTTCCTCAATCTTTTACCCAAAAAAGGCAAGGATCCTTTAGATCACAGTTGTTAAAAGCCTATTTCTCTATTGAATCAAGACATTGCCCCTGATTCATCAATAAAATCCGCGCTCGCTGGAAGCGCGAAAGTACGCGCGACCAGCGAACGCGGTTTACCGCGGTCCGGACTCGAGTGTGCTCGTACACTCGTGACTTTTAATGCAAGCTCGCCAGTGTAAAGCTGCCAGAGATGCGCGGCTCCGGCCGCGAGCTTTTTCAGTTGCTGAATAGCGCGACGGCGTATGATTTCGGATCGCTAATACGAATGCGCGAGCGATCATCCGATTCTGCTTGATGAATCAGGGGCGTTGAGTTGCTGCCCAAGATTATGGCAAATAGACTGGCCTTACTTTTGCCTAAATTAATTTCTCCAACCCAAGCGGGATTTGTTTGTAATGGAAAAAGCCCCCTTGGACAGGTCTTCTCCGAGTTCCTTGGCCCTTTTGGCCTTGGATGTGAAGAAGGCCTTTGATAATGTGAACTGGGAATGTTTATGGAAACTAAAACATCATATGGGTATTATGGGTACCTTTTTACAATTTATTTATACTATATTTGACTCTCCAATGGCTAGAATTTTAACTGCAGGCCTGCCATCTAAAGCATTTCAGCTGTTTAAAGGAACATGCCAGGGTTGCCCACTTCCCCCCGTAATTTATTACTTCCATAGAGCCATTGGTACGTTTATTAGTAGAAACTCCGTATTATGAGGGTGGGGCTTATTGGTTCACATCAGCTAAAAACAGCGTTTTTTGCTGATGACATTGTTTTGGTAATGTCTGACCCTAGAGTACAGTTACAACCAGTTTTGAATTTGCTTTAAAAATTACTCAATGAGGATGTTCCTGATAACATCTGAGATGGGTAGCAGAGTGTGGGATTTGGCTACAAAGGGACTCTATTGCCTATTTAGGAATTCACAATACTAAGGATACCACCAAATTGTATGTGACAAATTATACCCCTATTTTCCAAAATTTATTGGGGGAGTTGGACAAATGGAAAGACCTACCTTTGTCCTTGTTGGGTAGATGTCTTCTGGTCAAAATGGTGAGTTTTGCAAACGTTAGCATTATTACTTAGACACTGATATTCAAAAATTAGAAAAAGGATTTGCCAAATTCATCTGGCATAAAGGGAAACCTAGAACACGCATGCAAAGACTACAATTCTCCAAACAAAATGTATGAGCCAATCTCTCTAGCATTAGACTCTACAATCATGCTAGCTTGGGTAGATATGTCAGGGACTGGATGGGACAAACCAGCTATCATACAGTTAGAAATCTGGAAGAGGAATCAGTACACCCATTGTCTCTGAAAGGTTTTATTTAATGGCCCTTTTAGAGATTTACCATCTAACATTAAGCAGAATTTAGTAATATGTGATACTGCCTGCCTGCCTGGTGTGAGATAAACAAACTTCTTAAATGTTCTAGTATAGTATCTCCTAGAATACCAATTGGATCATCTTTAGATTTTTTTTAGAAACAAGGGGACTGTCATTAACCTTTCCAGAGTTATGTGAGTAATTTTGATTACCAAAAACTAATTTCTTGAAATATACACAAAAAAGACATTTTATACAAACAACTTTAGCTCCACGCCAAACATTTTATTCTCAAGAGGATTTAGAAATGTTTTTGGGAGAAAGAGAGACGGAAGTCTCTATTTTGGATTCATGGGATTTTGAAAACCATGAAAACTCCTGAGATATCTATGCATGGACCTTTATTGGTTGGATGGGCAGAGTTAATTGATCATCTATTGGAGGAAACATGGACTTATATGGCCGGCAGAGGACTCTAACCGCAGTAACTAGCGAATGCTGGCATGAATTACAATTTAGAGTTATACATAAGGCATATTTGGGCTTTGATATTCTACCGAATTCTCAGTGGCTGGATAGAAAGTAGGTCCTAATATGTTCTATCTACTATGGGTATGCCCAGTGATCCAGAAGTTTTGGAGAGAAACTATTGAGTATGTGGAATTGATCACTACTGGGAAGTATAACATGGGCCCGATACTGGGCCTCATTTATTAAAGCCCTCCATTGCTGGAGAAGATACACATTCAGCAGTGAACCAGGGTGATCAAGCAAACCTGGAATGGATTTCCTAAAAGTCATTTGCTAATTGTTAGCAAATGTTTTCAATCCTGGACCCAATCCATTCCAGGTTTTTTGGATCACCCAGTTTTACTGCTGAAATATATTCTCTCCAGCCTTGGAGAGCTTTAATAAATCCCCCAGTAGTAAAAGAGAATCTGATAAGGCTTTTAGACATTAATAAATTAAACACTTTGAAAAATAAAGAAGGAATTTTTTCAGTACAGGGGGCAGAGTTTTGCCTTTGGAACTTACAAGGGTACAGTTAGTGGAACTGATGACCCTTTTAAACATACCACCTGGTATGACACAGAGAAACTTAATGGACGCCTAAGTAATTTGAATGTTCTATAGTTGGGCCACATCTTCTGGTGTTGAATTGTTTTTGATGATAAGCAATAGATTAAAATAAACAATACACAGTGTTTTCATATAAAGTCGAAGACACTCTATAGGTTCTGATTGTTGATTGTTGTTTTGTTGTTTATTTGTAAGATTGTGTGTATGTCTAATGTATGTCATAGGTAAAATTGTTTATTGGTTCGCAGGCAGTCTTCAAAGACTTGATTCGTTATTGGTTATATACCACCATGATTAAAAAGTCACAAAAGAAAACTTACACATTTTGTTTACGGCAAAATGGTTTATTATTCATTTTATTTTGTATTTTGTATTTCTGTTAGTTAAAATTTGTAATGTCATTCTTTTGAAAAACCATGTTAAAAATTCACCCCAACACTACCAAGAAAGGTTCACTGGGAGATCAGACAGGGAGCTATTCTTCAATTCAGATTGCTCAATAGAAAGAGCCACCACCAGACATAGAAGTTTAAACCCTACACCTCCTTCTCCTACAATTATATGTGTTAAAGACATAGATATCTACTTTAATAAATCAAAATTAGAAGTGATGTCTCCGCTTACTGTACCACTCAAACCACACCCACGCCTTCTACCTGTAAATTATCACTACCTCCTTGAGACCTCCCTTTATTTTAGACCACTACATGTCCACTTGATCCAATTCCCTCTGATCTACCCTGTGCTTACTCCTCCACTCTGGTCCTGCACTGACTGATCTATTTAGGTTCTACCTTTCTACTGGTGTTTTGCTGAAGGCCAACAACATTTTTCTCCCAATCCTGGAAAATCCCTCAGTAGAACCCTCCTCCCATTCTCCTCGCTGTTGGTGTTCCCCAAGGGGCAATGCTTGGGCCAGTTCCCTTCTCTCTGTACACCTCTTCATTTGACAAACTCATATGCTCCTTTGGTTTCCAGTACCATCTGTATGTGGATAGCAACATCAATTTATCTGTCCACCATTGACTTGTCTCTGTCCTGGATAAGGTTTAATGCCATCTGTCGGCCATCTCATCCTGGATGGCTGACATGTTCCTGAAACTCAACCTGGATAAAACAGAACTCATCATCTTCCACTCTCCCTTTTCTAACTATTAACATGGTTATTCATCCTACCTCTACAATCTATCATGAATACTGCAGCCAGACTTATCCATCTTTACCACCACTTCTCATTTGCTGCCTCTCTTTGCAATTCTCTAAACTGGCTTCCATTTAACCTTAGAATCAAGCTTGATCTATTGGCCCTAATTCATCAAGCAGAATCGGACGCTCGCTCGCGCATTCGCATTCGCGATTCGAAATCGTATGCCGTCACGCAATTCAGCAACTAAATAAGCTCGCGGCCAGAGCCGCGCATCTCCGGCAGCTTTACACTGGCGAGCTTGCATTAAAAGTCACTGTTCCCCTAAAAAATCATTCTTTCTAATGGAGGACTGTAGATAAGCACAGAACAGAGAGCAGGTGTGCGGTAATTAATTGCTATGATCTCACCATTGAGCTTAACAGATCCTCCTTAATCGCGCATCTGAAATCTAATCGCCCTAATTGGTAGATTCGCGACCCCTATTGCTCAAAGCAAGAATCCGGCTGGCAGTGAGGAGGCGAGTGTACGAGCGCACTCGACTCCGGACCGCGGAAAACCGGCTCGCTGGAAGCACGACCAGCGAGCGCGGATTTCATTGATGAATTAGGGCCATTGTGTTTTGCCTTCAAATCCCTTCACAGTTCCTGCCCAACTTACCTTATTGACCCAATACAAAAATACACTCCTAGCCACTCTCCTCACTCCTTCAATTATCTAATAATGACTATATCACTCATAACCTTGTTACATGCCTGACTTTAAGAAAGGGGTACCTTTTTTGGAACTCTTCTGAAACTCTCTTCCCCATCCTATCATGCTATATTATTTTTTTTTTTTTTGCATACATATAACTTTTATAGGAAACTATGTATCATATATACTGCACAACTTACAGATATATAAATTCCAAACACTGTTAAAAGATAAAAGGTATTTAAAGACCAAACAGTTTCTCCGCAAAGCTAAAAATAAGTGAAACACCAGAGTGAGAATAGACAATTTATTATGTTGTCAAACAAAGATGTAACAAGACATTATGCCAGCTTTCTGTGAACACAGTAAAAAAAAAACATTTTCTGAAGTGTCAAGTCTCAGTGATCCACAGAAACATTCTAATACTCACACATGAAGTTTATAAATGTGTGCAAAAATTCCATAGTACTCATTCACTTTTAGATGTATTCTACACATTACCAGAAACATAAGGCTTCCTCTCATGCTGTCTAATAACATGGAAATTTCAGTGCGGTCAATCTCATGCCATGGCATCAGTTGAGAATCTTCTTTCACACAAAAAATGTGTAAAAACTCATGTCAATAATCCAAGCATGTTTCATGTTCACTTTGCGTACCCAACCATATGCAGATGCTTTTCACGTGACTGAAGAATTGAAATGAATATTGCCACAACTGTGAGTGAAGATTCCTAACTCCTTTAGTAAATTATGCCAAATATCTTTTAGAGCATGTAACACAATTAAACTTTAAAACAAAATAATTCTACCTGGATATCAAAAGCATTTGCCTATTTTATTACATGTCATATAGAAAACAATACAATAACAAAAATAAAATAAATTTGACATACAGTAAGCGAGAAAAAGTAGCATCAGTGTAAATCATACATCTAATTAAATTACATTTCATATAAATAAAATAAATAATATAAATATATTTAAAAAAAACATAAATATATCTGTGCTTCCAATAAAATTGGAAAAATGTAATGCCAGATGCTGGAAAATATGTATGTATACAAGATTTATTTGTCAGAAATTGGCAATTATATTTTTATAGACAGCTGTAGGGAATTTTAATTTACCTCTACACGTATCATTGTTTTACATGTATAATACAGTGTTGCCATAAATAGTTATTATATATATTATTGCCATAATAGTTATTATATAATTATAATGATATTTAACGTAATAGGCTCATTTTAACTGTATTCATTTTAATCCATATTTTAAATCTGTTACCTATGTTACTGCGGCATTTACTTCAATTAATTTTTTATTAATTTCCAAGTTTCTGACAACACTCTTTGGGCTCAATTTATAAACATTGAATCTGACATGCTCTTGGGTGAATATTTTACTGCTATTGAAACATGTGGACTTGGAAGATTCCCACAAGGGAATGTTTGATTCCCCATTTTATAAATAGAGCCATTTATGTATGTGTAATAGGCTGTGACAAACAACCTGAAAAAAAACAGAAGTACCATTGGTATACATCTCAATTAAGAGTTGTTATTCAACTAAAAAAAAACTACAATTTTTAAATGTGTCAAAAAATTCTAAGAATTTCTGAATGTGTTCTAAATAATAATGTTAAATTAAAAACATCCTTAAGTATATTATTTCCAGATACAATAAATGGCTCTTTGTGCTAGGACACTTTTTACGTATATAATAGTATTCATGTTAAGTCTAAATCTTACATTATCTGTATTTCATAGTGTTATAGAAATGGCCATATGTAAACATAAGGTCTATAATCAGCCCTAAATGTAAACTTTGAGCTACAAATTACTGATAGACAAAAACTATACAAAAAAAAAGCTCAGTGCCAGGCTAATTACCTAAAGCAGTGATTAATCAGAAATAAATTTTTTAACTTGCATGGCTAAATTTATGGAACACAATCTGTGTTGCATTAACCAATCATTTCATGATTCAGCACACTACCACAGATGGGTTTATAAATTTGCTCTGCCATGACATATATGAGAAACAATATAGAAACTGCTTTCCTAATGAGAAAAAGTAGAAATGTCAGTTCATACCATTCTTGAGTAAACTGTGAAATCTGCAATGTTAAGGAGGTATTGACAGTGATAACACAATTTCCCTATGGGGTGCAGGATAAGTACTAAGGGATTGCTGTACAGTAAAGGTTCTAAAGGAACAGGACCTAGAATAGAATTGTAGTAATGGCAGTTTTGCTAAAAACTGGATAACCAACTTCAGAAAACATGTAGCAGTTCCAGTAAACCTGTTTTATGGAAGTGTAGTATTGGCTTTCCTTCCGGAAGTAAAAATAATCTGGAGAAAACAATTGAAACAATGTTAGAACTATGTTAAATTATGTAACTGAAATAAAATTGCAATAAATAGTTGTATTTAATAATCATGTAACCTTACCCTCTGCAGTAATGCATCCATTTTTCCTAAAAAATCACTTGGATCACTTGTATTGTAATGAAGACAAGCAGTGCAGTTCTAAAACACAAAATAGAAAACATTTTTGTATATTTGGATGATACTGCACAAAACAAGTACTTCTGAAACATGATAGCAAACAATTGATCCCAATTTACTAGAGGTGTGGTGCATTCTCACTTTCAAAGTGAAAGCTCACTTACTTAAAAGCACATATTAGATTACAAAAGTTAGCACTATTTTGCAAAATTAGCTTTACTTAGCACAGTGATTTAAGTTAGGTTGTATCGAGTTCAGCCATGACTTCATGTGTAAGTTTTTTTAAGGCTTTTTTGTGCATGATTGGGTATACCTTGCAATGTGAATTTTAACTTTGTGAGTGAAACTTCATTTTCACAGCAAACATTGTTTTGATTTTCAGTGGAATGTAATACATGGCTGTGTAACTATATTTATATATGTATATATATATATATATATATATATATATATATATCTTTATATATGTTATCAGGATGTTTTACCTTTTGATCCAATAATTTTGTCAACTTCACTTTTTTCAACAGTCTTTCAAAACTGCCTTTTCCCTCTTTTTCAGCGTTTCTTCCTGTTGCTTCTTGTAACTTGTGAACTTGAGTTCTAAAGCATATCAGTGCTGACTCTAGACAGTTATGCTGATAACACAAACACAAAAAGGGTATAAGGGTTAAACTGATGGATACACATAACTTTTTTTGCACAATGTAAATAAAAATATTTAAAAAAAAAAATATTTGCCATTTATATATTTTTTCATAGTTTTGCTGACAAAACAGATACCCTCTGATGATTATGTAGTTACTTAATAATCTACCTAATAATTCTACTATATCATACAAATTATATTATGTTGATAGTCTTTTGAGTAAAGGACAGCTGTGGAGGCTATATTTCCAGCATCATGCATGTCAATGTGAAAGATTACATTTCCTGTTTTAGGTTTATACAGCAGGTGGAACCAGTGCTATGCTTATGCAGAGCTATGAAATCATAGAAACTTCTTCATTTACTGTGAATGAAATCATGGTTCTAACTTTCTTGGGTCATTTTACTCATATTATGTGGAAAGAGCAGTGAAACTTTCTCAGTTAACAAAAAGTCCGAAATAAGCCAAAAGAAAAAAAAGGAATATAAATTTTCTTAGCAAAACTTTCTAACCACTAAATATTCATTTTCTGTTTATAAATTATTATAAATTTGTATGTTTTTTTAACATCTAAAAAGTTGTCATTTTTAATACATACACCCTGTGCAGCAAAATAAAATACAATTTTTAGTTCTATACTCATAAAGTCATAAAGAACATTACACCTAATTTTTTTAGCATTCTGTATTCCCGATTAGCATGGACTCAGCACCGCTGTGCACAGTGCTGACAGTCTAACATAGGGTATATGTTAACAGGAGAAGAGAGCACAGGAATGACCTAAAGAGTATGCAGTCCTTCCTTCATTACCCTGTCAAAAGCATGGGTCAAACATCCAAATGTTTATACTTCGTTGTCTTTAGAAAAAAGCCAAAACCTAAGCTTAAAATATTGTCCCTTGCCAGAATGCAGTACAGAGTGACCCCTTGTTTTCTCAGTGGAAACCAAAATCTCTCTGTAAAAGGTGAGGCAAGAGAAAAGGTTTTCCCAGGTTGTGGCTGGTTTCTAAATAAAGTGTAAAAGTTCAGTTGAGCTATAATATCTCAATTAAAACCTGTCAGTAAGTTTTGCAAATTAATTACAAAACATTAACAAAACAATTGGACCTGATTTATTAAAGCTCTCCAAGACTAAAGAAGATGGACTATTATGGGAGAGTGATTCAGCAAACCTGGAATAGGTCTGAACCAGGTTTGAAAATGTTTGCCACCTAATAGCAAATTATTAAGAAATCCATTCCAGATTTGCTGGGTCACCCAGTTTCTCCCATATTAGACTATCTTCTCCAGTCGTGGAGAGCCTTATTTAATCAGGCCCAATGTGTACTTTACAAAAGTCCAAGTTTTTCGAAGCCTGATAAAATAGGAGTGAAGAGTTGGTTTATCATGTGTTGTTGGAGTGACGTCCCTAGAAAGAGTATAGGTGTATAGTACTAAAAACAACGGGTTTTCCTATGGAGAAGCATTTACAAAAGCTGGGTCCTCTAGTGCTGTGTATACATACAACAGATTTGTTTTAAAATGCTAGTTTTTTTAACCATTAAAAAAAATGTTAACAATTTAAAAAAAAAAGAAAAAAAAAAAGCACCATATTAGGCTCAGGCAAATATTGACAGATTAGGCATATACGCAATTTCCTTTACATTCTCTGGGGAACATGGGGGCAAAGAACACACATCAGGTCATAAAATCCTGGTAAACCACAGGTTCTGTTTTATGAGAATAATTTACAGTAATTGAGATGGAAAATATGTATATCACAATACATTTTTCCATTTGAAACAGCAAATTAGTTATTCATAAAAATGACAGTTTAGACCTTAGTTGCATAGCAAAAAAATAATTACACTTAAGCCTTTACTCACATTTTACAATAGGATCTTTAGTCACTTTTTGTATTGCAATTCATCCATATCAGTTTATTTTTTAACACAGGTACTTAAATTATGAAATATACCCTAACTATTTTATAACATATGAAAAGTGTTAAACTGGTTATTATCAGCAATTTTCGTTATGAAACACTTTACCATTTTAGTTAGTTTCATGCTTTGTGGTCTGTGTAAACCTCCTGCTTCCTATTTGAATGTTTATTTTCACTGTGACTTTGAAAGATGAAAAAAGTTTACTCATCACTAGTGTTTGTGGTTGTGTTTATTGTATGTACACTGCTAGTAAACTGTATTAGTCATTACATGCATTTCTGTTTTGTTTTGCGTGATCATTTTAAGCACTAAATAAATTGCAAGGGTTCTCTTTAGGTGTCAGACTTTCTCTGATGGACTTGATGGAATGCATAGAGTAAAATGTATTATCCTCTAAAAAGGTAAGTGACAATGTATTATGTTTATAAGTATGTAAATATGGCAAAAAAATATATTTTCTTTACCAACTCATTTCTGCAATATTTTACCCAAAGCAGTAAGCCTTTTTTTGTGTCACCTACTCCATTTCCAGATTTCTATGTCAAAATAAGCATGTCTTTCATTGTAGCAAAAGTTGTAAAGTGCTGGCTGTTGATTATGCAAACATTTGAAGTGATATGAATTATTGGGTGTCTCAAGGTTTTAAAGATGCAACATGATTTGAAAGATTGCATCTTGAAAAAACTTGGGTTTACCAATAAAAGGAAACGTTTTAAACACCACACTCTCTCACCATAACTAAAGTTATGTTTTAAGAGACAGTGGTACATTTGGCAAGAACAAACTAATTAAAGTATAGTAACCGTAGGAGGCTATTTTTAAAGCAGTAAATGTGACATTTGCAAAACATTCCCCATAGGTGATTGTTCCTGGTGCAAGAGTTTTACCTTACAGGGAATGATTAGTTTCCTTTAAATATTTGAGATTGTCACATTTACCGTTTTAGACACCCCAGGTGATGGCGATAAGAGTATGTTTAGAAAATGGACCCATGTTTACCTAGTTGGCCACTTGAGGCAAGTACAGGGCCACTTTTCTGACTAACCTTCAATAATGCTCCATCATTTGGGTCCTTAAGTTTTAATAACCACATTTTGTGTTAGGGTGGAATCTATTTTTGAGGCACGATACGTCTATGGGGAGATATTGACCTTTCACTTGCTTTAATCTAAACACTTGTAACACTCTGTGGGTGACAGGTTTTCACTGACTCACACACACTTTCTAGCATTTAAACAAGCAGTCATTCCTAAAAAAATTTACCACAAAACCTATTAGTACAAAAATGTTAGAATATGAACATTCTTGGAAATGGCAAAGCGGCATCAATGGAGTCAGTTCATCATGCAGGATTCTCATGTAGCTTAGCAAATATTGTTCTGTTTTCAATTAGAAACAGTGTGCATACAAAAAACTATTAAAAAAAGTAAATTTTACCTTAACATCCACTGGGACATGGAAAGACTGTGGGTGCTAGAGATACAGAAAGCAGAGAATAAAAATTAGTTACGATTTATCTGCACAGACTTGTCAGTTATTTTTCATTTAACCTTCCAAAAAATATACTTACAGTTTTATTTGCATATGGAATGATTGTTGATAAAGCTCTTTGTAGTTCTACACATCGTTCAACAGAAACTGCATTCAGAAGAGTAGTAGCTGCGAAAAAAGACATGCAGTAAAATAACAACTTCCCCATTGTCCTTGAAATGTGTTCTGTTATTCAGACAGTGATATAGTGATCTTTTCAATTGACAACATTGACAACTTACCAATTTATTTGTTATTGCCAAAATCACAGATCCCGCCCATTTCTAGTGGAAAGCTTTGCAGAATGGATGAATGAGTAATCGTTTTTCTTTTCCACTGGCTAGGTGTACGTCTTTTCATTTATGGGGGTGGTGGGAGGGGTTAGGTATCAGTGAAGATCTTCCCCATTGGTAGGGAAAAACAATAGTAACTGCAAGTTCCTACACAGTATACAGGCACAACATTTTTCATGATTCAGAAGTTCATTGCCCATTGGCATTTATTCTCTTTTGCACACATTTTTTTTATTTGCAATCATAATGAGTGGTATTCTAATTGCTGTACCACATGGGTACCTCATAACTTTAATTAGGAAATTATAATACGTTTGCTGTAGTTTATTTCTTATACCTTACTTTTAAATATACTGTAGGCTGTCAAGGTAAACTGGTTCCTTTAAATGGCTTGTGGCCCTAATGCACACATTTGATATTGTGGCATTTGTGCTTGTGTATATGTATTTGACAAGCATGTTACCCATGTGTTTATTTTGCCTTTCCCATTTTATAAAAATAAAAAGTATAAATAAGGTGCATACCGGAAGTGGTTTTTCTGCCAAGACACAGTATGCATCTGTTAGACATAGATTTTTTTAAACCTCACCGATATGTTTATATTTAATAATGGTCATTTTACTTTTATTTTGTCTCCAGCCTTTTATCCAACTGAAATTTGAATGCAAAAATTTGGGCAAAATAAAAAAGCAAATCAAGGACATCATGGTTAAGGTAAATTCCTATCCAAACAATTGTCCAAAACTAATTATGAATTTGTGAGATTTAGCAAAAAGATTTGCTGGTTATTTGACCTTTTAAAGTTGAGTAATAGCAAATGAATAAAACTTAGAGATGGGGATATGCAATTTATGCAGAAAATCGGTTTAAATGAAAAGGGTAAAGCTTTCATAGTCATGTAAATGTTCATGGGAGTGTCCCTTTGAATATATAACAAATTTCAATTCTACTGCCAATGAAACATCTACCATTAAAATATTCTATGCAATGAAAAATTGCATTTAGCTGAGGCTAAGTTCTGGTAAGCTTTCGCATGTGCACTTGTGAAAGCATATCATTTCCCTATGCACTTGCATGGGGGGGAGCAGTTATCACTGGCCCCAACAGATTAAAGTCCTGGTCAAAGGCTTTGTTTTACCTTTGTAGGTAGTCTTATGTGACTAAAAGACTAAAAAGATTGTATGTTCACTTATGTATTGTGCACTGCAGGTAAATATAGTGTCATGTGCAGTACTCAGGTCTGTTGTTTCAAGCATGCAAAGATGGCAACATAGGATATTAGTTATACAGTATATACAAGAAAATTAGGCGTAAGCATTCACAACAGCATACACTCCACCCGTGTTTGCAAACTTTTATTTCAAGGGTTCCCCATGTTAACTTTAGGTAACTTTAAAGTAACTCCTACTATAATTATTATATCAACAGCTCCTAGTATGGTGGTCAGTGGGAAGAACGCGTCTTCCATTGCTGGCCAGTGGTAAGAATGGCACCCTTACATATAGGAAAAAAGATCATTGGTCAGTTAAACTGACCTAACAGGCACAAACTGCTCATTGTTCAAAGAACCCTTCCCAACCTTGGGTTCCACTAAAGCCTGATTGAGAAAAACTGCTTCATACTGTTAGCACATAGCCATAGTGATGGGATTGACATAGAAAACTGTCCACAAAACGTGACTTTTTTTTAATACAATGCATAAAACTTTTGTAATGTCTGCTACCCAGTTTTTTTGTTTTCTTTCTACTTTTCCTGTCTTCTACAGATTTCTCTATTAACGCCAATCCTTCATAACTACATTTTACTATTTACAGACTAAGCACCTTTTCAAGACCATGATGAGTACACAATTGGTAGTACCAAATTTCATACAAATGTTTCAGATATAGGTCAGTAGTAATCCCAACATCTCCTAGTTTTAGAATAAATATTGTATACTTTTGCCAATTGTTATGAGATATCCCATGATGTAGGTATTTTGTTTTGAAATCCATAACATTTGCCAAAAAGTTACCTTTGTTATAAATCAGCTGATGAAATTTATTGACACAAAAGCATACACTATGCCTCTTTAAAAAGGTTTTTAACACCCTAACAAAAATAAAACTGCGGAGTTGCCACGCTTTTATATGCATCTTATACTGTGCTGTGTTTTATTGTGCATTGAACAACATTTTGTAGTGCATATTTGTAGCTGTTTTAAACCTGACTTCCTGTTTCCTGTGCAGAGAGTGAAAAATGCATTGAGCTGCTCCTCGTTGTAACTGGTATTTGTGCACAAGAATGTGGCAACTGATTATCGGATGCACTACAATGAAAAGACACTGGATTTTGTTGACGCAGAGTTGTGGCAACTTATTTGGGACCCATGCTGCTTCTTGAAGCCTATGAAAGAGGCAATTAAAAATGTCAGCCAGAAAAACAGCGGTATTGGTGATGTCATCTCATTCATTTTCTTGTTAAAAGACATGCTGGATTTAAAGCAGCATGACTAATAGGACTCTCATCCTTTGACTTGCAACTGTGGAAGAGGTATGGGGAGGTGAACTACATGAAGAGGATGAGGAGGAAGAGAAGGAAGAAATAGCAGAAGAGCAACTGACAGGTATAATGGGGGTTGGCAGAGGTCATGCCTCATTCCATCAGCAAACACATTCCCCAGAAATTACTTCAGCCTCTTGGACATGATGGCCAGTTATTTCTAGCCATGGTGGCAGCATGGGGGTGGAAAGTTAGAAGACCAGATATGGCCGATGCATCATCTTATCTGGCATGCCACAAAATTGCAGATTATCTAACTCTCAAAGGTTTGCAAAGAATCAGAACTGTCAAAGTTGGTCACCTAAGTGCTGTCCTGTCCACCACCATCTCATGGGAGATTTTTTCCAATGAGACAGGTAGAATTGTTGCTCCAAAATGAACTATGCTGTCTGGCACAACTGTGACGGTATGGATATTCGTTAAAATTATTCAATCCTGGATTGATGACCTGTTTTAACCACCTGTTCCTGACACCAAGGAGTAATTGCATCACCACCAACCCCCCTAACACTACTACCACATCTACCAACAACACAATTAGAGGTGAACCAAACAGTGAAATGGATTCAAACCTCCCCTATGCTCTCCTGGCAAATTTTACACAACACTGGGAATAACCAGTTCTAGTTATATATAAACATTTTTCTCACTGTAACATAAAAAATAGCCATTTTCTCAACACAATTTGAGGCATACTGAATACTGAGATTCAGATTGTGCCCATATTGTCCAAGGTTTCTAAAAGTGGCGTTAGAAGCGACTTCTATTTTTTCATTTCCCAAAAATATTAAAACATTTGTAAACCTTTAAAAAAATATTTTTTTTCTATTCCACTCTAGTGTGCACTAATACGTTGATTTTATTTTGTTCTTGTTACAACATCATTTATCAAACATACTATATTAAAAAGTAGCAATGGTTTGTAGAACATTTTTAGCAAATTTTAAGACAATATGATAAAATTCAGCACAATAAAATTAGAATACTTTAATAAATAAGGAAATAAGCAGTGAGTAAAATATACAAAAGCCTTTCAGCTACACAAAATAAAAGCAATACAACACTGGACATAAGGAGTTTCCCAGCTGTGTATAATGAAAGTGGAAAACCCTTCATACACAAGATACTGGGTTAAGGAGAAACTGACTGATAGATGACTAATAACTTAGTTTCACAGCACCTTTGGTCACAGCTGTTATTGTATGCTTGTGTTTATTTTTAACAATAATTGTCAAGCTTGCTATTAACCTCCTGAGCGTTACACTGGGGTCTAGATTTCTGTACCAAAAGTGATCCACTGTTTTTCATGAAATTTTTTTTTTAAATTGTAGACCCGGAAATTTACAGAATTTTGCTGAACCGGGGTTCTAGTAGATATTATGAATATAAAAAATGTTTGAAACACACAATCAATTAAAAAAAAAAATTACTTTTAATAAAATTAAAGGAAAAACACAAAAATCAGCTTAAACATGACTACATAAACAAAGCTTGAAGCCATGGCAGGGGTCAGGCAGGCGGTGATGTCCAGGTCCAGGCAGAGATGTCAGAGTCCAAGCAGAGGTCAAAGCAGGCGGAGATGTCAGAGTCCAGGCAGAGGTCAGGGCAGGTGGCAGGCAGAGATGTCGGAGTCCAGGCAGAGGTCAAAGCAGGCAGCAAATGGTCAAAATTAGGCGAAGATTTGTTTTGAATTATTTTGTATTTGATTGGATACGGGAGTTTGTATCCAATCCAATACAAAGTAAGAATTTGAATTTCCAAGTTATTTACTTTTATTTTATTTATTTTTTTGTATTGTATTGGATACAGGAGTTTGTATTCAATCCAATATAAAATGAGCGTTTGAATTTACCAGTTATGTACTTTGTATTAATTTTATATTATTTTGGATTGGATTGGATACGCAAGTTTGTATCCAATCAAATACAAAATATAAATTTGAATTTCCAAGTTATTTACTTTTTTTTTATTTTTTTTATTTTTTGTATTGGATTGGATACGGGAGTTTGTATTCAATCCAATACAAAATGACAGTTTGAATTTACCAATTACACACTTTGTATTTATTTGAATTATTTTGTATTGGATTCAATACAGGAGTTTGTATTGAATCCAATACAAAATGAATGAATGAGTTTCTATTTGAATTTCCCGTCATCACGCACGCAGGGAGGAGCCGTCCGGTTTTTTTTTTCTCCGCCGGACGGCTTCTCGTTTCAGAGATCATCCGGCGCTGGAACGAGAAGGACGTCGGACGATCAGCGGGACCAGGTAAGAAGCCGGCCGGCATCTTGTGTCTCGTGTCCCGGGCGGTGGAACACAAGATGCCGGCCAGCGGAACACAAGATGCCAGCCGGCATCTTACCGGTCCCACTGGCACCCGACGCTGGAGAGGGAGATCGACGGACGACGCTGGACGGAGGACGACGCTGGATGAGCTCAGGGGGACCAGGTAAGTATAGATGGGAAAAATCTCAGGGTTAACCATCCTTGCAATTTTTTTGTGCCCGAACGAAGGTGGTTAAAGTGGCATCTTTTTTTAATTATCCACTTCTAACAGAAACATGGCAATTAGGTTGGTGGATTTTATAGAACAATTGACTCAAGCTAACATTTAAAAGGGATGTTATGTGGTTTTGTAAGCATTTGTTTATCTTTTTCTAGGCTCCCTTTTCACACTTTACCCACCTACTTTTGGGTCGGAGTTTTAATGATGAAAAGAGAAATTTCTAATAACATCTTCCGTTAGAGCCTAAAATTCTAAATTACCCAAAATTATGAAATTGCCCCAGTAACATTTTTTCTTTATTAAAATGATCAAATGTTTGCAAACAAAACCTAACTATTATATATAATATATGACTCATTTTCACCTCTTCCGTGCAAATATCATTTTACAGATTAACATTAATTATATTTACCTTACTACTACAAAAAGAACTATGAATAATGCCACTATACTTACTAACCACTGCCCTTACAAACAAAAACTACCGACCCAAATCCTCTCCATGGTAAACTGAGCTATAGCCAATAATGTGTTGTGCCACTGTTCTTTTTCTTCAGGTTACATCTAGACTTGATGGTCCTATACACAACTAAATACAGACAGATATCTTAAAAGATACACACACTACTAAGATTTAATGCATTAATAGTAACTTGAAATGTTCTGTTTTGGCATGCATAATACCCCAGCCCACCATTAAGAGCATATCCTGACCCTGTAATTTTTGCACTGTTTTTCAGAAGTCTGCATTAAGATACACATAACATTTATGACATCCCATGACATACTAATTTCATTTTTTGGTATAATACTTATTCAGGCTTGTGTAACAAATGAATACAGACTCTGCAGCTTTATGTATCAGAACAGTACAACGTGTTCAGGTTTTTCCTATAGGTGCAGACCCTCCTAATCAGGAATGTCCAAAAAGTAAAACAGAACAAAAAAAAAGGTAGCAATCTGCAATAAATATTGTTAGAATCCTTATAATGTACATAGATCGTCCAGGGGGGTTTAGTTTTTTTTTTCAATATTGTATTATACACGTTTAAAAATATAATTTCTAAGGTTTCAATGGGAGGTCAAGCACATGGAATTTTCATTAGACTATTTTGTTTATTGTTACTATAAGAAAAAAAAATGTTTATGGCAGCCTTGTGATGAACACTTCTCCACTACAGCCTTAAAATGTTATTGTCTGAGGTGAGAATTACCACTGTGTGATTCATCCAAACCAACAAGCTGTTAATGCTTTCAAAGAAATGTGACCAATACTTGCTGAGTGATGTCCTGACATAGGAAGTACCACAGGAATTTCAGAAGATGTTTCGTGGGAGGCAGAAATTACACTGTCCTCGTCAGCACAGAATTTTAGGCAAAGGAACAACAAAGTAACTTAGGAAACACTGCAAGTGTATTGTGGGTTAAAGATCATAAAAAATGCATATCCTTAAAACTTTGAAATAGTGGTTTCACTGACACAATTCAGAGACGTTTTTCCTTTTATCAGACTAATAAATCAAAGAATTGTCTTGTTTGTTTTTTAACCACATGTGCAATTCATCTGTAATGCTGAACGCTATGTGTAGTGAATGCTTAAATGAAAAGTAAAGAGTACTTTCATTTTTTTTCAATTTTTGCATTATCAGGGTTGTCAGCAAAATTGTGTCTGGATATAGGCTTTATAACTCAAATATTTCAGATCAGGTAGTTCTCTCAGACATTCAGTCCAATGTATCATAGCAGGGAACCAGGTCTACTGAATGGTATATGCTTGATATATATATATATATATGTATATATATATATTTATATACACATATATATATACATATACATATATATATATCTCAATATCAACATATATGATATGTTACACTTACAGGTAGTGGAGTGATTGGGCTAATAACACATAAAACTATTTGAGCCAGGAGTTTGCACATGTTCATTTGTTTTTAATATTTAAAGTGATCTTTAATCTGCACTGAGTTTAAATAAATTGAAAAACTATATTGTCATTATATATACCTTATATAAATAATTATATATATAAATCAAAAATACTGAAAATGCAATAATTCCGTATACTGTGTAGTAATATATTTTTCTAAAACACCTCCCTAGTGTGGTAAATTTTAAAACAGAGTCCAACGTCCCATACCTATAGACAAAACCACATAAATATATTTTGTATTATTTTGTATTGGATTGGATACAGGACTTTGTATTGAATCCAATACAAAATATTTGAATTTCCCGCTACGACCCCCGTCGACAGGCGTATGCACTGACATCATCAGAAGTCGGCGAGGGATGTGTACGCGAACGCCGGGTGTTCTAATTCTTTCCGAACTTCCGTACTTCCACGCAAAAAGTGTTAAATTTTTTGCATGGAAATTTATTTTAGATTGTAGGCTATAATTCACCGAATTACTCAATAATTACTTATAATTCACCGAATTACCGCATAACTTACCGAAATATGTCCAAAATTTGATAAATTTATTAATAAAAATGTTTTTAAAAAAACGTAAAAAAAATCTTTAAAAAAAAAAAAAGTGTATAATGTAATGTACCTGTACAGTAGCTTTTATATTATATATATATAATACAATTATATATAAATATTATTTAAAGATTTCTTTGTTTTGGACTCAATACAGCTTTTTTGTATTGAGTTCAATGCAAAGTTATTTGAATTTCCCGCCCCGCCTGCCGTCCGCACCAACGCATGCAGCGACTTCACCGGGAAACCCCCGAGATCGTGACTGCACACGCCGGATGAAGAAAGAAGAGAGAAGACATCTCCGGAGGAGCTGCGGGGACAGGGTAAGTATTTTTTTTCAGTTGTAATCCGATTGTCATACAATGTTGTATGACAATTGGATTGCAATATAATGCTTGTTTATACTTTTACCTACCCCGACCTTGATTCGGGGTAAACGATTGTAGCAAGTTTACTTACCCCAAACCAAGGTCGGGCTAACCGCCTGGGTGGTTAAGCTACAGGGTGTCATTTTGTAACATTTTTGGTTTGTGGTGTGCTGCATGATTTTTTCAATGTAAAATATGTGCCGTCCCTCAAAAAAGGTTAATAAAACGCTGTCTTAGTCTGTTGGTAAGGGATTTGATCAGCATGAGTTGAATGATTTGGCATGTGATTTGGGACTATTGAAGAAGGCTTCAGAACTCCTAGCATCAAGACTGCGTGAGAAAAACTTACTTAAAAAAAGGAACAAAGGTATCGTACTTTCAAACCAGAGAAATTGCATTTCTGCAGTACTTTAGAAATTGCCATAACATACCTGGTTTAATGGAGGAATTGGGAATAACAATCTATAACTCAACTGAATGGAGACTATTCATCGATAGATCAAAGCGGAGCCCAAAGTGTGTCCCCCTTCACAATGGCAATATATTTGGGTCAGTCCCAATTGGCCATTCAGTTTCTCTTTGTGAAGAATATGCAGACACAAAGAGTGTCACTGATTTGTTGCAATATCACCAACACAATTGGGTCATCTGTGTTGGCCTTAAAATGGTATGCTTCCTTCTTGGTCAGCAATGCAGATGCACCAAGTATCCTTGTTATCTGTGCATATGGGACAGTAAAGCTCGTAAGAGGCATTGGGTGGAAAGTAATTGTTCTCCAAGATCTTCCCTAAAACCAGGTGATCCGAACATTCTACATGAGCCACTTGTTAATAGAAAGAATATTCTATTCCCGCCTCTGCACATGAAACTGGGTCTGATGAAGCAGTTTGTTAAAGCTTTGGCAACTGAAGGCGACTGTTTCAAGTACCTCATTTTGGCATTTCCTAGCCTGTCATTTGAAAAAATTAAGGCCGGTGTGTTTGATGGTCCACAGATTCGGCAGCTCATCAAAGATGAACATTTCATCAGGACAATGTCAGAAGTCAAAAAGAATGTTTGGTTATCATTTAAAGCCATTGTCAAGGACTTTCTTGGAAACACACGAGCAAATAATTACACAGAAATTGTCCAGAAACTCTTGGAGAGCCACAAAATGCTTGGTTGCAATATGAGCATCAAGGTGCATTTTCTGCATAGCCATCTTTTTAACTTTTAACCAGAAAACCTTGGTGTTGTCAGTGATGAGCAAGGTAAATGATTTCACCAAAATTTTAAGGTTATGGAAGGATGGTATCAGGGTAGATGGGATGTACATATGATGGCTGACTATTGTTGGAGCATCTGGCGGGATTTTCCTAATACTGAACACTCCATGAAAAGCTATAAGCATAAATTTTTACCTTAACTGCTTACCCGATTAATATTAGAATGTTTTATCGTAAAAACAATGTCAGAGTAACAATAAATCTTTTGTAAAAAAGAATTTTAAATAAACAGTACATTTAGGGTATTCATTATTATTTTTTCATTATTTTGTTCATTGTATGTAAAATTTGTATGTTTTTTTACAAAAATGGAGAGTACCCTGTATCGTAAAAACTGGATGTGATAGCAAAAAACTAGAGTCATTTCTGGATTCACCACCCAAAATTTATAAAAAACAAGTGTAAGATCTAACTCAACAAAAAATGTGTTCCCCAGTGTTATTATTGGACACTTAGTGGCCAAACAAAGAAGTCAGATGCAGATGAAGATCCAGAGAAGATGAAAGCAGAAATTACAGACATCTTAGTGTTGGAGGAAAGCAAACCAACATGTAAGTCTACCTTGAACCTAAAAAGATAGAACAAGTCTAGTTGAACATAAACAACTACCACCAGCACCACACACAGCCACAGTGGTCAGTGAAAATCCTTGCTGCAGTCAGACAGTAGCTCAGGTATGCAGAGCCAATTTGCAAGGCAGAACCTCAGAATCTTCTTCTAGGTCAAATCTCTCATATCTATCCACAGGCAGAGTTTGTGTGCTTATTACCAATCCCTTTACTCCCAGAACTTGAAGACATGCCTGTCAAAAATGGCCTAATAAACTGCTGCTTATAAATAAGCATTCAATTTTCCTAAAATAGTTAATACAGCACTGACTTACATTGAACAACACAAAGAGGAAACTGGGGAGATGAAGCTAGTCAAGTCCCAGTGATGGAAAGGGCACAAAAGCATGGGACTGACAAACAGAAAGGAACAAGACATTAACACATATTTTAAAGGGAACTATTATGATTTGGCCACTATGGGGATTTGTTACGTAATTGTGCAAATTTAAGCTTTATGTTCAGACTTGCAGTACAAAAATGCAGCTTCTACTGTTCCTAGACACCGGCTATGCACAGCAATGAACAATTACTGAACTGAACAATTACCTGGCTTTAAAAAGTCCTATAAATGCCTGCAGCAAAACTCTCAAAAATGCAGGTACGTGTGTTTATGAGCAGTTCAATGCAAGTCTATGGAGGAGGTTTTGTGGCCAAACCACCCTTGGAAGCCGCATGGAGCTTCTGAATAACTGCTTTTAAATACTACTACCTGCAAAAGCCAGCAAGCAATTTCATAAAAACAGGCCCTTTCAGTTTTATCTGGACATTTTGTATCAAGGCAATTTCAAGCAATTTTAGACTGTTAAAACATGCAGAATTAACACTGGCAGTAAGGTTGTGTTTCTTTCAGAGTCAGTGCTGCTGTGTGAACCTGCCCTTAGCAGGTGTAAGGCAAAGTATTTATTCACCAAAAAATAATTGAACTGAAGACCTTTTGTCTTCTGCACTTTTGCTAAAAGAGAACTTTACTAAGACAAAACTTAATCTGCAAAAGGTATCAGGTATAAACTTGAACAGTATGGTATTCTGACTGATGTGGGCAGTTATAATCCCTTAAAGCTGAATAAACCCAAACAATGACTGTTTTCTTTTAATGCACTGTAGTACAAGCATATTGCCTGACAACTCCTGAATTATAGGGTACCTAAGGGTAATATTGATAAAAATGAAGTCATGTGAAAACTTTTCTTTCAGATACAATAGTTGTTAAAATATAGTCGGTTCATAAAGAGTTGAGTGAATGCTTAGAACTGCAGTTATGTTTTTTTTTTAACGTTTGTGGTTTTTGCATGGAAGTAGTTTGATTATGATTGGTTCTAGATATTTTTCTCAAAGCATTTTAACTGCTCAGTAAAAATGAATTTTCCTCTGATTCCAACAGAAATATAAATATGCAAATTAACATAACCACCTAACAGAGAATGCACATCTTTGTGAATGTAAAAGTGCTGTGTTGACTAACACAGAAGTGTATGCAGTATGTTTTATCTGCTTCTTTCACAAAGAAAGCAGTAGGTGTGCTGCTTCTGCTTCAGCAGAAATGTGCATAGGTGACCATCTGTAAATGCAGACGCTAATTTTGAAGCCAGGGCAAGTAGCAATTCATATTCACCTGCCATCACTATTTCTCAGGTGGTGCAGAGCTGAAAAATGTCTGTAGGCAGGACATGGTGAGAAAAGAGAATTGTGTTTCAGAGTTGGGAGACAGAAGAGCATATAAAAAACCCTCTGCCCCCCCCCCCCCCCTTTCCTATCCATTAGTTGAGATAAACTACCCTCATGAATGAAGGAAAAAAAAACATAAAAAATAAATAAAACTCCATAGGGTGGGAAAAAGGCATGTTGTCTTTAAAGATCCCAGGAAATGCTTTTACCAGTATGTCTATCTGGATTTTTCTCCAATCATCTTTGATTACAGCAGAACCTGAGAGGATAATCAACTAAAAAGAAAACCTTGTAGGACCTTGATATGACAAAGTCATATCCTAAAACCAGAGATCTGGTCACATGTGTTTTTATGGAGGATGGCAGAGGTTCACCCTCTTCTTGTGTACCATGGTCTGTCTAATCTGGCTTGAGAGCTTCACCAGATGACTAGACCATGACTAAAACTCCCTGATTATTATTATTATTATTATTAATATTAAAGAGGATTTATATAGCGCCAACATATTACGCAGCGCTGTACATTAAATAGTCTCCTACTCTGCAGATCATAGTGATGGCTACAAAGAAGGCTGTTTTAGGCAAATGACTTTTAATAGGACAATTCAAAAAGGTGTTTTGTTAGACCATTGAGGGCCTTGGTCAAGTCCTAAGGCAGGAAAATGTTCTGTCGAACGTGTGATTTTCAAGCAGGAAGTGTTCCAGGTTCCAAAAAACTCATCTTCACCTTCAGTGTGCTTACTGTAAGCCCCTACTCTAACTCATCCTACTCCCAAAACCAAATACATTTCATGTGTGTATACAACACAAAAAGCATTTCTCATGTATGGTAGAAGACATACATTAAGCAAGCAAGCCATCGCTGCCTAGATAAGTGCTGTTAACATACCAGAAAGGGCAGACTGCTGTTTAAATATTACTTGATACATAAATCTCTGCATTCAGCCTTTCATACGTGTCCTAATACAAAAGTTATTGCAGCCAATCCTCAGGAAATAAAAATTCTTAGTATTTCAAAATCCTTATTCCCTAAGTAAAACCATATTAGAAAAGTAAATATTTTTGAGTCAGAAGGTACATAAACCATGCAGCCAAGGCACATATACCTGTGGATCAGCTACACACAGGTAGAGTTAAAATCAATTAAGAAAACTCACCTGTGAAGTAAAAATAAATTATGTAAGCACAAGAAACTCTAGGAAATCTCAACCAATTAATAATTCATAGATAAAAAAAAAAAAACCTTTTAGCTTAAAGTACTTTATTATATGAAAGATGTAAAGGAAATATAGCCAGTCTATATGTCTTACCATGATAAATTTGGTGCACAAACAACCATTGCCTAAGTGTTAACTTTTTGGAGGGAAGTTGCCAGTAACCGCTGCATTAGGTATATACCAATTTAGCTATAGTAAGTTTAATGATACACACATTACATTGGGTTTTTTTTTTAGGGTAACTAGCATATAATTTCATATTGCAGTCCCTGCACTGCTTTCTAGAACTGTCAGACACTGTGGCATTTGCAGATGTCTAAACAGAAGCCTGTGGGAAGGCACTTTATGCCTGAAATAACATATAATATGCAAGGAAGCATGTAATTGATCACCTCCTGCTAACAAATCCTACTGAACAGGTAGAGGACCTTTTGCTTGCATTCTCCATTTTGCCTGCACAGAATACCCGCTGCACCATCCTCTGGATCAGCAAACAGGTTCCCCACACCATCCTTGATGCTAATAAAGTGCAGCATATGTTGGCAGAAGTGCATCATTACTCTCAGAGACTCACAAGCAAGGCTTGGAATTCCTAGCACATTGGCTTCCAGTGTTTTCCTGGGAGCCAGCAACACCAAGGCTTTCAGGAGGCTGACCGGTCAATGTTTCACCCACCCCAATTAAGGAAAGCATGGGGCATCCCCCAGGGGCTTAAGGGCTGTGCCTGACCTACCCCAGGACTAAAACTAGGTAATTAATGATGTAACCTCCAATAATGGCAGGGGAAACTGTGACCAGTAACCTGAAATGCTACTGATCCAATGGCCTAATGATCCAGTGCAGTATAACAAACATTGCACATCTGTAGGTAGAAAACACAATCTAAACTGAGGGAAAAAGGTGTGGGGAAGGGTTTTTAACCATGTGGAGATTGTGTTTTATATAGAATGACCTTCCATATTATGCCATCCTGGAAGATGATTGAAGAAAACATGCATTTCTGATCTTGCCAGCACCATAACTGCATGAAAGTTTGCATGCATTGACACTGCAACAACAACAACTTTTGCGCTTGTTTCCACTGACACTGCACATATGTACCCCGCTGCAATCAACAAAACCTACAAATACCTAAACTCTTGTACTTGCCAATACTGCAATAATGTATATAGGAATGGTGTTGGGGATGCAATTCTGTATTTGTAGAAGTGCTCATAGGCACTTTAACTGATTGCATTACCCCAATAAACCACTACTAACATGTCTGAAAAACTGCTGGATCTTTACTGTATGTTATCTCTGCAAGAGATAACTGCGTCATTATTAGTTCACTTGCGACAACAGCTAGGTGCCATCCATATCTAACAGTTAAAATGTCAGGACAAGCTTTTGGGGTATTCCCTTTGTCTTAGGTCAAAGCTGTACTTTACTGGTCTGACTAGGACAGCTGAAATATCACAGCAGCTTGTAATAAAAGTTTAACTGTTAGTGCAAATAAGTATCCCGGATGGTACTGAGCTGATTACCGTTGAGGTAAATTTTTTCCACTGATTCAAACAGAAAGAAATGCATGCAAATGGTCACAACAAAAAACATGAAATGCTTGCTCTTCTTTTTTTTTGAAGAATTCTGGTAATGAAAAGTTAGTTTTCTAATTCTGAATGCCAGAATGTGGTTTATTAAACATAGAGAATGATAAGTTGTATTTTAGGGTCAATTGACAAGGAAATGTCAACAAACATTATATGTGGTTTCCATAGTGCTGCAATAACTAAAAATGAACTAGCCCATGCTTTCAGGATGGACCTCCTATTAGCATGCAGCTCAAATGGTAACACCAGTATTACCACAACACCTAATTACTTTGAGTGCCAAGATATGTTTTGCTTGACAATAAATAAAATGATCTTCTTCAAGGTTCCATTCTACAAGTAGACTGTTGCTTTCAGTCAGGTACATCCTGTCTGGTAGATTTGCAGTATGATATAAGGACCAGCAAGGCTCAGTCACAATGTACCACGGTGTAATAAGAAAATATGCCTGTTCATGCAACTTTACAAATTATACAGAAAAACAAGGTCAGTGAAATTTAAACATTATTTGATAAATTACATTTTACATTTATCGGCCCTCATGTCTAAGTTTTTTCTGGTCATGCTGGTTTATCTGCAGGTCACCCTAGGCAAACAAACTGCCTGAATTAAATGCCTGCAGACTGGTATTGTGGAAACACCAGGTCTTCGTTTTATGTTTAAATATGGCTGGTGTTCCTGCATTCCTTTAGATTTCCTCCTAGCTGCTACCTCCTTACAACCACAGATCATGTTATCTGCAGCTATCATGCATTCAAATGTTCCTTTCTTCAGCTTGGTCACCCAATGATATAGTCCCACCTGAATGTTTGGAAGTTTAAGACATTTGATGCCTGTATGTTTTCAAAAAATGTGGGCTTTTTGATGGTAGATACCAAAATGAATAGGTAAGCATTTAATAAAACTATATATTTTATTGGTTATAAAAGATTCACTTTTTATATGCAGTGGCATACTAAAGCTCATTACACTCTTCAAATGATTCTCACTAGAGACAAACAGTCAGGCTCATCTTGGACAAAAATCTGATGTGTACAACAGTCCCCCAACATTGTCTTGGCAGATTGATGAACAACCACTGTGCTTTCGTGTTTAGGAGAGCACAGCAGGGTGCTACTCGCTTGTCCTCGGCCATGCCCTCTCTATAGATAGTATTGGTCTTGTGTGTACACATAACATTTTTCCAACAACAGTAATCTGACCTTTATCTGACATCTGTCTTTGGCTTAAGGCTACATACACACGTGCAATAATTGTTGTTAGAAAACAAACGATTAATGACTGATCAACAATTATTTTGAACGATTGTATTGTGCACAATTCTGTACATGCTGAAACGATACGATTGTTCAAATATAATCGACCAATAATGTATACACACTAGATCTAATTGTTTGGACGATGCAGGAAGTGACATGTAAAGGGGAAAGTGTATCACAGAACAATCCACAATCACTGAACGACCATACACACAATAGATAGTGAATGTCGCCCAATCCGATCCCCCGGGATGGTGGTTAATTTCCAGTGATATTCCTCATTCATCTGCGTCATTGTTCACAGGAACAACTGGGGCTCCGTTTTTTTACCTGCTTTCAGGATTTTGATGCCGTTCTATGGTTTCAATGTTAGATATACAACTTTTTTTCAATACCGAATGTACTATACAACCACTATTTATAGCTTAAACAATCCTCTAACTCATATTGGCCCCCAGGTAAAAACATTATACATATCCAATCTTGGTGCAGTAGACATCAGAAGGATGGGCTCAGAAACCATGAGCATTAGACAAGAGAGAACACAGAATAGGATTCTCAAGCCAGCTAACAGAAGCAAAAAGGAGACTGCATTACAAGCCTGTTTCTTGTTATGGTCTTGGTTTTATGGTATTAGTTTCATTTTTTTGAGGGGGGGGGGGGGAATTTTTTTTTTTTTTTTTTTATTTATAAAATAAAAAAAGAGGGGTGGGTGTTTTTGAGGGGGGGGGGGGGGGGTGGTGTTAGGCATTCATCAGTGTCAAACTGTTGATTTGTAAATATACCCATATATGGTCATTGATTATTGTATATGGTATAGACTTTTTTGAAGTCATGAAGTCAGCATGCAGTTTTTTTTTTCTTAGTGAATAGTGATTAAGATTTTGTGGTTTACATGAAACAATATGCAATTGCTGAGTTAATACTTTTTAAAGTACACTCATTATTTACTTTAAAATTTTAGGAGCCTATTACTGTCTATTCTGTATAGACAAATGTTTTTTTAGCATGTTTTTCATTTATAGGTGTAAAGGTGGGTCACGCTAACCGCACTATTTGGAACACAGCCTTGTTGGGCCCACATGTGAGGGCACAATCATTTTTTTTTTTTTATAAGGAAATTTTTTACTGCAGAATAGGGGGTCTCTAAAGAAAATAGGAACTGTACCATGTACGAAATTGTCAGCCACCTTGTAAACAACAGTGGAATTTCTAAACTGAAGAAACAAGGGGTTCTGCAATCACTGACATTGCACTACAATAGCCTTTGCAACACTAGGCACTTTACAAGGTAAAGAGACTCACAAACAGATTTACTGCACAGAGAAGTTATAATATGACAGGTGCAGACATCTGTGATGCTAACCATGCACACCTGTCCATGGTTGGGTGACATCACATGAACAGGTGCGGCACACACAATGGGACCTAGAACTTCCTGCACCATTGACAGACTATGCATTTGTATTTCCAAGTGTGAAGAGTAGTTGTGGAAGTGTAAACAGTCCAGATATTGTGTTAGGAATGTTAGGCCCAAAACTACACCTAAAACTCATGACTGAAATGATACGAGCACTATGAGCAGATTTGTAAATCGTAACCTTTAACCTCCTAGCCGTTAAGCCCGACCTTCGTACGGGCAAAAAAAAACGGCTAGGATGGTTAACCCCGAGTTTTTTCCCATCCTTACTTACCTGGTCCCGCTGTGCTCATCCAGCGTCGTGTTCGTGTTCCAGCGTCGTCCTCGCCGAGTGCCACGCCCTCGGGGGTACAAGAGGGACGCATTGTAGCACGCGCACCTCTTCCCACAGCACCCCTAGGGCGTGCACTACTTTGCACATGCAAAGGAGTGCTGAGAGCAGGATATGCAGTAACCACATCTGAAGGGATGCAAGGGCTGCTGCCTGACTGAACAGTAGTTTGGCCAGGACAGATCCCTCCGCCTGCAGAGAGAGACAAGCTGCGAGTAGAGCAGCAGCCTCGGCCATGCTGCCTGCTACAGCGGCGTATCCCTCTGTGGCTGGGAACCCCAGGGACACCGCGGGCTCGCAGGACGGGTAAGCCCCTTACACTACCTTTCCCTGGAGCATCTTAAAATAATAATAATATTTAGAGGGTAAGGGTAAGGTTAAATAAAAAAGAACACTTTTGTGTGTAGTAAAGAAGTAAAGTAAAGAAGATCAGATGGACTTGGTTGTGAAAAGAAGGCAGTTCTTCCAAATCAGGCACACTTTGGAGGTATGGGTACAAAACATCTACTACAATATATAAATACATAATCAAAGCATGTTTTTTTCATTTTTATTAAATTCCCTTTGGAGGTATACCTGAGTTTAAAAAAAAAAAACTTTCGCCTTCTTTCAAAGGAATCCTTAACCTACTGTTGCTATTGAGAAATTAGAACTTTACAGTTTTTAGACCCTGTGATATTATAACTCTAATATTTTCCAACCAGGTGATTTTTTTTTCATACAGAAAAGGAATTATAATCAATGCAAATAAAATGGGACATTAAATTTTAATTGGGCTCACTTATCCAGATCTGTAATTGGGGACAATAGCCACACAGAGAGGTGCCTATTCATTTACTAGGACCCTCTCTTATGACAAGGTTCAAATGAATGGGGTACCTATTACATCTCTTGACTAGATTGAATGATGTGTATCCACATGATGATTAGCCACTGTCATTTCATGGTATATCACATGCCAAAAGTGTGGCTATAGGAGTGCATTTGGACAGAGTCTTCTTGTTGACTCTCTTGCCCATGCTTTTTAAGTGCTCTCCATGCTCTCTTGCTTACCTTTTTAAGACATTTCTTCATCTCCTATTTTTCTGTTATTTCTCTACCCTGATACATTTCTCTTCTGCTTTCCAGAGCTGGTTGAATCTGAAAAATGATATTCAATTCGACTAGCTTTCACCCAAAATTTGATGCAACAATGTATAATTAGGCCTTTTTACAGTAGAATTCAGGGAGTGTCAGGCCTTGCTACCTCAGAGACAGATCTTACAGTGTGTCCCACTGTATACAGTTCATGTAAAAAACATTGACATGTACCAAATACAGCGGGACATCACTGGAAGAAATATCCCTAAGATCGCCAGGCCTGATTGTACCAAAAAACTACTTGAAAATGGTCTAATTCTATTTTTTACTCAAAACTAAAAAATTGAATTAAACCCTTTTCAAGTAGAATTCAATTAGAAAAGTACCCCTCTTGCTCGTTTATTATCTTTATAACTAATACTTTTAAAGGCACAGCATTGTCTACATAGAATCCCAAAAGCTGCCTTGACTCTCTGGAATGATCTTCCTCGTCCTATTCGGCTTGCTCCTGCTTTCTGCTCATTTAAAAGAGCACTTAAAACCCACCTTTTTAAACTTGCCTACCAATCTTCTTATGTCTCCTAAACCCTCACTATTTACCCACCAGCTCTTCGGGCAGGGTCCTCTCCTCCTCCCGTGTCACTGTCTGTATCTGTATGTCATTTTCAACTCCTATTTAATGTACAGCACTGCATATTACGTAGGTGCTATATAAAGATGGTTTATTATTAATAATATTATTATGATTATTATTATTATTATTATTATTATTAATAATAATAATAATATTAATAATCCCTTTCCATGTCAGCTGCTTTCCTATTCTGTGTTTTTTGAATCTATCATGGAGTCACCTAAAACTGCTAAATGAATCATGCCCATTTCTTGCTAGATTGGCTGAACACATGTAAATAACAGCAGGTGTTCTGCATACCTGGTTCCAAGTAGAAATTCACCTAAAGCTGAGTCTGTCATAGCAGATTTGATTCGATTCAACCTCAAAATTGTGTTTTCAAGTCAGATTTTATCTTGAATATTCAATGATTATCCCTTCCATTTTTTTACCTATAGGTCTCAAAGCAGGAACTGCTATATACTATCATTTTTATTTTTATTCTGCTTTTTCCACAGAAATGGTGGTTGGCAATTTTGAATCCCTGAATGTTAAAGCAATCCCTAATAACCCATTATATGCAGGAACAAATAGTTTAGGTGTTTTTCAAGAGAAGCATTTTTACATCCCCCTTCAATGCCAACTACATTCTTCACACATGCTATACTAGTGAAAACCCTAAACACAATTCAAGATTTGTCTTTACTGTCTTCTATTCCTCTTCATCTGTAGCTGAATGTATGCATGTATATTTGTAAAATGTAAGAATTACAATATAAAATTCAAACCTAAATACTAAACATTCCCCTAATCACAATCTAACTGCTGCTCTCATGTCAACACTTCATAGATTAGATTAATTTAAAGATGGAGTAGGCATCCTTGGAGGGGATTTTAACTTAGCCCTAGATCCATCCCTATGGACATGTCAACAGGTAAATCTTAGATTGTTTTGTCCCACATAAACAAGATCTAACAACAACATTTAAAGATGCGGTTAGTCATCATTTTGGAAACTACTTCACTCCAGTTAGAGAAATTACACATGTCACTCTTACTTGTTCCACTTACAGGACTGACTACACTTAATTAAACTTCTCATCACAATCTTACCCTGGCAACCACATTCCTTTAAAAACACACAGATTTGGTCAGATCACTTACCACATACCATACCAAGATTCTCCTGCCCCTCAGCTCTAGGGCATTCCCAACATGGAAATGAAATTACACTGTCCTACAATATGCACAGTAGGCACTTATCCTTGTAATGTTACTGAATAATATGACAGACCCCACCACCGACTCTACCCTTCAGGCGGGGGCTACCACACCTACATCTTTCTCACATTTGAAGCCCTGGTGGCTCCTTTCACACCTATGGAAATCTGAGTAGTTATCACATTCATTTCAGTGGGGAAAAATTTACTTCTGATGATTTTGCTGACACTTTTTACATATTGCATAAAACTTTAAATTTAATAAATGCCAACTGCTCCTTCCCCAAACAATCCCCAAAAACCTGCATTACTGCCTTTTCTAGAGATCAGAATCTCTATACTGTGGCTCATTCACCATTTTCACCTTTTTGTGTGTCCCTGCATTTTTAAGGAGGAACTAATGGGCTCCAGGCATCTGCCCCAATCTTTTAATTGTTATATATGTTCCTTGTAGGTTCTCTGATAGATTAGAATTGGGAACCAACTTTACAAAGGGACAATGAGTGTGGCTCCTATATACTGGATCAAATGTGTGTATGTATGTAACTAAAACATTTGTTTGATATATATATATAATATTTATAATGTATTTTTTGTAGTTGAAACGTTTTTTTTTTATAATATATGTATATTGTTTGCTTTTTTTCTCTAGAAAACAACTTCCCCAACTTCCCATTCCACTGAGCTTTCCAATCTATCAAATATGTGCACATATCTGCCACAAGTTTTCTTAACTTAAAATGTAACGTCATTTGGATTTTTGGAGGGAATGTATGCAATCCTTGATTGATAGAATGTTTCTTTTCAAAACTAACATTCTACCTCTGTTCATAAATGTATTCCAAACACTACTTAAAAGATAACTTGTCTATACTTTCACTCACTACGTTTAGCTTTATTACATTATCTTTAACCACACATATTTGCATGTCTACAATATGAAATTCTAGTGAAGTGTAAAAATAAGAGGGGTGTAGATCTACTGTTGAACCCTCTCTTGCACAGTCAAATACTTCCCCTTCTTTTATCTTTTACCTTTGAAGTTTGGGACTATGCATACAACCAACTAGTAATGCTTATATCAAATCCTAGATTTGTGTTCCAGTAGTTGCTTCAAGAATTAAATACATTTAACAAATTACATAATTTAAAACTAATACTTATACATTTGAGACCCTCAGTATCACATTGCTCCAAAAAAATATGTTCCTCCTAAAAACAGGTTTCTATTCCAGTGAGCAATATCCTTTTTGTGAACTGGTACCCCAAACTGAACTGCATATTCCAGGTGAGGTCTGACTAATGCTTTATTAAAGCTAATAGGTTATTAAAGAGTTTCTCTTAAAATTAGAAACAAAGTGAGACCCGTAGCTTTAAATAAGCGCAGGGGCTGCATGACAGGGCACGCAGCAAAAACAAAAAGGAGAGGTAAGGTTTAGGTGTTTAGGAATATGACAAAAGGGGGAGAGAGAGGGGAATTGGTTAAGTTGGAAAAGAGGAGGGAAATAAGAAAGTTTAGGAGGGGCTGTATCAGAAGTGGGAGGCCTCTTTTAAGGAAGGAAAAGCTTCCCGCCCATCCACCCTTGTATAGGGAGGTGGGGGTAATGAGGACTTGTTGGTGGCGGTTGGCGTCTGTAAAGGCAAGAGTCTGGTGGTAGAAAATGGTAATGTGGTGGTAAGGGGGATTCTCCGAGGTAGGGTCCCCCTTTAAATTTGTGTATGGTCAGCGGCCCCCGAGGCGTTGCTGGGCGGCTAGAGGGCCTGTTGGTAAATGGTGGAATATAAAGATTGTGGTGGTATGGGCCTTGCTTGATCTGACCTGCAGCCTGGTTAGGTGATGTTAAAGAAACATGTGAATAGGTTTTAGTAATTAGGGTTAATGTTACATGGTTATAAATGTGCTTTCAGAAGGAATTAGGTAATGTTATTTATTAATGTTGTTTATGTTAGTTGGTTGTGACATGTTAAGTCACTTGTTATTTATATTTATTAAAAGTTATTTATTTATTTTATGTGTTTTTAATCGGCTGCTTGCCAGCCCTTTTAGGTGCAAACTTGGTGTGGAGTGTTTTTGGGAAGGTGTTGATTTGGGGGGAGGTGGTTGGCAAGTGGCAGGGAACAAAGGTTTGAAGTCTTAATATGAGGGGGAAGGTTTTACTGGGCAAAGGGGTGGGTTGCCCTAGTCATGGCTTTGAAATAACAGAGCTCAAGTGTTTAGGAACAGTGGTAGAGTAGGTGCCCTACAAGATAAAATACATTGCAACTCCAGAATATATTTTTAAAATGGACATTTCTACCTCCTAAATGTCTCATTTATACTTTTTTCGGATCTGGCGCAATATGCATGGTCATGCGTGATTCTGGTTCGTATATCAAATATTTTTTCCACATCTGTGTAGGGAAATCTGTATAGTAGGATACTCACAAATGGGCATTGACAGCCCCATTTTTATAGCTATGAGAAATTTAAGGAAATCTAAACATTTAAGAAAAGATGATTCCATTGTCACCCATATCTTGTGTGTCGAGTGTCTCCACCAGTATACTAATTGTGCCAGGACCGATGATGCAAAATAATGTGAAATGTTGGGAAGTCCCATGCCTCCCAATCTTCTATATTTTGTCAGTATGGCTTGGCTACAACAGGGCAATCTCCTATTCCATACAAAATCAGATAGAAGTTTTTGGGAATGTGTAATATATTGCTTAGGTACAGGTATATTAACCGTCCTAAACAAATATAAAAATTTTTGCTTCTTAAGTCGTGTAAATTCACCAGACAAATTCAAAAGGAAGTGCCTATAATAGTATTCGTACATTTTGCTGGATTGTGCTGTCAAAAATATGCCAAGATAGCGTATGGCTTGGGGTTCCCAAGTAAAACAGAATTTAGATTTTAATTTCTGTAAGAGTATTTGTAATGGTAATATATGCGATTTTGAAAAATTAAGCTTATAGTAGGAGGCTTCGCTGTAGGAAGCAAAAATTTTCAGAACCGATTGTAGGGGTGTTAAAGGTTTAGAAAGTATCAATACAAAATTGCCAGTAAATAGGCTGATTTTATGTTCTTTCCCTATAATGTTGATACCCTTTACTGGGGGGTCTGAACGAATGTTCCCTGCTAAAGGTTCTATCAACATCGTAATGTCAAAAGAAGATGAAAGTTCCCCAGATCTATATACTTCTGCACTTGGAGTGGAGTACAAACCCAAGCAGCCCAAATTTAACTAACACTACTGATAGGTATCCCCAGTGGACCCTATCAAATGCCTTCTCTGCATCCAAGGAAAACGCAGAGATTTTTGGCAGGGATACAGACTTTAGAAAAGATCCTATTGAAGCCTCTGACGGTTGAAATGTATCAACGTCTCCCTTCAAATTGTATAAACTTTTATAATAATTACAAAATGCCTCTGTAATACCTAGGGGATTAAAAGTTTTTGTTTTAGTAAGTGGATCAAGTATATAGTAAAGATATTAGATTACATTTTCCACGCTTTAATTTTTCTAGCTAATAACACACCTGGTTTATTTCCTAAATTAAATTGTGGGCTTGTAGACGCTTAATATATAAGTCATACTTGTACATCAGCAGAGATCTCAATTTCAATCTCTCCTTCCTTAATAAGGCCATTACTTGTGGAGAAGGAGATTTTTTCATTCTCCTCCTCCATTTTATGTACATAAGTAAGTAGCTCATTAAGTTGGAGCATTCTTTTCGTTTTTTCATGTGCACTCCCCTTTTATAAATACCCCTCGCATAAACGCCTTAAGGGCGTTCCACAAAAGCCATGAATCAATGCCTTCCCTGTTAGTAATGCAAAGATATAAATCCTGTGCCTCCTCAAATTGTTGTTGCTACTGTTGATGAGCTTAAATATAAGTGTTCAGTCTCCGTAACCTATCAGGACATGAAAATTGGCTGTCCCAATCCACTGTCACCGGAGCACAGTCCGACCATATAATAGTTCCGAACTTCGAGGAATTAAACTTCGGAAGAGACCAAAAATCTGTAATAAAAAAAAGTCTATCGGAGAATAGGATAAGTGCACTGGGGAAAAGTTTGTAAAGTCTCTCTTTGATCCATGGTGACATCTCCATATGTCAAACAATTCAAATTCAGTCAACAATTTTTAAATATCCTTAGCTGGGGGTTGAGCTTGTGAGTTAGTATTCAACGAGTAATCTCCTCCAATCAGTAAACTCTCTTGCTTGATTTTGATAATCTTCTTGAACAGATTTCGTAGGTAAGAGTGTTGATTGTAATTATGCGCATTATACATTCACCAGTGTCAAGGTACTAGAATTCACTTTACATATTAAAATAATATAGCGGCCTTCATCATCTGCTATGTGATCAATACATTTGAATTGTAAAGAGTCTCTCACCAGGATCATAACTTCACTTTTTTTCTTGTTGCCACTCACAAAAGAATTCTGAGAAAAAGACATTACATTCCATCTAGGAGTTTTTGCACAGTGAAAGTGAGTTTCTTGTATAAATACAATCTCCCACTTCATATATCGAATTTACTGTTGTAATAAAGCTCTTTTAAACAAGCTATTTAGCCCTCCGACATTCATATACAAATCATGGGACCTCCAAATCAAAAAAGCATGTGTTGTTGCCAGTGATTGTTCCATTGGTAATTTTCATTAAAAAAAAATTAAGAGCTTTTTGGAATCAGAGGAAAATAAGTGATCTGTTGGGAGGACTAGAGATCTTTAGATTCCAACTAAATCAACTTCATCCCTACTTCCAAAGAGGCTACTGGGTGAGTCTTCCCATGAAACTGGATGAGCAGTTTAGTTGGAAATCCCCATCTGTACATGATGTTACATTCTCCTATAATTTTTGTGAGTGGATTCAATTTTTTCCTATTTTGGATTGTTATTGCCGATAAATCAGTAAAGAGTTGCACATTTTGGTACTGATCTGGTAAGGATAAGGATTTCCTTATCTCACCAGCACATTCTCACCAGCACATCTCTTGGTGTTTCAGCCAAGAGGAAGAAGGGTTTGGGAATTCTGTGTGCCCGATCAATAGTTAAATTCAACTCAGTTGCCCTCGGTATAATGATTTGGCATATTCTCCTAATATACAGAATCAATTCTCCAGGGCCAATAGCATCTGGGATACCTCTCACTTTTATATTGTTGTGGCAAGAGCGGTCCTCTAAGTCAGCAGTTTTGGATTTGAGCCACGCAATTTCTGATAAAAATTTCCTCGAATTTCCAATGGGTCCGCGAAATTTCAGCAAAACCAACGGAAGATCGAGGAAATCATTACGATCCCCGGCACTAGAGGTTAATGAACCTCTAGTGCCGGTGATCGCAGTTGAACTGCAGATAAACTCTCAATGGAGTCAGTTCCCACACCGAGTCACCCAGCTAAAAAGTACAGCCCAGTGACCGTTGAGAGTTCGCCTGCAGTCACAGCTGATTGAAGGCTTTTGCATGCCTCTTCCAATCAGCTGTGACCGCAAAGTTCCCACGGTCACCAGGCTGTACTTATCAGCCCAGTGACCGTGGGAACTGAACTGCAGATGAACTCTCAATGGAGAAACTCCATTGAGAGTTCGCCTGCAGCCACAGCTGATTTGAGGCTTTCACGTGCCTCCTCCAATCAGCTGTGACTGCAAAGTTCCCACGGTCACCGGGCTGTACTTATCAGCCCAGTGACCATGGGAACTGAACTGCAGATGAACTCTCAATGGAGAAACTCAATTGAGAGTTCTTCTGTAGTTCCACTGCGATCCCCGGGCACTAGAGGGTAACTAACCTCTAGTGCCCCGGGATTGCAGTGGATTCTCAGGGCTGCAATCATTCTTGTAGCCCTGGAAATCCTGTTTGAAATCCCCAGCACACGAGGGACAGGTTTCCCAATTTAAAACCTCTAGTGCTCTCTGACTGGCTGAGGAAAGCTTTCCTCTGCTGGCATAATCTCCTAATAATCTCCTAATATACAGAATCAATTCTCCAGGGCCAATAGCATCTGGGATACCTCTCACTTTAATATTGTTGCGGCGAGAGGGGTCCTCTAAGTCAAAGTTAAAGTTTTCTAAGTCCACACTAACAACAGGGCCTGCTTGTGATATTGCCTCTCCCTGCTCACTCATAGGAAAATCAGCTCTAGGAATCCTCCTGTTTGCGATTCCCGGCACTAGAGGTTAATTAACCTGAAGTGCCAGGGATCTCAGTGGAACTGCAGATGAACTTTTACTGGTGTTTCTCCATTGAGAGTTCATCTGCAGTTCAGTTCCCACAGTCACCCGGCTGATAAGTACACCCCTGTGATCATTGAGAGTTCGCCTGCAGTCACAGCTGATTGGAGGCTTTCCCGTGCCACAGTGTTTTGGGAGCTCACATAAAAGTTCCTCACAGTAGAAAGAGATTAGTGGTGTTTCCATCCAGTAAGTGTTTCTGGGACAGCTAAAGAAGCAATCTGTGGCAGGGAAGAAGCAGATGCTTTTTCTAGCACATCAGCTATCATGTGCTGTAACCCCAAACAGCGAATGGCTACTTCCAGCCACCTTTGTGGTAGGGTGGCTGTGGTAGGAACAGGTGATGTCCCTTCTGCAAAAATCATACGTGCCTATTTGCAATCTTCTTCTCGTAATACCTGGGACTGCCAGGAATGGATGAACTCCTACTCCCATGTGTGGGATTTACTTCATCCCGGCCTGGCCAATCAAGAAGGCCTGAAGACCTGATTCCAGGAAGAAGATTGGGTGAAGATGGCAGCATATTTGCCAGTGAGGATCAGTAAGTGCACTTAAAAATTTGATCAGGCAGGTAAGGTTGTTTTATTGCAGATGGGACATCATTTGTCCTTTCTGCAATATAGGGCCTTCCCGGTAACAATTTTTTAATTTTGAAGGTTTAGTTTTGCTTTAAACTGTAAGAGCATATTGCTATTTTTTTATTTTATTTGTGCTTTGCCATTTTGATAGTATTAACTTGTGATCCTGCTGTTTGGGATTGGTTAACAAATGCTTCATTAGCAATACCGCAACCTGCCTTTCATGCTCAGACTGTGTGACTACAGGTTGCTATGCTGGCACACAGCATGCCTGTATGTATTCTTTTATAGATTATGTCATCCTGCCAATGATTTTTATCCTTGTAACTGCATGAAAATGCAAGATCTGCTTATCTGGGAGCTCTCACATTCCCAAATAAAACACTCAATGAAGAAGAAGAAAAAAAATCTCTATAATAAAATACTTACCTTCTATCTTGGTTTCTGGTTGCCTCCTGAAGCATTAGAAAGGCACCGTGCTGGAACACTTTATTACATACGTTTGGGTACTCCCAATGGAGGCAGCAAGGGGGTACAGTGACTTCACAGGTGCCAGCAAATGGAAAGAGACCAATGTTTTTTTTTTCGTTTGTTTTTTGCATTTAATACATGTTTTACACTTTGTGAATAGAGGACTCCCAAAAAGCAGACTGTCTGTTTTAAAGTCTGCTTTAAAATCAAAAGCTCTGAAAAGTGGGGCTTTTGTGTATCTGTTTATTTTACTCTTTTAATAATTTTCTAATATTTATTTTTATTTATATAATTCTTATTATTTATCTAAGAAGTGCGTATAAAGAGTGCGAGGATGTTAAACTTCACCCACACAACACAGGAATCCGAGATCTTTACAGATGAGGTAAAGTAAGAGGTGTTTAAATAATACAGGTCAATGACTTTTAAAAATATTAATTTATGTTTTTAGTCATTTCAAAGTGAAATTGTTTATTTTCTTTTTATACTTTCATTGTTTTCAAAGGCCTTTTAATTTATCTGGCTGATGTAATGGGTTATTGGAGATTTAATAGGTTTATCTGTGAGGAAATCTTGAAGATGCAAGGATCACAACACAAGTTGTTTCATTTTGATTAGACCAGCACTATTCCACGTAGATGGAAAACTGTGAAGGCGGATGAGTATAAGCTAAAAAACAGACACAACGGCAGCTCAATAAACACTTCCTATGCTCTTATGTGCTTTGGTAATAAATGTCAACTCCTATTACTGTGCTTATGGGCTCACGATTGTCCTTTATGTAGAAACCTACATCTATAAAAGCACAGCGATGTGCTATATCTGATCATTGGACATCTTGCTCAAAGTTGAAGCCTTATTTTTAGTATAGATACAGGGTACTCTCCTGCACCAAAATTGCTTACCCTGATTTTACTGGACTTTGTGATTTTTTGTGTGAGCGTCTATGCAAACACTATCATTATCCAGTTTACAGGCTGTTTTGGGGGCAGATTTTATGTGATTTGCCACACAGCCCAGCATACCTCTTCTGCATTGTGTGACATCATTTCCTCCATCTTCTCTAAGTTGTAGTTTTAACATACCCAAAGATCACAAATCATGTCACAATAATCCAGGACAAGGAGGAGAGGCCCTACCCCTATGACATGTAGGATCAATGTTATTCTAATGCTTATAAAAAAAAAAACGTCCAGAAATGCTTAAAATAAAAGTAATATAATAATAATAATAATAAAATAATGTACCCCCCAATGCACAAAGTCAAGTGAAGATCAGGAGGAGTTTGTTATGAGTATTTGGTATTGCACTCTCTCTGCGCAGGGGATAGATTTGTCTTCTCTGCTAATCCCCATCTCCTGTACTTAATAAACCTAATATTAATTATAGTAATAGTAAACTTTTAAAGTTGAACTCTAGACAAGCAGTCAAGTATTTGAGTACTGTAGTTAGGTTGAGTAGTTAATTAAATTACATTGGTGTCTGCCAGAATATTTGTAATTCAAGCCAGTCTCATCTAGGTACCTCCACAGTAACCTAGCCAGGTATTTTCTGTTCTTTGACATCCATGTATATTGTGTTGTAGCTAGGCAATAAACCCTGGTCTAAGACATTTTCAAGTATTTAAATCATTAAGGACCTGAAACACAGAATGTTTCCCTTTTTTGCTTTACACTAAAACAAAGTCTCGAGCTGCTTCTCCTCTTTTGCATTGTAAATGCTTCTCTGCAGAAGAATATAGGAGGCTAGTGTGTCTAAGAAAAAGCCAAGAGCAGCTCTAAATTCAAATACATGCCGTATATTGCTTTTTTTCAATTAATCCACACAAAGGATAAAGGTGGCCTTTTATGTCTGCTGGATTCAGCCCTAAAAAATATAAACAGTAAACAGCTGAATAATGTGTGTATTCAAAGTCTTTGTATAATTATTTTACAAAATGAATGCACAGCCCTGACATATAATACCAAAACATCTCATTGTTTTGGCTTGTGGCAAATGAAAGTGCTGTTTTCACTGTATGTTGCATATTGACACCTACGTATTACCTTGCTACTCATATAGAAAAATTATATAGATACATAAAGGATGAAGTTACAGTAAAAGGTCTATTGTGTGTATTTTCTGACAACACAGATTATTCAGCAACCATATAGTGCAATGCATATGTCTTCTGTAGCCAGTTTGTGCTACCCAAAAAAAGACACAACTTGTTTAATATGATTTTTTATCTTTTGTCTTTGAACAAAATACATTTTTTTTAAATAAAATGTGGAAAATATACCCATTCCAAGTAGGGACAAAACTTAGCTGTCAGCTCCACTCCCGATTGCTCTTGCAGGTCTCAAAAAATTCGATCTCGATGGCCGAATTTACACGGGCCCTTCTCGCTTACATGTTCGGTACAAGCTACGTACACACGGCAGATTTTTATCACCCGATAATCGTCATCGGCCAAATATAGGGCGAAAATCTGCCGTGTGTACAGTCGGTGTCGTCCATCGTCCGAACGACCGACCTGCCGGATCCACGGACGATGGACGACGACCGATCCTAATGAAAGGGAAGGGGAGAGCGCGCAGCAGGGTGCCGCTCCGTCGCTCTCCCCCTCCCCTCTCCATAGAGCATGTAACGGTATGTACAGCACCGTTCATGCATCGTGCAGTCCCTTGTCGTTGGAAAGGATCGTGAAAGATCCTTTCCAACGACAAAAATTGCGTACGCAGCTTAAGCGAGATGGCCCGATTCACCTCGAGATCGAATTTTAAAATTTTGCTCGCTCATCCCTATTGCTGGCATCTATTTTGGAATTTTATGTCAGACTGATGCTTTGGCAATAGTGCTTTTAGGCTCCCTAACCTGGAACAAATATATAAAAGAAATAGAATGCTTGTTTCAAGTCCATGACTCAACAATATTGAAACCAGAAACAGCCAGGCAACTAATATTTTTTAAAAGGTCAAGTACCTAAAAAGTAAAATATTAAACAAATACCACAGGGTTACCACAAAAATTGCTGACGTATTTTCCTAAAATTGACCCTGTATGTTTTAGTGACCATATATGACCCTTTATGCTCCAGTGACCCCTTTGCACCAGTAACATCATGTTCCAATGACCTTCTTTGCTCCAGAGATTTCTGTACTTTTTTGACCTTTAGTACTTTTAGTACCAGTGACTCTATGCTCCAGAGGCCCTTTGTGTTTAAGTGATCCTTTTTGCTCCAGTGTTCGCTGTTTACTCCAGTAACCCTTTGTACTTTAGTAATTCTTTTATCTCCAGTGTCCTTGTGCTCTAATGACCTTTTCTTTCAATACACTTTTATTGGGTAAAAAAATAGATAACAAAAAAAATATGGTGGAAAGGAAAACAAGCCGGTGTAGGGAAAAAAAAACATACAATTAATTACATACTAAGCTAACATTAACAATTACAGCTTTTACATGAGTACATTTGGGTAGGACCATATACAGATGGTAAGATTTGGTACCACTTTCTTCCCAACAGGTTGTATACTAACTGGTATATAAACTGATGTGTATGTAGTGTAGATACTATAACCTGGTCAAAGTATAACAACTTGATGATCTGCCTAAAAGGTGGAGAACAAAGAAGGAGGGGAAGAATAATAGGGAATTCCCAAATGTGTCTTTTGGAGTATCATTTTCTTCAATTCAATGTTTATATTGGGGGTACATTAGGCAATAAGTGTGCTCTCCAGGGTTCCCAGATTATAGAAAACTTTTTTCTGTGTATTGTTCAGAACACTGGACAGCTTCTCATGGATAATAAGGTATTATCCATTCATAATAGTATTTCATGTATATTTCATGTAGTATGGAAGGCCCTGTTTTTTTCCATTTTCTAGCCATTGTTTGCTTGGCTGCAAGGAGGATGTGTGCACACAATTGAAAATGGTTGTTAGTGAGATCAGGGAGGGTTTGAACTGTAGTAGGGCTACCCATCTAGTGACATTTTGTATTTAAGTGACTTTGTGTTCCAGCGACCCCTGTGCTCCAGTGACTCCACACTTTGCTTATTGTTTATTTACTGTTTGACATTTTGAAATTGTACTAATTGACCAATATGCTGTATTGGCGCAAAAAAAAAATTAACTTGCGTAAAGAATCTATATTATTTGAAGGTTAGCAACCTTAATACAATCTACTTATCATACGATTTGGTCTTGAAACCTATAATTTATTTACAAATTGGCATTTAGGTACTTTTGTTTTCAATTTCTTTTTATTACATTTCATACAAAATAGGCAAGTACACAATATTAGGTTATTCAAGTTAAGTAATTATCACAATGTAAATATGTTCCCACATTACCATATAGATTCAAAAACATTATCTTACTTTTATACATATTTTTAAACTCAGTAAATTCATCTCCTTTAGCGTTTTACAATTTGTAGCACATCCTTCACAATATTTGCCTTCATGGAGGAAAAAAAAAAAAAAAAATATATATATATATATATATATATATTAAATGTATTCTAATAGGTGCTTTTTAAATGATTTTATACTTCCTTTTTCATTCTTTCCTTTCCTCATTTTTCTTAATATTACTTAGTGCAATTTTTTTAAAAGTGCATCTTTTATAATTTTCTATTATAATTTTCTATTAAATTTTTTTTTCTTTTCTATTGTGTTATTTTTTCTTACATTTTTCAATACAAATAAAAAAAACTTTTCCCTTTGCCTTCCTAGGTGCTAAATAAAAATACCAATTATACTTTAATTCATAACTTCATTGTGATAACTGCCAACTCTTAACAGGCAATTAGGTACTTTTAAAGAAATAGTGCAGTAAAGACAAGTGGGAAAGCAGTGCTATTTTTCAATATAACAATTTTATTGGCACTTTCTATGCACATTAAGCTCCCTGTAGCATGCTATCAGTAAATTTTTAGCACATGTGTAGTATTCTGAAAACATACTAACATGTTAATATTAACCACAACTGTTGACATTTTTAACTAAAGTAATATTTCTAATGGGCACATAAAGAATATTTGGTTTATGATCTCTCAATGTGAGGATTTTTACAACATATATAGATAAAATGCCATTTGTTTGCCAGGCTGCCAGAGCTTGGGGCAAGAACTGCCCTGCATAACAAAACGAGGTGACACCCCTGTATAATAAATGGTTCAAGCTTCTGGCTTTTGACAACATAATAGTAAATAAATGCTCACTTGCTACTTCAAGCAAGAGTTCATTACTATTAATGATGTCTGTATAATGTTATAATTTCCTTCTCCTGAAGTACTGTAACAGTGGTCAGACATTGATCCATTTTGCTACTCAACCCAGTGCTCCTTTTTTATAGAATCAACTATATTATTTCTGATTTTGATTGACCAAAACTGATGTTGAGCTGAAAAAAACTGAATGGACCTTGGTCAGCAAGGTAGAAAATACAGGTCCAATTGTACACATTTTTGAGACTTCCAGGTCAATTTCTCTTTGATAAAATTTTGAAGCATGCACAAATATGTTTATCTTCATTTACTAGATTGAGTAGTGATCATTTTGCATTTGTAGTTCTTTGTTAGCTTTTTTTTACATTTGTTTTAGCGTTTTAGGGCACACAACTTGGGGTACAACCAACATTTAAACCATATATGATATTTTTTACACATTATAGAAGCAGAAAAGAACATGATTCATTATGCATGTTTCTTTATAAATTGCCTCCAGCCCCTATTTATGTACTTTCCCAATTCTTTCAAATTTGCTCTTACACATTTTGTGTTTGACATTTACATTTAGTATGCTCACAGTGACCTATTTATTATACGGGGGAATGCCATTCACCTGCTTTCTGTACACTCTAAGGTTTCTTTCAAGGTATATAGAATAATACCTGCCCGTGGTTTGTCTGCTAATCTTGTATATGAAAGTGTTTTGTACTCATGTCCTCAAGCATTTCCTTCAAATGAGTATGCAAAAATGTGGCCACAAATAGAACAGGCAACTGTCATCACTCACCCACACTAAAATGTATCCTATAATAATGTCACATAATGTCAGCAATTACCAGTATGTATGAGTTGTACAAACATTCAGTCTTTGCATATCTAATACAGACTGATCGTGTTCTTAAGGTAAAGTATTAGTGAAAGACCCCCTCAGTGACCGACCCCCAGTACAGACCTCAGTAACAGAACTTCAGTGCAGGGTCACATGGCAGACTCCTAATGATACACCCTCAACGATAGAACTTCAGTGCAGGACCACAATGGCAGAACTCTCAGTGCACTAAAATACCCCCAGTGCAGGACCCCAGTGGCAAACACCAAGTGATAGACCCCCTGTGCAGAGCTTTAGTTTTGCCTTGTCTCATGTTGCTTCTCTCTCTTTTGTTGCCTGGGCTGAGTAGATGAGCAAATTGCACATTTCTTTATTTAACCTACTAAATGCTGCATCATGTTGATGTGTGCTGCAGCCTGTTGCAAGGCATTACAGCATGATCAAATACTGCCTGCATATTTATTTTTTCTTTAAATCACACCCCTGCTTAGTTGGTTGGTGTGAACTGTCAATGTTTTTTTTCTCTTACCATTCTTCAAAAACTCCAAAATTGGCTTTAAATTCAATTCATTTATTATATAAAACCAACATTTATGTAGTTTTAAATTTAGTAAAAAAAAGGTTAAACACCTGTCATTTTTTTTTTGCTGTTTGTGTCCCCATCCACTCTCTTCCTTTTCAACCTTTCACTATTTCATTGTTTTACCACTTTTGGAGAGATGTTTTTCTTACTTAGGTTTTCAAGACAGGAAGTTGGGAGAATTATTCCCATTGTTGTTATCCTGAACACTAAAAAGAAAATGCTTTGGTTTTTTTATATATACAATAACTAACGCAGTGTGTGTACATCAGAAAACATGCCCATAGATGCAAAGGCCAAAGTGAGAGCATGTGCATACCTAAATATTTTTTTTACATATTTTAAGCAGGCTTGCGCACATTTCCCCCTACTACTATTTTACCCCCACCCCTAGATTTATATTGGCAATTCCTGGCTGTAAAAATGACAAGCGGGTTCTGCCATGTAAATAAATTGACTTTCTGATCAGTATTTGTAACATTGTTGTCACTTTATTTCTTCTTTACTTCTGATCAGATCAAAGGATAAGCTTCCATCTGTATAATGTGCCAATTAAAAGGCTTTTTGTTTATTTATTATTTTTTTAATATTTCTATATCGGCAGAAATAAAGATATAAATACACATACAGGTATATCAAATATAAACATTCCAAACAGAAGAATCAGATCAACAAAATCAACGAACCTTAACCAATAACAAAACATAACAGATGGGTAAAGCACATGGAACAAATAATAAAGCCAGTTACTCTAGTAATAGCATCATGAACCAGAGGGGTCATCACTAACACATCATTACCGGAAAATTAAAAAAAAGAAAAAGAGAAAAAAAATTGCGAAGGATAGTATACAATATTAATAAATTGAATATACATAGCCATCCAACCTTGGGCCCCCAATAAATAACTAACTGTGTATAGCTAGATAAGTACTAAGATGAGTGAAGGTTTCTGGTGTCATACCAAACCGTATGACGAAAGAGCTCAATAATATCATTAAGTTGAGTGGGTGATAAATTATATTTTAAATATTGCATCCAAGTACTAAAGAATTTTTGTGGGTGGGTGTCACAATGCTGGGTGGCCTCAGTTTTATCAATTATCATCATAGCCTGGAGGTATTGTAAAAGCTGGGAAGTAGTAGGAGGAAGATGTTCAATCCATTGTTTCAGTATACATTTCTTGGCAGCTAGGAGACAGAGGTGCTCAAATTTAGAAACTGGTGGTGGTTGTGTCCCGGTGAGAGGTGTCAATGTAGAAACATCATGGAAAAGGGCCAAATGTTGGCGTATTTGTCTAGCCTGCCCTGTAACCAAGTGCATAAAATCAAAAACTTTTTTCCAAAAACGGGAAATAACAAGGCAGTTCCATAAGGCATGTTCTAGAGGAACCTTATTGTATGAGCATTTAAGATATGCAGTAAGCCTTGGGGCAAATGCACTGGACTTAAAGGGAATGTCAAAGGCATAGTATGCCCTATATATAATTTTAAAATGAACCTAGTGTCATTGTTCGCTAAACGTTACCCTACGAACACAGTCCCAACTACTCCCCAGAAGGTCCAAAGTGTCTGAAGGGGAAAGATCTAAAAAGGAAGCCCATTTTGTTACAAAGGACAAGACTACATTAAACGAGGATAAAGATGGGATACGAAATATTTAGCAGAGGCCTCACCCAAAAGACATAAAATAAGCATAAGGAGGGGCAGTGGAACCAAAAAAGGTGGATTTCACCTGTAAATAATATATAAAATGATGACATGGTACAGGCTAAGTTGTACTTTCCTAGATCAGGAAGGCCAACTCCTAGATTCTGTTTAGGCAGAGACAATTTGGTTCTAGAAATGGGGGGGGGGTTTGCCTTGCCCAATAAATGTAACAAATGCTGCTTTAATTTTTACCGCAATTGATTCCTATTTAACACTTTATGCTCATTTTTTGTTTTAACTCTTTATAATTTACCTTGTTCATTTGTATTCATTGGGCTCTGGGAATCAGACATTTCCTTGTGGGAATCCCCCAAGGTCCATGTGTAGAAATGGCAGTAATGCATTCCCACCAGTGGATGTCTAAGGAAATGTCAGATTCCCTGTTTTATAACTAGAACCCCTAATGTATGTGCTCTCACATTAGTAGAAAGGAGATAAAAACAATGACCAATTTGCTAACATGAGAAAACTCTCTCTGCCTCTCATATGTATGCAAAATCCTATGGAGTCATGTCCAGTGTCTGCAGAAGAAGCTGATAGAGGTCTATTAACCAACAAAGGGGCTATATTAGCTAGTTCAGATTAGCTAGTTCATATATATATATATATATATATGCATGTATATATGTATATCAAACATGTATTTAGATGTGTGATTGGTGTCTATCTTTAATACAGCTTAACATTTTAACATGATTTCTAAAAATGCCTAAATCTACAGTCAGTTTAATAATACGAAGCTGATTGCTTTCATTGCATAGAAATGATAATCAAATGATTCACATTAGAAAGTCTCAGTGAGGTTTTCACATAACCCGTATCTAAAGCAAGACAAATGTGGCTGCCACTTACAAGACTTTTGTTTCATTTCACTAGAACAAAGTTAAACAAACAAGCTAAACAATTCAGTGTGGGTGTTCTTTTCTCAAATAACACAAGCCCATTGTGAAAGGTAAGTTGCAAGATGCAAAGATGCAAAATGTTTTGCCAACTTGTTACAAAAATAGGCATCTCCATTTCTCTTTTTTTGTCAGACCCATGCATAAATATTATGAGCACAGGTGGTGCAGTTGGTCTGTTAGGCTGACTGGGGTTTGACAAGCAATCCATTGCTCAGTGGTAATCCGTCCACCAGACTAAGTACACAAGGGCAAAACACAAGCAGAGTCAGAGTCACAGGCAAAAGATCGGTCCAGGTGGCATACATTCGCAGGGTCAGAAACAGAAAAGGTCATCAAAAGAAAATCAGATAAAAACACTCCAGCACAGGTTAGCCCAGCTATACGCTACAACAGGCACTAGTGACCGGGAACAGAAAGGCTATAAAGTCCCAGAAGCCAATGGCAGTGCAGGATAGGAACAGGAACTAATCTGTCTTTAAAATCCCCTTCAGCTGTGCATATCCTCACAGTGGGTGCTGGGGATGATGATAATATACAGCTGGCTGCACGGCTAAAGGGAAGCAGGGGCTGCTGCTATTTCTTACTTCTCCTTGCTGCTGCAAATGACATCACTGAACAGAATAAACAGTGTTTGATACTGTGATGCCACATAGAACGGGATCACCGGACAGATAAGCATCTCCTAAAATTTACATTTAAATTACACAGCATTGGAAATATTCTCAGTATACAAAGGTAAATGCTCTCTTCAGTGCTTTACCAACAAGTCTTGATTTGACATACAAATATTACATTTTTAGAAGTGTGGAGAGCTCCTTTTCCACCTTCAACCTCCCATAACATCCTGCTGATGTCTAAGGCTGCATACGTATGTCAGATAATCGTTACACAAGATGAACAGTCGTGCTCATCTCAGGCGAAAATCTGACATGTCTAGAGTGGTTGCCTGATGTTTACTGGCAGATCAATGGATGACAATTGAGAATGAACACTATGGCCCTGATTTGTTAAAGCTCTCCAAGACTGGAAAGAATACACTTTTAGAAGTGAAGCTGGGTGATCAAGAAAACATGGGCTGGATTTTTAAAATTAATTTGCTAGCAAATGTTTTGAATCCTGGACCAGATCCATTCCAGGTTTGCTGGATCACCCAGCTTTACTTCTAAAAGTGTATTCTCTCCAGCCATGGAAAGCTTTCATAAATCAGGGCCTATACATTTCAATAGAGGAGGGCACAGAGTGCCGCTTGCTCGTCCTCCTCCCTCCTTTCTGCATAAAGCAGAACAGGTGCTCTGTGTACAGCACTCCTTTATGCTGAAAGAATTGTTTCCGGTGACAAAAATCAAGGAAAGAACAAGCCAGCTGTTAAAACTAATAGCAAATATTACCTATTTGCTTAATAGACAGACCAAGGAGTCTGGTTGGCTTGTAGCACCTCAGATCAGAAAAATGCTGGTTATTTATATCTGAGAACTGACAGCCATCTACAAATCTGTTCTGCATAATTCTTTAAACATTTGGTTAATTTAGCATGTTTTGCAAAAGTTATCTAACAAAATGAAATTATCCAATTATAATAAGGTTGTCTAGGTTCAGACAAATTTAAGATTTTACTGTGCAACCTTAGACAATAAAAAGTGATCTAAACTTTAAAGACAAAACAAAATACACTGCAATAAATAATCTGCATCTTTATACTGTCTGAAAAGTGTTGCATACATATCAAGTTGTAAACAAATGCATTATGATTGCTTTGAAGTTTGATGCTTGGGCATATTCATGTGGTTGACTTTGTAGATCATTTTAGTGTTTTGTTGAAAAGGTTCAGACAAAATGTCCTTGTTTTAGAAGCTTGAACAAAGAGATAAGACATATCTGTGGGCATGAGTTTTAAATGTTTATGATGAAATATTATGGTTTCTACCTTACACTACTACGCCTTTTCCTCTGTTTGGAATTTTCCCAATTACTGTTCTCTAAATGAGTGCCTTCGTGTTTTAATTAGAAGCATGTAATACCACGTGAATTGTTGTTGTTTCCTTTTTTTAAAGGTTGTTTTTGTTTGCTTACTGTAAATACTATTGTAAGCAAAACAAGCTAATAATAATGACATCTGCGCAAAAGACGACAGGAACACTCCCCCTTATCTCTGATGAAAATGCAACCCGCAAGCATCTCATCACAGGTAATATAAAAGGAAAGCACAATGATATACTCCGTGACTGAATGGAGTCTAAAAAAATTACATTTTGCCTTGGTCACTGTTGTCAGGTTTCATAATGAATAAGAGAAAGGAAGGTGCAGAATTTACAGTTTGCCTATTGTTACTGTAAATACAGAGGAATGAAAGTACTGTAGGCGGGGATAATCCCTAAAAAATACAGAACATCCCTGTAAAGACAAGAATAGATCAAAATCTTTGATCTTTAAATTTATAGTATAGATATATACCGCCAAGAATAAATCAACTCCATATGAAAATTGTGATCTTTTTAGCGAAACCTTTATTTATATTTTTATTCTTTCAGGCCTTAGATTAAAATGTTTGATAGTTTCTTGAGGACTCTGCCAATTGGATCCTAAATTGTATCAGTGATATGACAATGGACTAAAACAATGGTGCTACAAACATACAAATAAATATCCTAATTAAGCTCAGTTTGTGGCCTCACTAGTGTCCTGTGGGGGGAGCGTTTTCCTGCTGACATTTTTAATTGTGTCAGACATCAGGTTTATTATTTTATTGACATACTGTATGGCTGCCAAACTGCTTTCAAATACATTCAGTTTGTTGACCATCCAAATGATTACTTCATTAATGACCAACATGTGGTGCTCTTAAACCTCTTATCCTTCCCCAAGCATATGCCTCCAGTTAAATGGACTTGGGGGTTATCAGGGAAAACCACTTTTTGTCATTTTAATTGAACATATCTATTGGTTCTTAACAAGGTCAGCTTTTATTTGTAGTGTGTTGTCTAATTGTTCCTAAATTTTTTGTCAAAGCCCCCTGGTTCAGTTTGTGCCAAGTCTGCTGGTATGCATTCTTTCTTTTACATGTTGCCTGCCTTGGATCTACATTTTCTGCTCCCAAACTCAGAGATTAGTAATATATTATTTTTCTTGCTCTTTTCTGCACTATAGTTTAACGCAAAATTCAACATAACAGATGTCAGTCCCTGGAGTTATTGAATTTGAAAAAGTTACAAATTGTGCATTACTCTTAGACAGTACACTCACTGTCTGATAGTCCTTCTGGTGCTTTCTTGGATACTCCAAGCAGGCTTTTGTGTGTTTCGTACTGATGAGAGGCTCTGCCATATAGCCCAGATTCCTGGATGACTGCAGTTATAGTTGTCCTTATGGAACTTAGTCCCATGTCCCAGCAGGATCACTGTCAGGAGTCAGTCAGAGTGACCTTTGGGTTCTTGGTCACCTCTCACTTCTCCCTCAATTACTCAATTACCTTGGAGGAGCGGCCAGCTCTTGGAAGAGACCTGGTTGTGTCAAACTTCTTCCATTTGAGAAATATAGGGGCCCCTGTGTCCTTGGGAACCTTCAGTGCAGCAGAAAGTTTTTGTAGCCTTCCTCAGTTCTGTGCTTTGCAACAATCCTATCGTTGACCTCTGCAGGCAGTACCCATAACCTTATGGCTTGGTTTTTGCTCTGATATGCATTGTCAGCTATGAGGCCTTCTATGGAGAGGTTTTAATTTAATGTTATCCTGAGTGTAAATTAATGTAAAAAAGAATTGTAGAATCAGGCTGCAACATAACAAAACTAAAAAAAGTGAAGGGGGACTGAATACTTTCTGAATCCACTGTTTATGATTCAGCCTGTGGCAGCATTATTTGTTTTTCTGACCTAGCCCTTTGTAACAAGGTTTCAGTATTTGCTGATCCTGCCAGTAGGTTCACCAATTTTCTATTTTTGTAACAGGCTGACAACAATGCTCATTTGGGACAGGGTAGGTTTGATAGACACATTCCCTAGCAATGGAGCCCAGATTTAAAGTAAAACCTAAACCAGGCTTGAAAAATATCAGTCATTTAAACTATACAAAAATTCAATTCAACATACCAAACACTAACAGTGAGATACTGTATATACCGGTATATTGATTTTTTTTACATAAGTTAGACTGAAAAGCGTTTTTATTTAAACTGTAAATCACTTACAAAGATAACAGTATTTAATTGATAAAACATGTAAATTACAAGGGAACAGGGCGAAAGGAATGGACTTTCATACCAGGTGTTCTTATATTCAAAAAAATGGTTTGTATTAGGAAATTGGAGGAAATATACCACTTTTAAAATTGTTTTCTGCTTGACCATTTGTACAAGAAAATATAAGCATAGGACTGCAGCTCAGTTTCTTGGGACTGCAAGTTAACATAAAAAGTAAAGTATTAAAGTAAATAAAAGGCTTAGCACATAACCTACTGAAATATTTATTCTGTTAGATAAAACAACCATTTCCATGTGATTCTCCAACATCATGTAGATTGGGCAGATTTAGCGTAGTACAAACTTTGCATGGCTAATGCCAAGCACTGATTTTTTTTATCCTGTAGACTAATTCCTGATGGACAGCAATGCAATTTAACTTTTGTGGCAACATATATAACTAATGCAAACATGAGTTTCACCAGATTGTTACTCTACCTTTTTAAATTTTGAGATAAAGATACTTACATGTCTTTGATATTGATGCAAGTATAATTTAAAACAAATTGGTAATTGCAAATCTGTATTAGTAAGGAATTTACCCCACATGGTAAAATAAAGATAAGCAAAATCATAAAAGGTACCTGAATATGAAGCAGTTGCAATCCTTTCAAATATTTGGGTTACTTCCAGCCTGTTCATTTACAGAATGTTCTTTGGTATTGCTTACTTGTGTGAACACACTGAGTCATATCATTTCCTAGCCTACATGCTTCCCTTGTTCTATCTATATACAGGCCAAAGCATGTTTATATGTATTGTATGTATGGAAGGGGGGGGGGGGTTATGGAAGGAGATTAAGAATGTGGATTGAGTCTTTTCAAGTTTTCCATGTTTCCTTATATATTGTAATGCAGTACCAATCACCTTGTTTTAATTTAATGGGTACATTATTGTCCACCAAGTAGAATTGTTAAGTTGGAATTTCCTACTCCTGGATTTTGGGAGCTTTGGATTTTGCTTCCAAATAGAATCAATAATGAAAATTAAGATGGCTTATGTAAAATATATTGTCAAAGCTTAGCATGTAGGATGGTGAGGTTTGAGAGATGAGGGAAAAGCTAGCCCAGTGCAAGCTTTACAGAAAAAGAGGATCCAGTGACTGGAAGTACAGAGCATAGTAAGCCACCAAGGATCTGATACTGCCAGAAATGTTGGGTTGAAAAGATTCTTCAGCACTTAAACTTGTTGGCTTGTGAGTGAGTGTTCCTAGGCAATGCTGTACCTACAGTCCCATAGTATGTGTCTATCAGGGACATAAAGAAAACAAAAAGCCAAACTCTACTAGTAATCCTCTCCCAGGATGGCTGCCACCACAGGGAGATACAGAGTACAGGATAATATATGGCAAGTCATTAAAAGGGAAAGATCAGCTTCTGGAAGACCACAAGTAATACTGATTACTAGCTCTTGCAGTTCTCTGCTTGCTGGACTTTTGTACTTGATTACCGCAGTTCAGGTCCTCTTTAACACTGTTAGCTGTAAAGAAATTTTAGCCCATGGATAAACATCCCTACAGGCTGGGATTAATTTACTAAAGTGTTAATGTTAAGTTCAACGAGCATATACAGTGATGGATTTTTGGAATGTTGGAGGAAACCTTGCCTACCCATCTTCTTCTGTATTTTGAAACTGCCACTACTTCCCACCACCACAAATCTCCCTCCTATTGTGTGTTAATTCCCCCACCTACTAGATTGTAAGATCTTCGTGGCAGGGTCCTCTCCTCCTGTGTCAATGTCTGTATTCGTCTGTCATTTGCAACCCCCATTTAATGTACAGTGCTGTGTAATATGTTGGCGCTATATAAATCCTGTTTATTATTGATAATAATAATACTAATCATAATATTAACCCACACAAACACTGGGAGAACCTGCACACTCCATGCAGATAATGTCCTGGATGGGATTAAAACCTGGGACCCATCGCTGAAAAGGGCACAGTGCTTCCCCATATATTTAGGATATATAGGAAAACACAGACTCACCTAACTGCACTTTACCCAAGTAAAATTACATGAACCTAATTGAAATGAACCTAAACATGCAATCATAGACAGTGGGATAATGCAAAGACATTTTTAATTAATAGATTGATATTTAATATTTTAATCTTCTAATATTTTCCTTACATGGTTTCTCCATCACTCTTCATCTAAATGGAAGTTGGAGGGGCTGACAGAATTCTGTACATGGCTTCCTAAAAACACCTACATGTGATGCTGAGCCTCTATGATTGAATTGAAATAAAAAAAAAATGATTAAATAAAAAACAGACAGAGACCTTTTTATTATATAAAAATAAATATCATTAAGTAAATCAAGACCACAATGTTATAAGCAGATGCAATCTCAAAATATGTACACCACAAACATTAGACATGACATGTTTATGAACTGTATATTATACCAGGACTAACTATAATGTTTACTAGACCTTTATTGCAATTAAAATACATTTTAACCATATTTAATGTGTAGTATTTTATTATATAACTAAAATTTACTTTACATTCAGTGTTTTTTAAAGGCCTGGAAAGTAAGCAAAACCTCTGACTTTCAGGTACTTTCCTAATTTTTAGTCACATACATAGAAAGAATTGGAAGAATCATAATGCGGGGAGCGTGAAACCATGTGTACAGAAAATGCTAATGATTTACGTCTAACAACCTCTACAGAAAATGCTTATGGAAAACATTACCCTTTCTATATTTTCTGCGGATAGTTTTTAACTTTAACAATTAAAAGTAAATACTGATAATCTAAAGGGCATGGACAGTCACTGCCTATTATTAATGTATAACTATTTGATTATTAGATTGAATAGATGACATATAAATGACACATAAAGCAAAGAGTGTAATAGAGAAAACTGAGACATCGTAGAAATATTACAAGTCAAATCCAAAAACTACTAAATCAGCTGTAAATAGACTTTTATTCACCCCTTCTTTTCTCCGTCTTCCGAGCAAGAATTAAAAAAATAATACACATTAGTCAAAAAAAACTGTTTCTCTTCACAAGCATTAACTGTAATGTATGTTGTTCTCAATCCATGGTTTCAGTTTGAAGTGGTTAGTTGGAATAAAGACATTGCAGTTTGTGGGTTTCCGATATATCTTGATAATAATCTAACCTTCAATATTATCTTTATAGTTAAACTTGAACTACAACACTACTGATAAAAAATAAAGCTCACACATGATCAGCACCGCTCTACCAGCTTCACCTTGGTGTCCAACAAAGAATTCCCCACCTTTGGGCAATTTCAACACAGTTTATGAAGGAAGTAACATAGACCAAAGAGTTACCCAACCCTGACACACTACATAGGTCTGCCTGGCACAACATAATGCTGCAGTAAATGACACTTACAGGTCTGTGGCTGGGAAATAAAAAGAGAAGCAGAAGACTGACGTGTTACCTTTTTTTTGCCTTTCTGCTCCCTCCTCCTATCAAAATTCTCTGTTGGCAGATGAGCAGCACAGCACACCTGACTGGCTGATTGGTAGATATTCTCTCTCTCATTGGGCCTGCTTTATTAAAGGTCTTCAAGGCTGGAGAGGATACACTTTCATTGGTGAAGCTGGGTGATCCTGCAAACCTGGAAAGGATCTGTCCAGAATTCAAAACATTTGCCAGCATCTCCAGTCTTGGATAGCTTTAATAAATCAGTCCCATTAAATTATAAATATATACAGCAAATATAGTCTGCAAATAGCTGATACTAAGTCTTAAAGGTTAATTTTGTGATAATCCCTATGCCATGTGATTTTTTATTTTTTATAATATTATTTTGGTTCCAACACAGCCCATCCAATGTTCTTATTTACTCATTTAATTACTAACTTTATCATTCATGCAATTATCTAAAGCTTTCAAACTCACACTGTTATATCTATGTTAAAATTTCCATCTATTAAACACATATTTGAGTAGTAAAAATGAAATTTAGTCCAACATATTTCCAAATATAGTATTATTATTTAGCGAAAACACCTATCACATGAAATGGCTTTACCCTGAAGATGGCACTGTTGTTCAGTTCTAATAAACATTTCATTCACATTTCAGTATGTAAAAATAACATATAGTAATATGTTAAAGCTAAACTGTGTAAAAAATGGAGGGACTGATTTACCTCCTGAAGGGTTAGTAATCATATCTATTCATCCTTCAGGGTTACAGTTCTACCACACATGACAAGAGTGAGGACCAGGTTCTTCTCTGCTTCAATTTTCACTCACAGACTTCTTTCTCCTGACTGGACAATGAAAGTAGAAGAGGAAGATTGATGCAACCAGCTCTTTGTTTGCTTCTTGTACTACAGCACACGTGATTTGCATTTTGTGCTTCTCTGAAGACTTTTAGAATCTACAAAGATTTAGGTGTTCCTATGTTGGGCCTGTCTCATGTTGTAAAAAAATGCAAGGATCCCAAACTATAGATGCAAGTGAGGATGAAGGTTTTAGTAGATAAACCACAAACTCTATATGCCAAATATGTATTCAAATATTAAATATTAGCAGTAATAAGTATGTTCCATATTAAAATGAAATCCAACTGACAGTAATAAATTGATTAGTGTATTACCAGAAATACTACCCTTAGTATCTGAAGATCTTTGTGTTTTTTTACTTTATGATCATTGTTATTGTCCATTTCTATTCATATTTGCAGCACATATCATTTTCATTTTTTATACTGTATATAAAATGTGTAATTACTTTTAGATCTTTATACATTTAAAATACTTTTGTTCAGTTGGTTGGTATAACCTTTTTAAATATGGCGTTGAGTATGAATGTGCTGAGTCAGTGGCCAAGGGTACTAGCAATTTCAGAAGCAAGTTATCCTGCATATTTTTCTTGTTAATAGAATTTAAACATAACCACGAGTGGTTTAACTAGGTTTATATATTCTTCTTGTTTTTCAATTTCTTCAAAGAAAACTGTCACCACGACTGCCAGATCCTCTCCAGGTACAGCCACTGCAAACATTTAAAGAGTAGGTAATTTTAAGTACTTATTCTGATTGGACCTGTATAGCTTTGCAACACCAGAACCTAACAAAATGTAACTTGTATAGTTTGTAAATCTAAAACTGTCCAATGTAATATTCGGATTGTACAATCTCCTGCAAACATATACAGTATGTGCTAAAGACACTAACTGTATACAAATACACTCAAGATTATATAGGGACTTATTTATAAAACAGTGGGTAAAGTGATTTTTAACAAACATTCAGAAAATGTGAATCAGTCACTGTCGCGTCTGCCCACCACGAACATGTGCATAACCCTACAAAAAATACTAGACAAGCCTGGTTGCATGCCACAATGATTTTGGATAGTCACTTTCATGCCAAGGCTCTACTCAAATCCCAACATACTAATTACAAATTTTATAGATGGGGCAACAAAACAGGCTTGCTTCTGGCGAATTTGGCTTCCCCTTAAAAACCAAAAAGCTTTATTTATATGCTACAAAGTGCAGAAAGGGTTTTAATGTTCCACACAGGCGGAAATTCTGACTGTTTTTGAAAACTACTACACAAAAATTTACTCAGTACACTCCCCAGAGGAGGCTGATATAGAGGACTTTTTGCAACGGGCTAACTTGACAACTTTATTGCAGTCACAACAGGAACAGCTTAATGGCCCAATATGTGTAGAGGAAGTAGCAAAGGCTATTAAAACTCTCCCGCTAGGGAAAACTCTGGGTCCTGATGGACTGCGGGCTGAATTTTTCAAACCATTAGAAACACATATCTCCACTCTGCTGTTACACATGGTGTTTTAGAAAATCGGATTTCATTTCCGACCTTTACTCAGGCTCATTCTTCACTGATCCCTAAACCATTTAAGGATGCTGAGTATCCTGCTTCATACAGACCAATTGCAATACTTAACATGGATTATAAGGTGATGGAAAAAATTATGGCCAATCGATTGCAACCGATGTTACCTGCTTTGTTAACTAACCATCAATTGGGATTCATTAGAAATCACCATATTTCCATTGGGATAGCAACAGCCATAGCGGCCACAACTCTCCCATACAATAAAAATCATACGCTTTTAAGTCTCGATGCTGAAAAAGCGTTCGATAAAATACTCTGGCCTTATTTAGATGCACTGGTGTACCCACTTTCAAGCTTATACCAAATTTCTGTATATTCACCCCACCAGGCATTTTATTGTAAATAACCAGCTCTCTCAGCCTATAATAATGAATAGTGGAACGTGGCAGGGCTGCCCCTCTGTCCCCACTACTGTTTAATTTAGCTCTGGACCCATTATTGTGCCTCTTGGAAAAGGATCATAGCTTTGCTGGGATAAAATTTGCACACTTTTCAATTATTGTAAAAGGTATCAGGATATACTATAAACTTCGATAGGTCGGTGGCACTCTTTCTTTACTCCAAACATAAACCTGTTTGGACTTCCCAATATCCATTTCAGTGGGCAAAATCCTATTTCCAGCACCTAGGTGTACTAATTCCCAAAAATCCAGCTAGGATTTATAACCTTAATTTTGAGCAAGCTATTAACTATTGGCTTCCCTCACTTTCTCCTTCATGAGTAGAGTATCTTTGATTAAAATGGTCACGTTGCTGAGACTTCTATTTTTATTTCAATCTCTTCCGATATATTTGCCTCCGCAGGACCTAAAACAAATAAATTATCTATTTAGGACCTTTATTTGGGGCCAGTCACCAGATTCTCCAACAGACAACAAAAAATGGCCAAATTTGCCAGATGTGGCCTTATACAACCAAGCAGCTCTGCTGCGCATACTAAAGGATTGGATTCATGGCACCTCTTTTTACCCCCTGGAATCCCTTGGACATTTTACATACTC
>NC_092860.1:97200489-97353134 GCF_032062135.1 Pyxicephalus adspersus
TACCCCCACAAAAATAAAACTATACAACTGTTTCCGTCACACTACATGGTATCTGGGGAGAGTACTTGAAAATGACCCTCCTATAGATGTTGAGTGAGCTCTACTATAAGAATATAATTTTTACAAAGGCTGAGCGAGCTTCTATACATGGGCATACTTTGTACCAAGGTAATGGTTTGATTCAATGCCTAAATGTACGTTACTATAAATGTACTGATGGTTACATCTGAAGTTTTGTTTTCTTTTTTGTATGACAATTACTAATTAGCCCTGTATGTATCAATGTTTACCACTGTTAAACCTCAATAAAATCATTTTACAAAAATTTAATTAAAAAAGAATATCTAATAAGATCATTGTTTAGAGACTTCCTGACAATGTTTTTTAGCACAGTTAACCCTATCGTCCTAATTGTTGACAACCCAATTTCTATTTTTTGTTAGCAATTGTGGCCACTAATACTTTTTTACAGACAGCTGAAGGAGTCAGTGGCGTGCTTAGTGGGTAACCTAGATATGTGCATTACAGGCCATCCCCATTGAACAGACGACTGGTGCAAACCAAACCCATTTCCTGGCCATTATACAGTAAAGAGACATGCTTATTTCATTGTTAAGCCCATGCCCTACCCATTGGCGGGGTGTATGGATGGACCAATATTTTTTTTTATAATTCAATACATTAGGTCCTATATTGTTTTTTCATCTGAAACTATATCAGTAACATACATAAAATGAACAAAAGGGTTGTTCTTACATAATGCACAACAGTGAAAAAGTTTAAACAGAAATACTGCCAAAAATCCCCAAAGAAAGAAAGAAATAAAGATCAGGATTTCCAATTGTCTGGTTTAAGATATAAGTGAGTCAAGGCAGAGCAGCAGATCAAATTAGCTGAAAGTAGAGCAAAGCCCTTGCAGGTTGAACTCCTCTGCAGGTCAGAAATTTGTGCGGTGTAGGTGACAGTGTAAAGCAAGGATGGTAAGGATAGCATTCTTGTATTCTAGTGGTAAGATCCCTTCTGTTCAGCCTCCCTTTCTCAGTCTGAAGCACAAGGCACAGGATCAACTGGTATTTTACTACTTATTGAACCAATACAACAAAGCACTTGTGAATAGTATATTTAACAGACCAAAAGAGTTCAAATATGAGCAGTTTGGTAATTAAAAGATTTCAAACCAGCTTTTTTTTAAGATTTGATGTTTAGAGCACTGTGATGATTCTATTGCTGCCTGTGTCCCTACTAACCTTATATTCAAAAAGAATGCCCCCACAAAAAAATAATCAAGCTGAATTTTACCACCTCCCAGAAGTATATCACAAACCAAAAAGACATTCAAATCCCCAAACACTGGGATAGAAAGAAGCAGGGAGAAGTGGGGACACTGAATGTCTGTTTGACATGGGGGTTTGAATGTCTTTTTGGTTTGTGTCCCTCCTAGGGTTAATTCTCTAATTGTCCTGATCACCAGTGTACCACCAGGGGAAATTTTTCAAAGAGTACATTGGTTAGCAAAACAACTTTCTAAAAGATTTGCCTCCATAGGACAAGACGTAAAAGGAATTCTCCCAAAGTGGAAAAAATGACAACAGTTTTAACTCTCCTGTACTGTATAAAAAGGTTTGGAAATAGTTTATTATTAAAATGATTATAAAATGTTTAACATTTTTATAATCTTCATTAATCACTGGTTATCATACACAGCATACAACTCTTTAGATCATTTCTCTAAATATTCCACTAGCTACAATTACATCTTTCTTTTTCCCTCTCAGAGGGTTGGATGTGCATAAAGGAAGTTTTATAATGATAGTCCTAAAATAGCACATCTCTCGAGGACTGCTTCTAATGAGGTAGGAAAAAAACTAATCAACAACGAGGAACGGCAAGATGTTTGTCTACAAAGAATACCTGGACCCATGAGAATGAAATGTGTGATTTATAAATGGCCAATTATTATTAGCAGGATCTGTAGTAATATTAAGGAAATACCATTAATATGCAATTAACTGAAACAGGGCAAGAAAAATGATTTAGGTGAAGTTTGTGATTCTTTATTTTGGAATCCCATCATTTTTTTACACTAGCTTGAATAAAGTCTTAGTCTTATGGGGATGCAATGTGTTCTATTAAAGCAAGCACATTACCCTTCATGTTGCAGAACACCACAAACAAATGTAATTCATGATGCAATTTTTAGAGTACTCAAACCAGCAATGCCGTTATTGTGGCAGTGCATTCCCACAGTGCTGCTAACAAGGATAGGCAACTCAGCACACCAAAGTGTGTGTGATGTGTTGCTGTACATTACATTTTCACGTGTGTTAGTACAACACACTAGTGTGAATGAGCCATTATTCTGACTGAAGCCCATGGTGTCTCTACCTTCATATTTGGGATGAAAACACAGTACCAGATCTGCACTAAAAACCCAACCGGCCCCGCTTTATGGAATACAGAACCCTAATGTTTTCTGTCCTTCACCAAATGCATATATTGATTGTAGCAGAAAAACAATGCTGCTACTTTAAATACCAAGGAAGATATAGTTCTGGGAGAGTGTCTATACTAGTGTTTCTCAACCAAAGTTCCTCCAGAGGTTGCTAGAGGTTCCTTGAGCAATGAGCAGTTCTCAGGTCAGTTTAGGTGACACCAATGATCTTTTTGCCTATCTATAAGGGTGACATTTTTCCCACTGGTCATCAATATAAGAGGCATTCTCCCTACTGACCACTATACTAATGTAGTTTGAGCTGTGTATATAGTAATTATAGTAGGGGTTCCCTAAAGACCTGAAAGTTATTGCAAGAAGTTTCCCCAAGTTAAAAAGGACAAGAAACATTGATCTATACCATTAGGTATTGCTCTCCCATCAGCTGTCCTTGCAGGAATTTACAAGCCTAGTAATCAAGTCACAGGGAGTAATAAAACATATTTCATGTTACAGTAACAAGGTAAAAGAAAAGAAATGCTAGAACATGTTGTGAAGGGTGAAAAAAAGATTTGGGCAAAATTTGGGTAATATCTGTATATACCCTCTATAGTTTTTCTAACTCCAGTCAAACTTTTCTTCCTACTTTTGTATTAAAAATGAGGAGGTAAACAAGGTTTATTGTTTTCTGTGTAACTATTGGACAAATTTTATATATGTTCCTGTCCCAGTGACTTCTGACTGAAAACAGTCAGCAATACAAACCTGACAGGGGTTCTAATACTTACAAAAGCCAAGATTAATAAGTAACACATTTAATATATTCCTTACCTTTTTTCTAGGAGTATTTTTAATGTAATAATGTTTTATCATGGTAGCAATATTTACCAAGCAGACAAGTCTGATTAAACCCAAATACAAAATTGTGTTGAATAAATAAATACCAAAATTTCAAGCCTAGAAATTATATGCATGAAATGGTAATTTTTATAAATGTCCACAGATGGCACACACATTTTTACAGGTCATCATTTTAGTGTAAACCAAATATAACGTCTTAGCAATACATGCATTTTTGCTTTTTATTAATTTTATGCAATTTTATTGTTTCATAACTTCTTTTATTTTCTTTTTTTACTTTCCCTGTCTTACTCTTAACAGACTGCAGAGATAACAAAGCTATTTTTCATACAAGCATTTTTTGTTTGCTGTCATTGGACAGATGTGAACTTGGGAGTGCTTAAAGCAAAGTGGGTTCAGTGCATAAAAGGAGGGTTTAAGTATGTGATCTCTCCTCCATGCATATCACCAGATACCTAGTTTCAACTTTTTTGGTTTAGCTACCGAGAGTAGCAGTAAGCCAGGAGCTTACTTTAACCCTATCAATTCCAGTGAAAGAGTTAGGGTACGTCCACACATAAGACTTTTGTCGTTGGAAAGGATCTTTCCCATGACAAAAGACTGATCGATGGATGAATGACGTTGTACATACAACACCGTTCTGCTCTTTAGAGAGGGGAGACGAGGAGAACCAGCGAGTGGCATCCCGCTGCGCTCCCTCCTCTTCACTTGTATTGTGGTTGTATGTTGCTTGTGGATCTGGTGAGAATCAGATGAGAATCATCTGATGTGTGTACATAATTAATTTGTACTGTTTGTGTGAAAAAAATGCCTTTTTTTAGAGCTTTGTTATTCACATAATAACTAGCTCTATGTAATGTACAATTTACTTTATTACTTAGCAAAAGCAGCTCTTCATTTTAAAACAGTCGGCGCTTTAGCCTTCAAATATAAGTAAGAAGCAAAAATATTGTGACATAAAATATTGCAATTGCAAACATTTTATTCTATTGGATCTCTGCTTTCAGAAAATATATAATATTATCCGGGGTTTATGTAATCTTCAGGCCTAAAATGCATATTTTAATGTGTTGTGCAAAAAAAAAAAAAAAAATTCTCTCACAGTAAGAGTTAAAAGTGGTCATTTTCATGGCTGGAAAGAATTCACCTCTCCTGAGATCACATTCACTGAAAGAACAATTGTCCCGTATTCAGCTAAAATGTTTCCTGTAGCTCATCATTTCTGCAAATTGTCTGCGAGGGGAGATTTCTGGTAATACGTCCACCCACACAGGTCTCCTGTACAAAAAGGAAAGTGGATTACTTAGGCTTTCAGCGTGTGTGATGACTCACAGGTTGTTTGTCATGTGCATTTCCCATAGCACTTCTTTGTGCCTTAAGTAATGCACATGTGTATCCATTACATTAATCAGAGTTCAGGATTTTTTGTGATACTCACCTGCTCCATTCATGACTAGGAGGATTAGAGTTACAATGTTCCAGATATGGGGAATTTCCTACAAGCAATAAAATTATTAGTAATAAGTATGCTTAAATACAGTTTCTGAAGGGGCTTGGTGCCCTAGTTGGACCCCACCATTAAATTAGATTCTACAATTAATTGTAATGTATAGGGCCAGCTTTAGATTTACAAGTAGTTATGTGCTATGTAATGTGAGAGCATACTAAAAATAACCATGCAAAGGCATAAATCATTAAGTATACAGAGCCAAAAGGAATGAAAAAACAGCAAAAAATCCTGGCATGGCAAACAATTTTTTAGAGTTTCAATATCCATTATTTTTGTTTTAAATAGAGTGGGGGAGTATTACAAATCACTTTGGAGAGAATTATTAATTTCCTGTCTGGTAAATAGGTTGCCGCCAGGACAGGAAATGAGGGTAAATCTCTCTAAAAAGGAAGAACACATATAGAAGTAAAAATGTATTTATTTTTTAAGTAGAAAAATACAAAAATATACCCTAATATATTTAAATTAATTATTTAATTGAGTTGCAGAAGTCACGTCATGTCATTAAGTCACTGTTACTAGACTGTGGGATAGAAGTATTAGCAAGTTATTTGCAATGAAATAGAAATTCATACAAATAGGTTTGTTTGTAGCAGCTTGTTAGAAACAAGAAAACCACATCCTTCTACACTGAAATATAACTGAATCATGAAAAATATGACTGCTTATAATAAAATATAACACAGATACATCAAAACAAAAATCTATATTTTTATGATTGGCAATATGTCACACTGTATATTGATTACTTTAAGTGGAAGCCCCGGGGTTCTACAATATCATACAATATGCACAGCAGCAGATTCCCCAAAAAATAATTCAGTTTGTTAAAGGAGTGTATACAGAAAGGGATGATGCCAAACATAATATATATATACATATATATATATATATATATATATATACATACATACATATATATATATATATATATATATATATATATATATATATATATACCGTATATATAATTTGAGTGGGGAGCAGGAATCTTTGATGGACCCCAGATTTGGAAACTGATAAATGATTCAAATTTCACAAGTTACATGACTGCCTGGCACAGCTATGTCATGGTTGTCAAGAACTTCTTGAGTAACCATAAAATACAAAATATAAAGAACTGGCACAAAAATTGCTCTTAAACATTAAAAATGTGGGTGCTACTATGAGCATAAAGGTACCATATTTCCATAGCCATTTGCAAAAATTTGCGGAAAACCTTGGCAATTTCAGTGAGGAACAAGGAGAGGTTCTATCAAGATATAAAGGTGATGGAAGAAGGTATCAGGACACATGGGATAGACACATGATGGCAGACTACTGCTGGAGCCTTCAATGTGATTGTCCTGATCATCAGCATAAAAGGAAATCATGCAAACTGAGTTTTTCAATGAATTATAATCAGTAACTATACTGAATATAGAATATATTGACATTAAGTATTTCAAAAATTTGATTTTGTATACGTAGGCATATCTAGTTTATTTTTGCTTTATTTTCATGTTTCATTAGGTCTTTGAGGTTATTATTGAGGTCAATCTTTGAAAAACTAGTGCCAATCTAGCAAAACCAATACCATATTTGGAATCTGTGCATCAAATATAACCTTTGTAATTATGACTTAAATCTGTTTGGCAAGAAAATGTTTGTTGACCAGTGAAATACATGAAATACAGTGAATATACATGGCAAACATGGCATTGCTCTCCGGCTCCCCCTAGTGACTAATTAGGGATGTGCCAACAAAATTACCTAAATGTGACTGCAAGAAAATGAAAAGCAGATGTCTAGGCAAACGCACGCTTCTTTATCCAACCATTACGCACCACAGATATGTCATCTTTTTAAAATAAGGTTTAATTGTCTTTTAAAAGGAAACCCTAACAACAAAAAATTCACCTTTTATCCCAAAACCCAACATTGGTATCTCTAATGTGAAATACCACAAAACAGCACCTTGTTTTAATAATTAACATCATAATAATAAAAAGTGAATTTAGATGCAAAAGAATCAAACTTCAATTCACACATTTACATCTCTTCAGATTTGCAGCTTCCACAGTCACTGTAATCAACCCCTAGCAGTACTGGAATAGTTTGGGGTATCCCTAAAGGATATAGAACGTGTCCACATCTGTCACAATAAAGTGCATGGACTGCACCAGCAGGATGTAGAATTTTCAGAGTGCGATACTCTCTGGCCAATATAAAAAGCCATTGAAGTCTTTGAAGAGGATAATGAGACTTAAGGGACCAATTCCAGCTCATGGATTCATAGATCACTGGAAACAGTCAGCCTCTGCTTTCCATTTCACTTTGCATTGCATTTCAATTAAATTTGCAACTTAAGCCAACCATAAAATTCAGATATTAACCCTACAGTTGTTTTAATGGGAGTCACCTAAAATTTAGTCCTTTACTTGAATAAAAAAATGTACAAATGTCCAGCACAATGCAGAAGAGTCATTTCGGGAGATTGGTGACTCAAAAGCTCCTAGGATCTTGATGGAAGAACCATGCTGCCATACTTGAGTATTAGCTGGGTAAAGCATGTTACAGATATAATGCAGTTTTTTAGGTGGGGAAAGGGGCTGTGTGTAAGATGTTGACTGTGCACTTAGGAAAAGGTTTGCTTTATTGCATTAAAGGTTTTAGCACGTCCCCAAGCTCATTGGCAAACGCTTGGAAGAGAAAGTTAAGTATTTTCAAGTCTAGTGTGAAAATAAGAATTTCTTTTCTATGCATAGTATATATATAGGGGAAAAAATGAGTGGAGGGGGGAAAAAAGGATTCACTGTTCCAAAGCTAAAAGCTAGAAACCATACAAAAGCAGAATCTGAATCTATGTCCTGTTGGTACCTATTATTCAGCAGTGTAACAAAGCTCCTCTCCAGACCCCCTTTAACATGTTTTATCCCACAAAGAGCTGACCTGGAGAGGAAATGATCTGTTTTTTCTCTTTTGTATGATAATCTGTTATGAGGAGCCAAGGACAGACCACATAATTCAACACATACAGTGAGCACAGAAGCCAGTTAGGTGGAGCTTAGGAATAGCAATACTCTGTTCATATTGAACATCAGCGGGCACAACATTCTCTTTTACAACCCTGAATAGCCTGGTTAGATGCAATATTTTACATTCTGTTTTGTGTTTAGTTATCCTTTGAATTATCACCTCCCTAACTGGTGGTCACACAAGCCCATATTTCTGTTTGTGAGTTCATTTGAGAAACTACTTGTTTACTTTGTGATGAGCTAATGAACACAAAGGAATTATATAGATGCACGCCATTCTCAATTTAACCACTAGGCAGTGTTGTGTTCACTTATTTACATAGAATACAACTGTACTACTTGTCAATCTTAAAAAAAAAAAAAAAAAAAAAAAAAAAAAAAACACACTGTACAGCACTATTTAATCCGTATTTCATGTACTGCGTTGTGTATTATGTTTTTGCTATATAAATACTGTTTAATAATAATTGTACATACACTAGGGATTTAAAATAAACTTAGCACCACCTAGTGGGAGAATTGAGAATGACCCAAAATTAAACCAACATATCTCTATTTTTGATCAACTCTGGTAAATAAATTCAAGCATATTAAAGTATATCCTACCATCTCTAGTTAAATGTTACGTTCATTTTCCTATTTCATTTTACAAATAATGATACAACAGAAATTTTTGATAAATAAAGGACTATAGTTGTTTATAAATGCACCCCTTGGTGTGGACGGTGTGCTGAGATAACAGTGTGGGTATTTGGGAAGTGATGTTCAATTGGAAGCCAGGCCCCAGAATTGGACATTACAGTCCAACAGATGTTTGATGTTTTCTCAAGGAGGCTCTAAGTTTGAGTGTTTTGTCAGGGTTTGTAAGCCTGTGTGCCCCAAGAAAAGGTCTTCTCTGTGCTTCAGCAGTTCCATCAGTGATGATGTTGGATGAGTTGTTGTGTACTCCCATTGGGAGGAAAACCTTGCACTTCTATAGGTCAGGTGCAGAATTATATTGTATAGTATAGCTTAGTGAACAATATGTAATGTAATTCTGCACCCTAGGTACTTTCTGTACCTTAGGCTGGTGGTAAAGCTTTATTTATTGAACCTTTTGCAGTGAATAGAAAAAATGTCTGGATACCAAGAGCCACAGATAAAGAATTGCTTTGAGAGCAATTATAGGTATGGGTACATACATGCAAGATAGATACCCCATTTAAGTACTCCACAATTAACATATCTATAAAAATATTTTATTAGAAAATATTTAATCAATATGCTACAATATACTTTAACAAAAACCTAAAACAAAGCTAAATGACTTTCAGCCATCTACAACAATAAATTTAGAAAAAGAACAAAAACAACATTCAAAAATAGACAAAAGTGATCCCTACAATGATTCATGGATACATTCAGTTAGTGTATCTACCTACACTGCTGGATCTTTGCACACATTACAAGGTGTCAATGGTGTTCATTCATAAAAAAACAATAGCAAAAAAATTAAATATGTTACCCATAATCACCAATGAAATGCTGAAACGCAGCTGGTTGCAATGGGTAAACATATCTACTGTTTCTTTCTATTTTGAAATGCTATTTACCAAGGATATAAAAAATGCTAAATGAAAATATAATTTTATTTAATATAGATTTAACTTGCCTTTAGTTGGGATTCAAATGCAAAGATTTAAGTAAGGAACACATCAAAGTAGCCAGAATAAACTTTGTATTGGTTTTACCTTATAAAGAACCAATTTTGATTGGTTGCTATGGATACTGCATTTAGGAACTCTTTATTGAATAAAGCCAACTGCACAGAATGTCTGGACATATTTATATAGAGGCACATTTCAGCAAAAATGCAGGATTTTAATAAACTTTCAAATGCTAGTCCTGAAATGATGTCATGACACGTGTTTTTTTTCATCATAGTTTGTATGCAGAGAGTGTTTTGGCATACCCTGTTTTTTTTCTAATAAAGACTGGTTTTTCGCATGATCCTAAGAAATTCTTGTTCGTTAATTTCACCATCACCATCTCGGTCAGCTTCATCAATCATTTCCTTGAACACATAACATTTAAAATCAGGGTCAGCAGAACTAACATACAGTTGCAGTCAGAAAATAAATATATTCATACACAAACACACTTACAGTATATACTCTAGAGACACCTGTATATTCATCTCCAAAGGGGATTGCAAGAGATTGCAAATGTATCCAGTTAACCATTTATAAAGAAAGTATAATTCCCATTATCCCAATTACCAGTCAAGGGTGTTTTTTTGCTTTTTGATTATTGGTTTTTTTACTCAAAAACATTATTTGTTTTGTGCAGTACCCAGAATGTCTGTAGTGTTTTCTTAGAAGTATCCACCACCTTGGACTATTTACAATGTTTCAGTGTTACATTAAAATGAATTAAACTTATGTATCCCCCTCCTTTATACAATATAGACCATATTGTGTAAATAGGGAAAGCAATCACTTAGACCAGGGGTGTCAAACTCTGGCCCCCAAAGGAAGTCTAAATATGAACTGCAGCTGCACCCCCGGCTGCTTTGAAATAACCCTGCTACTACAAATATCGGCATCCCTCTCGTCCATAGACAAAGCGGGCTCTCTGCCTATTTGCGTGGCCCCGCATTGAACTGTTTTATAGACGCAAATAATGCGGGAATTTTAGTAGCGGTGCTATTTCAATGAAGAGGGACAATCAATAAAATTTAGCTGCACACTGGACATGTCTGAGATTTCCAGCACTCCTCCTTAGCTGTATTTTTTCTTGCTACTCCAAGGAATGGACATGAATAGTTGGATTTTCATAGAAGAATATTGGTATTATTATTGTTAGCCTGTGCAGAAAGGTTACCACTGAAATTTACCTCAGAAGGCTACAAACAGAGAAAGTGGCATAAGATTTTTTTCCTAACAAAAATAAAAAATATATATTATATATATGCCTCTTTCTCTATTATAAGCTTTTTCCAGATTAAATGTGAAGCAAAACCTCTTTGTTTCCATATGAAAAGGGTTTATATCTAATGAGAAGGAAACATTTCCTAAATGTTTTCAATAAATTTCAAGGTTGGCCCGCAACTTTGTATAAGTTTTTTAATTTTGGCCCTTTGTGTATTTCAGTTTGACACCTCTGACTTAAGACACTATAGGATATTGTATGTATTGTATTAAAGACCCACAGAGTCATATTCTATCAAACTTCTAAGTATAATCAGTAAAGAAAGACAACCTAACATTTTTGGGTACCTTAAAGTGCCTGTTCAACCCTCAGAAAGCAAGGGGTTTATATTAGGGCTGTCCAACTTTAGCTTTGAGGTCCAAGAGCCCACATTTTTTTTAGTCTGAAAACCTGGCCTGTATGTGGTCCTTAAGGACTGTAATTGGATAGCTTAAATTTTCCTTTTCCACTTGAGCATACCTGAAGCAAAGGCACTCAGAATACTATGTAATTGCAGCAGTGAGTGTGTGAGCCTCCCATGTAGACAGAAGGGGAGAGAGTCACATGCTCCCCATACCTGAAGTATCAAGTATTACTCTTTTTTCCAAGTGGTAAAATGGTGCAATGGGGAACAAAGGTTTGGGAAGAGCATACAGAATGCACCAAAAAAGGTCAGTTTATTTTAGGTGAATATCTTTCTGAAATTACCTGCAATTCCTCATCTGTAAGGTTCTCTCCCAACTCCTTGGCAACCCTCTTTAAGTTTTTGAAAGAAATTTTGCCTGTGCCATCATCATCAAATAGTCTGAAAGCTTTCATGATTTCCTCTTTGGAATCCTTCTCACTCTGGGAATAAATTTAAAAAATTGTGATAAGTATTTTTAATTGACAGAAAAAAGTCAAAAGCATAATAAACAACATAGCAGGACTTGCCATTTTTTGTGTCATTAAAGCCAAGAAATCTTCAAAGTCAATAGTGCCAGAGCCATCCTTATCAATATCAGAAATCATCTTCTTCATCTCTTCCTTCTTTGGCTCAAAACCTAAAGCACGCATAGCAACCTGTTGAAGGATAAATGTATAAAATAATATGTAACCGTACTTTCTACCAAAGGGTAAGCAATAGGCCATATGCATTATTTTTTACTACACCTGGCTCTTGCAATGGCCTGAATTAAATTTACAGTGTACCTCTTCGAACTTAAGCTGCTCTCCATTTCACTTGCCAAAGCAAGAAATTGGATTTGGGCTCATGCTGTGTGTTCATGCAGTAGGACCTCAGCTGACTAAAGTGAGGAAAGGGGTAGAATATTTTCCTTACAGAACAGGAGAGAACTGCCCAAAGAACTATTAAAATAGTTGCCTAGTGTTCCTTAAGGATGGAAGACTGGTAACAGAAACTACAATGTTTAAATAGTAGCCAGGTAAAAAGACCTCTCTGCTTAACCCTTATATACATGTAACCCCTATATACATTGACATGTAATAGATGGCAACCAGGTACTACTGCTCTAATTAGAAAAACAAAATCAGGAAAAAATTCAGCCACAAACTGCTATCCTGATATTTTCTTCTAAATGATGATCTGGGCTGGTAAAATAAAAGGTTGTGAAGTCTATGGGAACCCGTTTTCAAAACAAATTTTAATTATGTCATATTATGTTAGCCTTGTAACTATGCATAGTTTGCAATAATAGGCAAGTACAGGAACGATGACTTTCATTCATTAGTTGCTGGGCTATCCATAGGTTTTACCCAGTTTATGATTTAACAGTTGTCTGAATCTGACTATGTGTTATTATTGGGTATTATCAACAATTACCTTGTACCTGTATGGGCCTTTAGATAGCTGGCCTAAACTGTAAGTGGCTAATAAAGCTACAGATAATGTAGAAAAGACTCCAATTTGATGTGTGCATACATAATTCTGGCAGACAGAATCCATACTGGGCACATTAAAAAAATAAACCCCTAGGTTAGCTATTGTTAACAGCAATATCAATGTGCATTCAGAGAACTCCACCTTACCTTCAATTCTTTGACATCAATTGTGCCAGTTCCATCTGTATCAAACAGGTCAAAGGCTTCACGGATTTCTTGTTTCTGTTCTTCTGTTAATTCAGGCTTTGCACCAGTTTTTCTACGGTGGGCAGCACCCAGACCAGGTTTTCTACTTGTTGCCTAAAACAAAAGCAATGTAACCTAATTAAAGCATTTTGCTACCGTTTTACAAATAATGGCCAACCATTAGTGATATTACTACCCCCTCCCTCAAAAAAAAAAAAAAAATTACTTTTTGGTCAGGATACATTTCTTAGATCAGATCTGGAGTAACTGATTCATAGTTGCTGAGGCTACAAGTGGCAGCTTTCTCTTCCATCGGGCAGCATTGCAAACTGAAGTACTACCACCGACTGGTAAGTACTGCCATCCATTTATAAGGAAAATAATTCAGGTATGTGCAATGGGCTAATATACAAATATAGATAAAACTGCCACTTCTGAAATGCATCATCATTTAGTCTTTGTAAAAATACAGAATTACCATCATTCCAGGATACATCGGTCGTATGGGTGCCATAAACAAACGCGGAGGAGGATCAACTGGTTGGGAATCACAAAATAGTGATGACGAGGATCCCATATTGATTCTGTGGTGTGCTAGGCTCATTTATAGTTGTACAATGATACTCTGCTGACTTGGAAAGAATTGTTCCATGACTCCACAATCCTTGGGGATCAATAACTCCAAGCAACTAAATCACTGACAGTTCTGAAGGTTGCAGCTATGGCAGCCTAACTATATGCTGTATGAGCCATACGGAGGAGTACTGTGTGCAGAAAAGGCAGACGCAGAGAGGGACTACAGGTACGACTGTCCTAGAACACTGGGGATTGAAGAAGTGGTTATGTAGCTTCTTATGGGAATTATTCTCTGTGATCCGATAACATACAGAAATGCAGGTGGCAATACAATGCACTTCATTTATACATCATTTACATACTATACATATTTTTGTTTCTAGATTACCTAAAAACACTCTTTATTAAAAAAATGAACATTTTCAATAATTTTTAAGGGGCGAATGGGAAAAGCATCTTATTTGGTGGAAAGGATCCCCCATACAATGGTGCTATTTATTTACCTTTATAGACACCTAAACACATCATTAGAGTCATGCAGCACCAAGGTGGTGGCCCCAGAGATAGGCAGCCATCTTTACATGGAAGGTCAATCAGTCACTGTTCTATGAAGCCCTAGAAAGTTCTGGAAGAACTCTGGAGTTATACTGGGTGAGAATAGCTTTAGATGAAGAAACTGATGCAAGTTCAGATGAAATGCCTGGCATGATGCCATCCTATATATTGGGTACATGCCATGTGACATGTCTTGTTTCTGCCAGCCATATGAATACATTACATGCAAGTTATATAAAGCTGACCCCCATACTGTCAATGCACACGTCATGTATCCGTTCATCTCAGTAAGACATGGAGGAGAACACTTGTCTATGCCTCTAAAGCAGCCATGGGGTGACGATGCATTCTAATACAATCCACAGGCTGCCCATTACAATGTACTGTGATGAGACCTACCATTTCCTGGACAGCAGCTGTGCGCACAACGTACGAATGGTGTGTCAGCCTCCTCACACTCGGTGCACGGATAACTCTGGTCTCTGTTACTGGGTTACGGACACCAACATACGTTTACCCCGGGGAGGCGCCTATAGCTGCAGCTCCCGCCCCGTCCCGCGTGTTTACGTCTAGGGGCAGCACGCCTGGGGCTCTACTATATCGCAACAACAATAGGCGCCCATTCTGCCCGCCATATTAGCACAACGTTAGTACAACAGACGCTGATTGGAACGTATCCATGGCAACACCCCGCCCACACAACATGCCTGGCGCAGGCCTGACCCGCCTATCTTTTATGTAGCGTTCCTAGGCTCGGGCGGACTCCGCCCATTGGCAGATTTACAGGGGGAGGAGTTTGTTCTGAGAATGGAGGAAGATGTGAGGATGAGTGATTAGCGAGTGGTATTTTACCGATCAGGTCAGTCCTGGTGCTATGGTGGTTATCACTACGGAGTGTATATAATATATAATCACTACATATGTGCTACTTAGCGCCTGGGCATGTTTTTCCTGCAAATACATGCAAAATAGTTGCAAAGTACAGACAATAATGTAATATTGCTGTGTGAGGTTATATGGGGGTATGTTCTGTTGGAAGCTTTGCAGCTTAATATTATTATTATTATTAATAAACAGGATGATGTGAGGGAAGTCCCCTGGGTTCCGATGTGGCTGCTTCTCAGGTATGTACTGCTTTAAAGAGAAAGTAAACTGAAAAATGCCCAAAACTAAAAAAGATTCCACTTACCTTCAATGCTGCAGTGTAGTTGATTGATCCAGAGGTGTCTTCCATCGAGTCCCGTGTCATCCTGGTACCCGCCCACGAGCCAGGCGCCGCCATTCTCACCCCTTTTTCCGAGTTCTTCTTATTACGTCACACGACCCAGATGTGAGATCCGGTGACGTAGTATGGGAAAAAACTTGCCAATCTCACTGCGCATGCGTGGGATTGGCTATTTTTTTCCCTTTTCACGAAAAGGCTCTTTGTGCACATGCCTGAGATGCTCGGGCATGCGTAGAAGGAGCCGCCAAGAGCCTCCCGGGATGTGTGGCGTTGGTATCCTGGGGGCCTCTACGCTCTGATTCATTCTCAATCGGTTGTGTACCCTTTTATGTAAAGTGAAGTTTCTGAGTTTAGGTATGCTTTAATATGTGGTACAAACTACAGTTACATAAAGCTGTCTATTGAGATGAATAAGAAATGCAGGGTAACACACCGGTTATATTACATTGTAAAGCCCAACCCCAGGGTATCTCCCACCTCAGACATGTATTTACTCCAGGCATGGCTGCATTACCTAGGGTGTGTTGTCTGACGACCGTATGCCATACCAGAGGAAAGTCTTCATCACAAGCCTCTGTGACAACCCTGGATTCCTATAACAGGAAATGCCTGAATAAAGATGTTTAGGGCAGGATCACCAAGTATTGTACAGTGCTGTATATCATGTTGGCAGGTTTTTAGGGAATCTGCACAAACCATGAGCATCAGGGACGCCAAAGGGTTGGTATATACCAATCAGATCTGCTGCAGTACTTTTTATATAAGTGCATTACGGTAAAGCAGTGTGTTCATTTGAATGGCCTGTATATTGTGCCAAAACATGGCAAACATCAGATCTGCATTTTTGCTAGTACATCACATTTGTAAAATAGCTCTGCAATGCCGGTGTGTTAGGGTTCCACATGCATATGCAGTGCTATAATGGTCTGCATGGATCTTCAATGTTTTGGGGCCAATAATTTTTTTTATAGCTTTTTAAATAGCTATGTATGAATATTTGTTTTGTTTTACCAATGGCAAAGTATGGCACAATTGTAGCTGCCTACCTGTGGGTAAGACAACTGATTAGGCAGAAGTCACTGGTATGTATGTAACTGTAACCTGAGCTATGTACAGATACACTAAGCAAATATCAAATACAATAAAAATGTATAGCATGTTCCAAACTGGCAGTGGGAAGAGCAGCATGCCAGTGAGCATACAAATGTGTTGACTATGGACATGCTGCTTGGATGAGTGAGCAGAAAGCTGACCTACATCAGTCTACTTCTGCTTTCACTTTCCAGCAAGAATGCTGAAAGTGGAGCGAGGACACCACTGCATTTCCTATTTAGTTTTAAACTCTCCAAATAAAACTTGGTCATCGTTTTGCCTTCACCTCCGGAGCTGAGGTAACCTGTTCTCACTCTCTAAACTCCTATATATACCAAGTCATTCCGGTCTCCAAAATCGATGGGGTTTACAACGCACATGTTGACAAAGGACATATATACGAAATCATTATACATTTTAATATTTAAATTGTTGGATGCACATTCAAAATTTAGGATCAAGCTGGGTTTTAATGCAAAATGAGATAAAACATACCTGCCTCTTCTGTCTGCTTCTACACTCTCCTCATCTGTCAAATATTGGTAAACTGCATGGCACATTCCAGCTTACGTTGCAGCTTCTGGGACTTAATGAATGACTTTATCCCAGCCTGGCTATTCAAGATGGCCAAACATCAAAACCAATAAGAGAAGGAAGAAGATAAAAGTACCTGCGATGGAACAGAAAAGAGTAAGTGCATGTTTAAAAATTTGCAATCTAGCAGGTAAGGATATTTTATTGTACAAAGGACATCACCTGTTTTTCTTCAACAAAAAACCTGCCTGAGTTTTTTTTTTTTTTTTTATATATAAGGTATTAGTTCTACTTTAAGGCAATTTTAAATAAGAAGTACTCATAACACAGGAGGGCTAATTGTTCCCAGTTTTCTTATATATTTCCATTCACTAGAAAGACCTTTAGGCTCAGCCAAGTTAAGTATGTGTTGGGCTGACCCGCAAGGTTACTGGAAACGGAATCTGCTGTTTGTAATAATTGTTTTCTGTTTAATGACAGGTATAAATTGCAAGCTATACAATGGCTGCTATGACAGTCCGAGCTCATATTGGACTCAAAGAATTATGCACCCTGTCCTCCTCAGTAAAGTCTTTCCTTGGACCTATTAAATCATACAAGTTTATTTATGACCAAGATACCCAAGAGAGTGCCCTAACTTGCTCAGCGTTTCGACTTCTAGAAAATTTAGATTTGACTGGGGCGATTGGTCAACTTCTTTATGAAACAATTCAATCCCATCATAAGGCTTACCAGACTGGTACAACAACTTTATGTTTTCTTGTTGGAGCTTGGAGCAAAGCTGTACTAGAATGTCTTCACCAAGGAGTTCCTGTTTCACTAATTGTTTCAGTAATGCTAGAAGGACTCAACTCTTGTATTGAAATTGTTGAATCTTTATACATAAAACTTGATAATGTACATCTATCCAACATAAACTCAAACAACCAGGTACTTGTCAAGGATGAAGGCAATGCTTGTGTTACGAGTAGCAAAAATCAGTCCGTTTCCTGCACAGATCAACCTGTCCCATCTGGTTTTCATCATTCAAATCACCTGCCTAAAAACAGGATGCAAAGGCAATTTACATCTCACGCTGGAAGTGTGGAAGGAAAGACTTGTCACATGAATAGGCTCTCTCATAGCAGACACTTTTCAGTCCCAAACAGAAGCTGTTTTCTCAGTTCAGCATCAACACTTCCCACCAATTTTCATACTTTATTAGATCTGACACAATCCTTAAGTCATGGAAATTCAGAAGCCATGAAGCTGGTGCAAGAAGCTGTACATCATCTCTGTGAAAGTGCTGAGACAAATTCTGTCACTAAAAATCTGTTTGGGGCATCACAGCTTGAACTTTGTGTTTTAAAAAGTCAATCGGCATTCTCAAATGCTTTCCTTGGCTTCACTACATTAGTGACAGTGGATAATTATGCATTGGTCAAAAATCTAGAAGGCAAATCGTTAAAAGCCATTCTTGTGGATGGAGATGTGAGTGAGAATTATCGACATATAGGTTTCAATAAGGCAACAAATGTAAAGTCAATAGCTGAGTTCAAAAGAATTGGGAAATGTGAACATGATCAGTCATGGATAAGTATTGCATTTAAGAAAATAATTGATGCCAGTATTGATTTAATTTTAGTGAGAGGTGATGTCTGTCAACAGTTTCTGATGCAGTGCCATGGTAGAGGTATTCTGGTTATCCCACATGTACGACCAAATGTTCTGCAGGCATTCAGTGAATGCACAGGCGCAGAACCTGTGACTTACCTAACACAGATTAATTGTAACAGTTTAGGCTGTGATGTGTATATAAGTTTATGTATGATAGGAAGTTCCATATTGGAATCCAGTCAGAAGATTGCTCTCAACCTGAAGGCCAGAGGTTTGAATCTTGTCACAGTTGTTATAAGCTGCAGATTGCCAGCAAAAGAGCAATTACTAGAAGATACATTTCGGGCCTGCTCTTTTAGATTACATCATGCTCTTTATGACCAAAAAGTGTTTCCTGGTGGGGGTGCAGTTGAACTGTTGTGTCTCAGCCATCTTAGAAAACATGAAGAAACAGTTAAAATGTTTGGTTTGGACTGTAAAGACTTTAATCCTTCATTATGGCTTTCGTATTCTGCCATACATTACAAAGGTTTTATATACAAGTGCCTTGCTGATGGTTTCTACAAATATCTTTCTGCTCTTCTCTGTAATATGAGTGAATATTCTTCAGAGCTGGAAGCCATGACTTTCATAGAAAACCAACTAAAGAAAATTAGGGATTTTTCCTCTCCCTCTTCCTATATATTAAATGAGTATGTCAAAAGTATTGTTACAGTTGATGATCAAGAACTTCCTTCATCACATAGACCCATAGTATATGATAATGTGACACCAAAGGTGGAAGCATGGCGTAGAGCCTTGCATTTAGTTCTTCTTGTTCTTCAGTCAGATGCAGAGATCATCACAGGGTCAGCTGCTCACACGCAGATAGTAAAGGGAGATCTAACTGGAGAGCTTCTTTTTTTGTAACTTGATGTATCAGGGATAAGTGTTCGTATATATAGGCAGATATATGCTACTGATCTGGATTTAATCCTGTAGTTTATTCCAAGGTCTTATTTTATTTTTTGTTGTAAGGTAGTTTCCTACACAATTTGGTATTTCCTTTAAATATATTTGCAATATTGGATTTCTCCTCCCTTTAAATACATACCGTATTTTACGGCGTATAGGACGACTGGGCGTATAAGACGACCCCCAACTGATTGGTTAGAGTGGTCTGCCAATTAATTGGCAGACCACTCTAACCAATCAGTTGGGGGTCGTCTTATACGCCCAGTATTGTACTGTTCCTTCTGCCTGCCAGATCTCGCTATTGTGCGAGAACTGAGAGGCAGAAGGAACAGTACAGTACTGGTAATTGGAGGAGGGATACAGGAGGAGGTAACAGCCACTCCCGCGCTCCACACTCCTCCTCTGCTGGAGATCCAATCCAGGCTCATGTTCTCCTCTGTGTACAGCTTGCTTCCCCTTGCTTCATACTCCCCGCACAGAGTGGGGACTCGGCCGCACTGGACATATGAAGCAAGGGTAAGCAAGCTGCAGGTAAGTACCCGACGTATAAGACAACCCCCGACTTTGGCACAGATTTTTCGGGGTTAAAAATTTGTCTTATACGCCGGAAAATACGGTAGTTTTTTTAAGCTGTGTACCTTTTAAGGAAGCAAAAAAAAAAAAAAAATACTACTTCTGCTGCTTAACACTCCAAACTCTGCTCTGTTCAAATGCTACTTAATCTTCACAGTTCCTGGGACCCAGGTGATCCACACCCCTAGAAGTGTTGGTCTGGGAGGGCACTTAAGCCAGGAGTTACTCAGCATCAAACTGGTGTTTGTTGGTGTGGCCAGTAGACTAGGTACATTATCACCATTACAAAGAAATCACCTGGCGTAAACTCGCAATTATTGATTGTGGCATGTTTTCTATGGGGTTTTTCATCTGTCACAGGAGGACATTGATGGAGACAGTAAGCAATAATTTCAGTCAGCAGTTTGACATTTGGTGTGTAAAATATGCTAGGTTTTTATATTAGTTTTATAACGTTTTATTAAATTCCACCACTTGACATTTAGATGTAACTGATGTTATTCTTCATTTTTCTGTAACTGTGTTTCCAGACCTAAATGTTGTACTCAGAGTTGCAAGTAGTCTCTAAAAATTGTTAAAGCATACGTGGACTTAATATGTGTTGTTTACCTAATGGCCAGGTATATGTTCTCCTCTGAAGCAGGATCACATACATACTTAAATTTATTCAGTTTCTAAATATTCCGTAGATTTTCTAATTTCCTGGTTCTCATATCTGTCCTAGACAGTAAGCAGAAAGTAACACTGTACCTGCCCTCATCTTGTATGTCAGCCTTTTCAATTTTACAAGCATGAGACACAACTGGGGGCATTATATGGGTATGGGTGGGTTTACTGCAATGGTTTTTTTGCAGATGCATTGACGAATGCTCTACTATGGTCCTGCTACTTCAGGTAATATAGGAAATACAACAGAGTGAATTTGGACTAGAATTGCAACAGTATGGGTTTGCTTTATATAGATGTAGCCTATAATAAATTAAATATATATTTATGAGATCAATTTTGTTTAAAAAAAATTGAAACAAGTAAACGTTAATAAATAAGCTTGACTGATAATCATATAAATTCTGCTTTATTGTTATTATACTGCCTAGGGGGAATACATTTGGGGGAGTCAGAAATGGAAAAGGATCTGGGGGTTCTGGTAGATCATAGACTTAATAACAGCATGCAATGCCATAAACTTGAAAATGACATAAATGACATCAGTTTACCTATATCAGTTACAAAGATAAAATAGAAATACTAAAACAAGAAAAAGACAAGAAAAGAAAAGAAATAAAACAACAATACAATGGCTAATATTTTTAACATTCTATAAAAAAAACAGACCTAGGATATTGTAAGAATAATTTGTTTGTATTGATCTAAGCAGGCAGAAATTTTTCCCACAGCTTCCAGTTATTATGAAATTTATGTGCTTGAAATTGGCTGTAGGCCAATGAACGTTCATAAAAATAATTGGTATGAATCATTGAAATAATATCAGAAATATTGGATGTTGTAGGGTGGTTCCATTTGGTAACTATAGATAGTCGGGCTGCAATCAAGATATGTATAACAATAATACGTAAATTAGAAGGGAAACGTTCAATTCCCAGATTAAGTAGTGCCAATGCTACATTAGGACTAGTGAAAAAGCCAGTCACTTTCGAGATTAATACAAAGATTGAGTTCCAGAAGCTTCGTATATTTTTACAATCCCAAAACATATGTAGAAATGTACCTAAATCACCACATTTCCTCCAACACAGAGGTGAATATTGTGGCACATATTTAGAAAGTCTAAGTGGTGTTCTATACCATCTATATAGTATCTTCTGATACGATTCCCAGTGGGAAATACATTTAGATGCCTTGGAAGCATAGCCAATTGCAGTTTTCCACTGGTAAAGAGTAAATACCATTTGTAAATCCTGTTCCCAAATAGAGAAAATATAAATTCTCTGCCATTCACTTTTCTTGTGAAATAAATTATAGTATACAGAAATACCTCCTTTACTTAGGGTACTCTTTTGGCTTCTGTTCCAAAACACTGTAGGTACTTCAATTTCTTTTTTTGAAAGAGATTTCTGAAGATGATTTATTTGACAAAGTTTATATAGGTTAGTAAATGTATGAAACTGTGGTAAGTCAGACAAATATTTATATCCTGAGTTGTACCAATTTTGAATATTAAAGTTTGGTATAAGAAGTTCAAAAAATTGTAAGGGTACAGGAATTGGTGTTATGCTAGAATCAATACATTTTTTACTTTGTATTTTTTTCCAAATAAAAATCATAGCATCAATCGTTGGTAGACGTTGTTGTAAGGATATGGTAGTATGCAAATTAGCCATTAAAAAGGCTAAATAATCCCCAGTGGGTATATACCTTTTTTCAATCTCTAACCAGCTTTTATCTACCTCTGGTTTAATACTGGTTTCCAAGTGGTCTACTAAGGAAGCTAAATAGTAATCTGTTAAATTGGGTACACCCATTCCTCCTACTTTCTTTGCTCTAAAGCAATAGGATTGGGCTATGCGTGATTTCTTGTCCTTCCAAATAAATTTGTGCATCAAATTTTGTAAGAAAAGAAGAGTAGTGTTAGGAAGGATCACTGGCAATGTTCGAAACAAATATAGCACTTTAGGTAGTACTGCCATTTTAAAGGCCGCTATTCTTCCTAACCAAGACAGTTCCACCCTTGCTAGGCCAAGAATATCCTTCTTTATCACTTCAGATAATGCCGAAAAATTAACCTTAATCAGATCAGTTAAAGAGGAAGTTAGTTGAATACCCAAGTAGGTAACACTGTTTTTGGCCCAGCAAAAATGAAACTTCTTCATAATTTGCTCTTTTAATGTCGAAGGCACTCCCACTGGTAAGATATTACATTTAGCATCATTAATTTTATAATAACTCACAGCCCCAAATAATTCGATCATTAGCTCAACGTTAGTAAGTGAAGACAGTGGATTTATCAATGAGAGAATCACATCATCTGCAAATAAACTTATAACATACGGTGTTTTGTCTACTAGGATTCCCTTTATATGAGAATTATGTCTAATAATATATGCAAAGGGCTCTATAATTAGTGTGAAAAGCGTAGGGGATAAGGGACAGCCTTGGCGTGTTCCATTCGTTATGTTAAAAGGAGAAGACATCATACCTGACAAAAATACCTGAGCTGAAGGGTTAGTATATAATGCCATAATAGCAGAGAAAATAAAACCACTCAGTCCAAATTTTTGTAGGACCGCACTCAAGTAACCCCAATGTACTCTATCAAAGGCTTTCTCCGCATCTAATGTGAGAAATAATGTCGGGATTTCAGAATTTTCCGCAATTTTCAAGAGATTTATCATGCGGCGAGTCGCATCTGAGGCCTGTCGACCTTTAACAAATCCTACTTGGTCACTATGAATCAAGAGGGGTATAACCTCTTGGAGTCCTATTGCAAGTAATTTTGCAAAAATTTTAAGATCAGTGTTTAAGAGAGAGATAGGTCTAAAATTTTGAGGGTGTGCCGATGACTTCCCCTCTTTAGGAATAGTGATGATAATAGCTTTAAGCATTTCTTCTGGAAAATAACCATCCACAACAACATTATTAAATAACGTAAGTAAATGTGGTATAAGTACTTCTTTAAAGGTTTTATAGTACTCAGCTGTAAAACCATCGATCCCTGGTGCTTTATGAGCTGGTAAGCCTTTAATAATTTTTTCAATTTCTATGATAGAGATCGGCCTGTTGAGAATCTCCCTCTGTTCCTCGGAGATATTAGGCAAATGTATTGATTTCAAAAATTTATCAATCATTGTGGGAGTAGGATGGTTGATCTGTAAATCTTCTTTGAGATTATACAGTTCCTGATAATAGTCCCTAAAGGCATTGGCCATGTCACGAGGATTAAACAGCTGAGTCTTCAGTTTATGGTGAAATAGAAAGGGTACTGAACCTTTGGAACGTTTAGATTTAAGTTTTGATGCTAATAACTTACTTGCTCTATTACCTTGGGCATAATAGGTAGTTTTGTTACGCTGGAAAATTTTCTCTTGTTTTTCTATAAGAACCAAACGTAATTCTTGCCTATATTTAAACAATTGTTGGGAAAGAAGGGGAGTTATCTTATTTTTATGAAGACTTTCCAATTCCCTTATTTTCTCTAATAATTTGTTTATATGATGTCCTCTCCTTTTTCTTTCAATTGATGCAAGTTGAATTAGAATGCCCCTAATACACGCTTTATGCGCACACCATAACATAGTTGAAGTTACATCTGGAGTCTCATTAATTGCAAAGAACTCCTTTAACTCATGTAGAATTTTAGTTTTAGTAGGTGAATGTGCAAACAAGGATATATCATTTCTCCACCGCCAAAAATTCGGAGGCTTGTTCCCTACATCAATACACATAGACACCGGTGCATGATCTGACCAGGTAATATTATAGATAGAAGATGATGACACTTGCTGTAATGTCCATTTATCTACAAGGAACAAGTCAATTCTCGAGTATGATTGATGAGGAGAAGAAAAGAAGGTATAGTCTTTCTCTGCTGAGTGGAGACAACGCCATGCATCATAAAGATCCTCCTTTCTTAATAATGAACGAAGCGTTGGTCTTGTGTATTTCTTGCTGTTGGAAGTGTCTAAAGAGACGTCTGGAATGCAATTAAAATCACCACAGATTATAAGCGAACCTTCCTGAACTTTCTTTGTTTTTTTGATGATCTTAGCCAAAAATTTTACTGAAAAGGTATTTGGGGCATACACAGAAACCAATGTCCTAGTTACGTTGTTAAATTTAGCCACAAGAATTATATACCTTCCTTCCGGGTCAATATCCTTATGTATCAGGGAGAAGGATATATCAGACTTAATTACAATTGTCACTCCTTTTTTCTTCTGCAATGATGTGGCATGAAAAATATATGGAAAGTCCTTATGTGAGAAATATGGCAAATTATCTGATTTAAAATGTGTCTCCTGGATACATATGATGTTGGATCTATGCCGTTTCACTTCAGCCCAAAAGGCATGCCTTTTAAAAGGACTGTTAAGTCCTTTAGCATTTATAGAGAGAATATTAAGACTCATTGTCCAAACTTTTTGTTTCTAATATAGTAACTACTGGAAGTACAGACAGTTGCCTGGTTGTCAAGCTAGTCACCTTTTCACTCTGGTTAGGGAACACACATATAAGCCATTGTAAAAAAAAACAAAAATTAAACAAAGATAGAATTAGAGGAGAGTACCTCTTATTGTGGTACAAAAAATAAAAAACAAGATCCATAACAGATCTATAAAGCAGTAACTCACTGCACATTTGGAAATTTGGGGAACAAGTCGTGGCATCGAGCTCCGGGTGTATTTCTCCTCTGACCGCCTTCCCTCCACGCAAAGCTTATATTCAGGCTACCTTCCACTCTGGTGATAGGCGTCCCAGGGTTTGCCCTGATTTAGAGGTGATAGGATGAGAGGCTGGCTGAATGCCCCAGCTTTCAAGTAAATCACATCCCAACTGAGGGTTCTTCACCGTATGAGTAGCTCCATTCCGAATCACAATCAGTTTCACTGGGAATCCCCACCGGTATTGGATATGATGCTCCCTTAACGCTTGCGTAACTGATAAAAACTTTTTCCTCGCTAGTATTGTAGCTTGAGAAATATCTGAGAATAGGGTAATGTTAGAATATGGATCTGGAAGTTTGGATTCCTGTCTCGATTTGGCCATTAGCTGCTCTTTGACATGAAAGAAATGAATACGTGCTAAGACATCTCTAGGAACTTTCTCTGCCAAGTGCGCCGGTTTAGGTAGCCTATGAGCTCTGTCAATCAGTAATTCAAAGGGAGCAGCCCCAGGAATCAATGTTGAGATAAGCTGTGATAAATAACTACCCAGCTCTGAGGTGGAAATGCTTTCAGGGATCCCCCTAAATTTGATGTTATTTCTTCTTGAGTGATCTTCCATATTGGTCAATTTTTGTTGTACTTGTTGCAAGGTATCTTGCGATTCAGTAATCGAATCAACCAACTCATTATGTGCCTCTGCGTATTCACCCATTTTATGCTCAATATGATCCACTCTGTCTCCTATTTTATGTACATCATTCTTAATTTGATGAACTAATGCTAGAAAATCATGGTGTAAGGAGCTACGCAGGGAAATCAGCATTTCTTTAAGAGTAGTATCCGAGACTGGACAGTCAGAAGTAGGAAAAGTTCCTATGGGATCATTAAGTACTGTTTCTTCCGAAATGGGAAAAATGGCAGTGCTTACCCCATTCACGTTGTCTTCTGGGATCATCAACTTCACTTTAGACTTAACAGGGCTGTTGTGAGTAGAAGAGGATCGAGATGTGGTCTCCGAATCGCCATCTCTCCCTCTCATTAAGACTCCTTCAGCATGCTCACTGTTAGCGTGTGTACTCCTGCTGTGTCTGGGGGCCCGCCTACCCGCGCCATCTTGGCTAGTGTGGTCCGACTGTGTAAAGAATTCTGTTAATTTTCGCGGGGTAGCTCCGGTTTTCCGCTTGCCCATCTTAATCACCGTGTGCTAGGTGATTTAAGGAGTGAAGCTGGGGAGAGAGAGGTGCTTGCTAATAGCCGCTATTTGTCCCGGTGCTCGGTCACGCTCTGGAGCCTCAGGCGAAAGCTACCATTCGCTTCCGCTTCCGGCCACGCCCCCCTTCTTATAGGGTTTTATATCTTGGATATGTTTATTTCCCTAGTGGTTGAACTTGATGGACTTATGTCTTTTTTCAACCTAACCTACTATGTAACTATTGAAAATGATCAAAATGAGCAGTAAAATACTTTTGGGAGTGTCCATCTGCTGCGCCTCCCACAACTGTCACTGGTTCCCACTATTAACATCGACATAACTGCTGTTTTGATTTCCTAGTTGACAAGCTGGTTAATGGATAAAAACAATGAGAGCCCGCTGGTCAGCCCATAAATTTTATCTGTGGAGCGATAAACCGGGTAGTCTCTTGGTTAATAAACTCACCCCCTGACCCAAATCACAAGCGTTCCCCAAAATTAAGGTCAGGGATGGCAGGCTATCTCAAAACCCGGAAAAAATACTGGCGGCTTTTGAAGATTTCTATGGTCGTTTGTATAGCTCTGATGACTCCATCACCGATATAAGCATTGACAGGTTTCTTAATAGGCTCGACTTACCTAAACTGCATCCTAAACACAAGACAATTTTGGAACGACCATTTACGATTGAGGAAATGAATAGGGTGCTTAAATTTCTTAAGTTGGGAAGTTCACCTGGCCCGGATGGCTTTTCTAATTTATACTACAAAACGTTCAGCCCTATTTTGGCGCCACACTTGATAGCCTACTTTAATTATCTGCGTGAAGGATACTCCCTTTTAAGAGACGCCAATAGAGCATATATTAGTGTGATTCCTAAGCCTGGTAAAGATGCATCGGAAGTGGCCAATTACAGGCCCATCTCGTTAATTAATTGTGATCTTAAAATTATGACGAAGATTATGTCAATGAGACTGGGCTCATTTCTGGGAGTGTATGTTCATCCGGACCAGGTGGGCTTTCTGCAACACAGACAGGCCCCGGATCAAACGAGAAGAGCAATAGACCTCATCTCAGTAGTTAATTCCAATTGGGATGGGGGGCCTCCCACGTAAGGCTATGTTGCTTTCCCTCGATCTTCAAAAGGCATTTGATAGCATATCTTGGAAATACTTGTTTCAGGTTCTTACTAGGATGGATTTTGGGGTCCACTTTGTTAACATGTTGTTGGCATTGTATGACTCACCTGAAGCAAGGATATCGTTAGGGGGAATTCTTTCCACTGCCATTCCAATCAAAAGAGGGACCAGACAGGGCTGTCCGCTTTCTCCACTCCTGTTTGCCCTAGCTATTGAGCCCTTGGCTATTACTATGTGTACGGACCCTAATATTAAGGGGATTAGCTGTGACCGGGCAGAGCATAAATGTGCCCTCTTCGCTGATGACATATTGATGTTTATTACCTCCCCAACCACCACTTTGCCCAATTTATTGAAACTATTGGATGATTTCTCTTTGTGCTCTGGCCTGAAGGTGAATAAATCTAAGTCCCAGGCCCTCAATATAAATATTCCCTTGGGGGCGCTGGAGGGCGTGAAGAAGAGGTTTGATTTTAGTTGGCAAGAGGAGTCCATTCAGTATCTGGGCATAAGGTTGACTCCTACGTACAATAGTCTTTATAAGGCTAATTACACAATTTTGTTTAAAAAACTCCATGCGGATATTCGTAGGTGGTCTCTTGCCCCTCCATCGTGGCTGGGACGGATAGCGGCTATCAAAATGAACTTACTCCCTAGATTACTTTATTTGTTTCGCACTCTCCCAATTCAGGTCCCTGTAAAGGAGTTGGAATTCCTACAGTCTAAAATAATGCAATTTATCTGGGCTGGGAAGAAGGCCAGAATACGAAAGAACACTCTTTTGGCACCAAAGCAAAGGGGGGGTCTGGGGGTCCCAAATCTGAAGTATTATTATGTGGCGGCACAGGTCGCACAAACCTCATTGAGCACTTTGTACGGAGCTCGTCCCCAATGGGTGGAAATAGAGAATCAAGATAAATTCTCGGGTTCCATAGAATCCCTTATGTGGTGTAAAAAAAGTGGGCGAGGGACTGTGTTCGGTTCGGCTTTGTCCCACTCCATTCAGGTATGGGATAAATTCAAACACTGTCCGCAACTAATCTCACCTCATAAACCTCTAACCCCATTATGGAATAATCCGGAGTTACCGCCGGGCTTAGGCTTAGCTAACTTTCATTGGTGGATCTCCAAGGGTTTCAGGAGGGTGAAGGGTTTGATTGATGTTCGCGCAGTATTTTCCTGGGAACATTTAGTCAGAAATTTTGAAATTCCTCAAACAGAACATTTTCGCTATAGACAATTGTCCTCATACATCAATATGGTAATTAAAGCAGCCCCGAGACCCATGCTCTCCTCTGTATTTGAAAGCACGTGCTTCTCTTTAGCTTCAACCAAAGGGCAAATCTCAGTGATTTACTCGGCCTTAGTAGCCCCTACCAGCAAATTGCAATATATGCGGGACTGGGAATCTGAATTTGGCATTACCTGGGATTTGGAAGAATGGTGGGATAGGATGGATTCCCTCTCCAGGATCTCCCTGGTGGTCATGTCCAATAGCCAGGAGGTTTTGGGACGAGGTATTTAACCTGATCTCTAGAATTTTCCAACAAACGATTGGTAGCACTGTTGAAGCAGCCCTGTTTGGAAAGCTTGACATGTCCCTTTCCGGTCCCTCAAAAAGGTTGATTAGACTGATATTACTAGCGGGCAGAATCTCCCTAGCCAAAGCATGGAAGTCACCTTCGATATCTTTGGATCCTATACACACAAAATTGAACTGGATTATGGTCAATGATAGACTAACTCACACCCTAAAGAACTCGTTGGACAAATTCGAAGATATATGGGAGCCTTGGATTGTATTTAACAACAAGTAATTTACGGTTTCAGCTAACCTAATGGGATATAACACACTAGTGTTAATTGCCCGATCAACTTCCTCTTCCTCCCCCCCTCCCTCTTCCTTGTAGTCTATTCGTTCTATGTTTGTTCATGTCTTTGTTTCATAACGGGGACGCTGGCTTGGTTTATTTACTGTTTAAATTTAGCTGTGTATGGCTTTGCCTTTTACTAATGATTTCAGATGGTATATCACGTTACCTACTTATTTGATTCCAAGATGTTTCCCTTATTAGATGTACCAGGACTATAGAAATTATATGGTCCAGGCATTGTTTGTTTTGAAAATCATTGTTAAGTTGCGTACACACCATATTTTGTCCCTCGTTATAATTTTGTTATTGTCTTGTTGTTAATGTTTTATCTATTTGTAACTTCACTTGTAAAATTCAATAAAAATATTGAAAGATAAAACAATGAGAGCCATGGGGGACCTAAAGGATTTAATTTCATTGAGGTGTCCATTTCCAGCAGACTTCACAGGGCCAATTCTCATAATCAAAGCAAACTCAGTACAACATGGACCCATAAAAAGATAAATATGTACCTTGTTGTTTTACATGTCTGTATAAAGGTACAGGGTAACTTTAAAAGCATATTTATTGAAACAAACAAGCTTCAGATTTAATTGCAACATTTAGATGTGTGCACACATTTAAGTACAGTATTTATATATTTTAGTAGCAAAACTAATCCCATAAATCGTAGTGCAAGGCATTTATTGGGCTTAAAGCTTGCTTTTTATAGATTTAGTCCATGAAGGGTTGTATAATGAAAGGTAGATAAAAAATTTTTCTCTATGCTGGTAAAGTATTTCTTTCTGGGTATCTAAAGAGACCATTGTCCATCAGATATGGGTGCTTTGGGTGGGAAACCTATTTTTGGAACGCCTTTAATAGCATCTTCTAAATGTTAAAGGGTATGTAGGCTGGAATTAGGATAGCTGAAGGCTGCAGACATTCACCATTTCCCACTGTAAAAAAAAAAAAAAGATATCAGCAAATCCTATATAAAATTAAGCTTTGAGTTATAGAAGAGGCATGACTTTCACTGGTGAATGTGTTTATGCCTATCTTTTAGCAAGAATTTCTAGATCAAAATAGTTAATACTGTATTCAAAAAAATGTTACAAGGAATGCAAGAACTGGGGTGCCACATTAATATTTATTCTAAGTTAAACATACAGTAGCCATAGAAATATTGATGATCGACCTGGAAATATAGAAATTTCACCCTAAATGTTTGTTGTGTTGTATGTGTTTGTTACCACTGGGTGGTGCAAATCCCAAAGTTAAATTAAAAACAATTTTTGAGTGATAACCCTAAGCCTATACTGCCTGACTGCATGCAAGTGTAGGACAACAGATACAAAAGGTGTGTATATCCCAGAAGTAGACAGTTGGTTGGCAGACCTCCTCAGCTGACATTGCCTAGACCTGGTACAGTAATCACTATATTTGGAGGTGTTTCAAGACCTGTGTTGCAGGTAGGGAATGCCAGCTGTGGACCTCATGAACAAGTTTGTCTCCAAGTTCAGGGGTCCTCTAGTGGAAGCAGTGTATGTTCTGGTTGCTCAGTGAGATTGGTACACCCATATTATCCTTTGCTCCCTTTAAGATTCTTCTAGTAAAATAGAAGAAGCGTTTATTAAAATACTATAAAGCTTTACTGGGTAATCAGGTTAAGCCTAAAGTGCTGACCTACATGTACTGTATAAGGCAACACATACTGTAGACAAGCAAATTTTAATTTGACCACTGAGTGTGAATCCCATACTCCTGCACAAAGTCCCACTGCATTTATTTTTGTCCTCTGGTAGATGGAGCGCATTTTGGTGTTCAATGATCCAGACTGGCCTAGGCAGATGAGATATGTAGACTTAAAAAGACATCTGCCAGCCATGCCATGGGTTCTGCCAGATTATCAGCATCTTCTGTAAAGGTACAGATAGATTTACAGATAGGAACAGATAGAACATACTGTTTCAGTCTCTGGCTTTACCAGCTTTGCTGAGACAGGAGCATCTCAGACTTTGTAATGTATAGAATGATAATGGCTCAGAAGTTAATTTCCTATGAAGTGATTTATTATAAGACACAAAAGGTGTACCTCACTTGTGAGCCTCAGGACTTCCATCCTAATTTCTCCATGAATACATCCTCTCCTTCCCGCTGTTTGATCCAGACCAAAATTGGCCTCCAGTTAACCCAAATACATTTTCCTCTTCATTGTATGTGGTTTGAGTTGAGAGGTTTTCAGATGCTGCCATCTTAAGAAAGACTGATTCTCATAAGGATGTCATGGTCCACCATCTGTAGATGGCTCGGGTGAACCATCATTTGAGCCTATGATTTTAGGAATCAGGTTTGACTGATCTGAAGCAACTATTTTCCAGATTTTTAAGGGTGTCACTTGGCCACCAGTTCACACATTCTGTAAGTTCTGTATAGTGGTGGGCATTTTGGCTGCAACCTTTAGGTACTTCAGGTAACCTTTTGAGCTTCAGGCGTTTTTTTTCTTTGGCCTGTTAGTGTTTGTCCTGTTGCTTTGAATGTCCTAAAAGTGAGGGACACTGTTTCTTCTAATAGATAATAGATAATGAAAATTGGATTTCTGTTCTCACAATAAAACCTCTTGAAATCTATTAAGGGACACAGGTCCCACCCTCTTGTTTTTATAATCATGCTTTCTCTATTTTTTCTACAAAATTGAGGCATATCAATATTTATAATATTGTTGAATATATAGGTAAAGTCTGATGTCCATAAAGGTTGTCTTTTATGGTCAGGTAGTGCCTACAAATATATGAACATTAAACAGCTGGAGCAGGAAAATGTTTCCAGATTGTAGGGGATTGCCTAATGCACACTGAGGATGTTCAGTGCACACTGCCAACAAGCATGTAGTGAATGAATCCTAATTATTAGGTTTAACTTCAACTTCTTGGTTTGTAAAGTTAATAATTTATGTCCTTTTATTTAACTATGGCTTCACAGGCACTACTGTTGTTCAGTAATTTTGCAACATATGCTCAAAAATTTACTAAAGAAAATATTTTGTAAGGAAACAACATTTCCATATATGAATGTGTTTAATTAGTGGTTATGGGAAAATACTTTATCATTACATTAAATAAGTTTGCAATCTCCATTCTGTATTAGAGAAAGTCATGAATACCTTTGTTTATTCTAATCCTTCTCTATGTTTACACAAAGGGAGTCCCAGTTGCTGCATATAACATAAAGATCTTTCTTCAGTTGTGTTTGTAGCAGACTAAAGACAACTGAAGCAGATAAAATCACACATATGTACACATATGTAGGACTAAAGTTCCAAAACTATGGATCAGACAGGACATTATTGCAAAAAGAGACAGGCTATGTCCCTTCTGCAAAAAGCTCTCTTATCTGCCTAATCATTCCGGGAACTGTGCACAGCTCATTGTTGATTGCCAGGATACCCAACAATCCAAGCTTCCCTTGCACTTGCTAAGACTAAATTAACTACGTCATCCTGGTCTGGCCAATTAAGATGGTCAAAGTTGGTTGTTTCTACGTAAAGGAAGAAGATGGTGGCACCATGTTATGGAATGGGGACAGATGAGTATAGCTGGGTTAAGGTCTGCTTTAAAGACACAATTCACATTATAAGATTGACTTTATTTATAAGATTGACTTGTATTTAGAGAGATGACCCGCCCACCGCCGGGAGCCTGTGATCAGTAAGCAGACATGGTCCGCGGCTCTGGCCAGTGTGCCCCCCAGCGGGGTCCTTCCCCTGAACCCCTGGGGGGGTGGACCAGCAGGATCCACAAACCACCAAATACTTCTTCGTACTTCACCAAATACTCCCGAAAAAGGTGAGGGCCCACCGTTCCCACCCGTGCCCTCCCCACTATACCTGATCACCAGTCTCCCTTTAGTTGTTCCACCTTTCTTGGTCTGTGCACAGCTGAGAGGGACTTTAAAGTATGTACTACAGACAATGTGAAGATTGATTCCTGGATTCATTCTTGTCTTGCTAATGGCTGCGTGCCCTATTTAAACCATACTAGTTCCAGGTTTTGATCCTGGATCCACAGCTTGTTTCCTGCTACTTGTCCAGCATATACTGCCTGTTTGACCCTGACTGTTTCTCTGCCCCTGGCCTGTTCTAACTACAATTATTGCCTGCTGCTTGCCCTTACCTCTGTCTGTCCTGACTACGAGTATTGCCTGCCATCTGCCCTACCCTGGTGCATGATCTCTGGCTGTGCCTACACTGTGAAGCACTTTGTACTACTTGCCCCTTGTAGAAAATGCCTGGGGGCTGCAACCTGGTGTTCTCTCTGCAGAAGTAGTCTGGTGATCACTAGGGTCACTGGCGATTCACCCTTTGTTGGGTGCTGTAGTGAAAATTTGGAGACACCTAGACTCTGTGCCCCAGGTAATCACCTGCCAGGGGGCATAGCCTCAACAGATTTTTTTTTTTATTTAAGGCTAGGTACACATGCAATTGTTCTCGTCCGATAATTGGCTCAGGGCGGATATCAGACTATAATCTTACGTGTGTACTATGCTCGTCGTCCATCATCCGAACGACTGTCCTGGGGGAACCGAACCAGGGACGATGGACGACGAACGATCTTCATGGAAGTGAAGGGGCAGAGATCGCAATGGGGTGCCGCTCCATCGTTCTCCCCCTCCTCTCTCCATAGAGCAGAATGTTGCTGTAAGTTCAGCACGCGTTCATGCATCGTGTAGTCAATAGTCATTGGAAAAGATTGTGAAGGATCCTTTCCGACAATGATTGCACCTGTGTACATGGCCTAAGTGAACAGGTTTATTAGCAGTACTTGCAGTTGATGCATTAACTTTAGCTGATGTAGAATGCATTTTAACATTAAAATTAAACCTCAAATCCTAAAATCCACTTCTTTACTGCATACAAAGTCTGCTAGACTCCCTACAAATGATTTAACAGAGTAGCTTGTCCTGGTCTAATACAAATAGGTATTATAATAATAAAGTGAGCAATAAGAAAAACATTGTGGAAAGGCTCATTAAATGTTAATGTCTTAACAAACATATTCATTTTTTTTGTGCTGCCATACTCTTCTCTGCAGTATACAGACACAGAACAATGTTAAACAATTTGCCTTACATTTCAAGTTTATATTGAACAGGTTTGTCTCTAAAAAATAACACATTTTAAGTATTTTAGTCATATAACACACACTCCACCCTCTACAAATAAACAGAATTAGGAACTCTGTCCTGCAGAAAACCCAAGTCTACTGCAGTGCCAGTGCCAATGTTTCCTAGCTCTGGCACCCCATAGCTCTTTATTTTAATTAGATACACATGCTAAGCTGAGGAAGAAAGGGTCTGGCCCAAGAAATATTGGCCTGACTTCATGTTTAAATGAACTGCTTTATTCCTGAAATAGCTCTGGGTTTTATTCATAGTTTTTGGATAGACCATTAGTGGATATGCTTTCTAAAATGCATTATTTAAAATAGAATAAGAAATGGGTAAAGTCCTGTCAGGATTTTGTTTCTGTCCACTGTCTACTTCCATCCTTTGACACAATAAAGTTAAAGAGAACCTATCTTTGATACTTGATCACTGGAACATGCATCTTAATTGAAACATTTTTACTCTGTTCCTGTTCTGATGAAAACTCCAACTCTTTTCAACTCAAATTCAACGAAGAGCCTGTTCAGTTACTTTTATTGGAAAGCTCTGGTAGTGAGCTGTAAAGCCTTCAATAATGTACCTTTAAAGCAGGTGTTAGAAGGCAATGAAGACTGAGCATTAAAGTCCATTTATGTCTGCCCTGTTCACAGCATACCAATCTTGCCATGCAAAGTTCTATTATTTATTTTATTATTTACAAAAAATATTTTACTTAGATTCTTTTTATCTCCCAGGTCAGCCCTCTCATGCAGAAATTGCAATGCTATCCTACTCCCTCTGTTGGATTTTTTAATTATGTTGAAGAAGACATATATATTTGAAGACATATATAGAATACCAAAGCCTGCTGGTAAACAAGTCAGTGACAGTTTATTTTATTGCGTGTTAAGAAAAAAAATAATACTTGTGTTTCAGCGCATGTTAGGTGCAATCAAAGCATTGAATAAAATACTGCAGAAAATACTTTTTGCCTCTAAAGGACCAGTTTCCATGAACTTTTTAGCTCCAGTCTGATGAACTGAGCAATCAACTGACTTCTTTTTGACTACCAAGGCAAAATCTACCTGCCTTTAGAATTTGGAAATTATTGTATGTCCACAGGTTCATATACATTTTTTTTAAAAAGAGATGATTGTTTTTAAATAGAGCCACTCTTGACTGAAGAGTTAATATTTGCTCCTTGTAATTCTAGCAATAATAGCAGGATCTCTGATGCCATTATAGTTGTACTTTCCATTTGCTTAGAATCAGAGGAAAGTCATATTATTCTTGTTCGAAATAAAAGCCACTAGCACACTATTTGTATTATTGCAAACCAATAATTAAATCATAATTGCAGCCTAATTGATGGCACACAGCTAAGATTATGTACATCAGATATTGAAATGTTTCCAGACTGTCTGCACACAAAAAAGCAAACAGGATAAAATAAGCTCATATTCCAAAACATAGTCTATTTGGGAAAGTGTTTTTCTGCTTGGCTCCAGGAATAAAGAGACAATAAAAACCAGTAAATGTCATATGGACATCTGCAAATGTAAAGTTTACAAAAAAGTAAAATAGTTACTTTGCTTAGTGCAAAGATAAAAAAGATATTAAACCATAACAATATTACACTAAAACTTGGCATTATGATGGTTAACTGGCAATCACCCTCACCTTTTAGTGCTAAATGTCTAAAATGTAATTACTGACCTGGATACTTACTGTATGTGTTTGTCTATTTTGCTTGTGTATCTTCTGGGCTCTTCGGTTTCCTCCAACAACCAAAAAACATACTGGTAGATTATGTCACTTCCATCAAGAATGTGGCCCTAGACTGTGGTAGACTATGACTGTTCTAGGGACATTGTGACTATGCTGGGTACAGACAGTGGGTCACCTAGCAATTAACCTTTAAAATTAACAACAAAAGTACTGAAGTCATTCTTACAGATGCTCAACTCGCCAATCTGCCTTGAAATAAATTGTGTCACAGTGCCTGCAGCTACAGATGTCAGTAACAAACTGTTTTAACACTGTACTCCAGAATTTCTTTTTTTTACCTTCCCTACTTTAGGAGAGTGCCTTTACCTTTCACACAGGATACAGATATACATATGTCTTACTGTTGTGCTGTTCCACAGAAACCTTTCAGACTGAAAATGTGTAAACTAAATTACGAACAGCTTTTAAAAGGTGTGCTGGTAGTCTCAGATAAATCAGTAGCTGGAAACAATCATGTTCATACCATGATATGTATATTAATATTCTGGCCAGTCATTCATAAAAAAAAAAGTGGAGCAGACTCCATCAAAATTATTTTAGGAATGGCAGCTACTTTATTTTATTCCTAACTCATTTCCCCTGAGAACTTTATAATTATCAGTGCAGAGAATTATAATATTCCTGTATATATTTTTCCTTACCAATGCTTGGATTAAATATACAATTTATTCTTGTTTTTTCTTTAGTAAACAATTGCACATTTGTATGTCCATATGTGGCCAGAAGGTGGACCTTTCTGCTCCTTTGTGGATATAAGCTTACTGTTTATAGATCTTAGTAGCTAAAGCCACACATATTCACCTGACTTATCTCCCCCACCCCCATATCTCATCTCGGAGTACTTCTATAGACTTCTAGAGACAGTGTGAAGGTATACAGCTTCAGCTCTTCCCTCACATTAGAAGATACATGTTCCTGTATTAGAGGGTTATGTGTAAAACAAAGATTGTATATACAAAGTTGGAACAAGACAACAGTTAACAAAAGAAAAGGAATGTAGAATAACATTGACCCAAAACTGTTACAATTTCCCTTTAAAATAACATTGTAACTACTTGTATTACTCAGTGAATCTATTTTTAACATCTGTTCCTCTGGAATATTATACCTGTAATGTTTAGTTTCCAGTTAAATGAAGTGCTGGTATAGGAGCCCTGCATGGAAAAATATTCTACAAAGCTGGAAAACTAGCCAGAATTTATATCTCTAGGCACACACTGGCAACATTTCCAGCCACAATGACATGTCAGCTAATTGCGTTACTATGATCGTGTTTCAACAGAGCACTGTTTCTCCTCTACAATTTCATAGAAAGTATCAATTCTACATAACTGAAAAATAATAAGAGGTTCCAATTCAGCATCATCAATGTACAGCAACATTAGTGCTTCTAAAAATATCTCAGCAGTTGTAGAATTCCAGTGTGAAGTGAGACAACACTCCCGTTTAATTGCCTGCTCAAAATGTTGTGTTTGGTCGGAGGAAGCTGTTTCTCGCCTTCCTACTTTGCTACTTAAGTTAACTTACCATTAGACTGTGTTTTAATTGGATGCTTTGAGCAGCCCCCTTGTTTGCTATGACTGCCAATGATAGGCAGTCATTGTTACAAGGTTGTATATGTACTGCATTTGATGACTGGCAAGTTGACTTGGTGGCTAGGACTTTTGCTCACTAACAATATTAATTATTGTTAGGGACTTGCGTTACACATTCTTCAGTGCTAAACTGAACAAGGTGTGGGTTAACACTGTAAGGGTTTGTTAGGACAAACGTTTTAAAATTGGTTTCCTAGTATTTTGCTGCTGAGAAAACATTAGGGAACCACCAAACCCCTTTGATTATCATCGACTAGCATAGAAACCCAACACTGCCCAAATAAACCCAAAATGGTTTCTCCCACCCTGTGGCGACAGAGTCAATTAATGGTCACTGTAATAAAATAATTTGGGATTTCTAGAATATTTACACGCATCCATGGTAGGTATATTGTTAAAAGTTGACATAACTGCTGGTAGCAAACCAACTGCTGCTTTAATGAAAATTTGTATTACACACACCGGTGAGCTGTGACCACCTACCATCAGCTTCCAGTATCGAAACACAGTTAAAAAGACTGGGTTGAAGCAGCTGTCCACCTGTACAGAAGCATACACCAAGTAAGTTGGCAGGCAGTATATATTTGGTTGTTAGTGGTGTGTGTGTTGGGGGTGCTGATGTAACACTGTTTTGATACACTTCAGTTGTTGTGACTTGTTCTGTAACAACTGTTTCTAAATACCAGAGTGAAATTTTCCACATTGTTAATATTACAGCTGCTTAGGTTGGAACAGCCACCTGTTCAATTAAAAAAAAAAAAAAAAAACACATTTTAGTTCTAAATTTAAATCAGGGCAAAGCGATAGGTTTTCTAAAATGCTTCCCTCAGTAGAAGCAAATATTTCTCAGATATCACATTCTCCACCAAATCAGGAAGTACTTGGTCATTTCCTTGCTGCTGGTGGCTGATCAAACCCTTAGAAAAACAAAATAAATGTTCTGTTATTTACATTGTTTTTCACTACTTGGCCGAACATGGGTTTCTTTTACAGAAAGTTAATCAGAAAGGAGTTCTACTCTTGTCCTTGCTATTGGGGGCTGTTCCATAGTTTGCAGTGCTCAACATATTGGGCCTGATTTATTAAAACTCTCCAAAGCTGGAAAGGATACACTTTCATCAGTGAAGCAGCGTGATCCAGCAAACTTGGAATGGATTTCTTAAAAATCATTTTCTATTTGCTAGCAAATGTTTTGAATTCTGGACAGATCCATTCCAGGTTTGCTGGATCGCCCAGCTTCACTGATGAAAATGTATCCTCTCCAGACATAGAGAGCTTTAAAAAATCAGGCCCATTGACTTTAAAGTGTTAATTTATGTCAGAGGGGTCATCAGGAGAGGTGCCTTTTGGAGTTCATTTAGCTCTCTCATGGAGGTGAATGGTCACCATTGAACATTAAACACATGAACCTAGAAGATTCTCCAACAGGGGATGTTTCAGTGAGTGTGACCCCTTTGTATCTGAGCTAATGAGTTAAACAAATATGAAGTGCCTATGAATTTGTTAAGTGAGCACTGAATGAACACTGTGCAAGTTAATAATGCATTTGTCATCTCAGGGTTAGTAAAATGCTTAGGCAGATTCATATTTTTCCTAATAAAATGTTGTGGATGTTTTTGTTTCTAAGCTTTCACAGCATCATCCATCCCACTAATAGTATTTGTCTTGCTGTCTCTTTTTGGGGGAAATCATAAGTGTATGTGTACAAATATTCCTAATGTCAGGCTGAGAGACGAGCCCAAACAAATAGTCATAGCCTTGCGTGTCACAGGGAATGACTTTTCCAGAATTCTTCATGCCATATGTCTGACTGAGGTCCACCCAATAGTCCCAGTGTTCAAAATACTATATTAACGTCTGGAGATAACAGTCTCATACATCATTATTTTTTATATTTCTGGCGGCGTATTGATAGGAGAATAAAAGTGAAAGATTAGTGGCAAATATTACATGACAGTACAGAAATAGGATCCTTCTACCATATAAGGGTATGTCTATATATTGTACTAAACAGGCTACATACTGTATTAGTGCAAATAATCAGTATATTATAATGTAATGTGATTACTCACAATCCTCTTACCTCATTGTCAGTGACATTAGGAACACACAGATGGTGTAACTATTTAGTCAAATCCCAAAGATGGGTTCGGTACAGACATACCAGTGAGGTCAGAAAAATACGCTCATTCCTAAGAGGTGAGTGGATGAGTTGTGTGGGACTTGGCAGCCAATCAGAAAGGATGTAGCTGAATTCCGGGCCAAGATCATGATGAAATGTTTTCCTTCAGTCAGCAGGTAGACCTAATAATGCTGATACATAGATATATTCAGCTGCATGAACTGTTACATTTTGGTTTTATTTATTGCTGGTGAAAATGATAAAACGGTGAAGAGTTGCTTTATAGTATAATTATGCAGGCGCAGCCTATGACTGTATTTTTCATAGGCATCTATGAAGCTATAAAATCATGCAATTGCAAGGATTACTTGGACAACTTTAAAAACTTTACCTTAACTCTAACGTTGAACTTTTATTTTGGTATTGCATTTTGTTATATTAGTTTGAGGCTGATAAATTCCTTTTCTCTTTGCCTCTGCTATCATTATTTTGGTTGGCAATGTTACTGCTGCATAGATGAAGTGCACTAGGTGAGTGTTGTCTCTTAGGGCTGGAAGTCTGTGGCAGGATCAAATGATGAAAATAAAGGAAATAAAGGCCTGAACATGAACAATTGCAAATGGATGCAGCCACTATATCTATAAAATGGTAAGCTGCATTATAATACACTTTTGTTTATATGTTTATGTATCACCTATTGTAATATATAAAATTTACAAAGCACTATGTAGTTTGGAACAATACTATGTAGTCAGAAGTCCATAATCACTAACCTTTGGAGTGTGCAGTATGTTTGAATAGTATTGGGTATTGCTTTTTACAGTATGGTAATGAATAAGCCTGTATATCTACTGTTTGTAATTCTTTAAAACTGATTGAGAGCACAAGGTCTACATTTCATGGTATGGGAGGGCATCCTATAGCACACCCATTGTACAATAGTTGCTTCTTGTAATATGTTTTTTCTAGCTCTTTTTGACATTTTGGTTATGACACTGTGTGTGAATTTTTAGTATGTAACATAAGAGGGCCTTCTTAATGGTGAAAGTATTTGCAGGTCTCACAGCACAGATACAAAACATAGAGGGTTTATTCCTCATTTTAGGATAGTGGGCAACGCAACTAATTGCTTTTTGCCCCTGGAACCAACTGCACATCTATACCTGATGGTTTATAGTATAGATACAGCCTAACATTACAGTCTCAACAAGTGTGCAACAAAAAAAGTGCATGTGAAGCATATACCAAATGTACACAGGGTTTGTCACTTGGCCTTCTTTCAAAGAGAAACAACCCTTCCCTGACCCTGTGGAGAGTAAGGCTCCTGACAAGGGCAAAGCACTGTGGTTCACCTAACCAAAGCGAGACAGTCCCCTTTCCCTATGTTTATTAAAACATTCAGTATCATGGCCAAAGAACATTTTATATAGTGGGTTCCTAAACATAATACTATTAATAAGACACCCCCAGGATGCCTCCCCTTGGGCATGCTTGACATCCTATACTCAGACTAGGTAGACCGGCTCTAACCCAAAACAAATAGGTCACCCAGTATTCCCAAACACTTAGGAGTACTCCTGACCCCTCGCTTAGTGCTTCTCAGCATATAACAGCATAACATTTCAGACTACAACCACTCAAAGATGGGCAAATCTGAATTATCTGTCCTTTATGTGCTAACACAGCACACCTTTAACACTAAAACTAGTGTTTTTAATCATAGAATCATCCACCAACTGTTAAAAAGCTGAGAAGATTCTGTGAAGAAAAGCTTAAAGACTGACCCAACAAGATAACCAGATGCATGTATTTATATACTGATCATTGATTTGTTGTTAAATATTGCTTTATTTATTGAGTTGAAAAGAACAAAAATCATAGAACTGTGTTTTTTTGGCCAGGGATGTCAAATATATTATTCAAAAACAAATGGTGATAACAATATATACATTTACATTTGGACAATCTACACAAAATAAATAATTATATTGAGCATGCCTTGTTACATTATATGAGATGGGAGTTAAAGGCCAATGTCTAGACAGATAATTCTCTGACTGATTTATTTCATCAATATATATGCTTTACTTCCTACCCATGTATGGTATGGGCGGAGTTGAAGTATATTTTCGGTTTCTACCTAACGCATTTCGCCCTTAGAGCTTCTTCAGGGGTATTGATGCAAAGCTAATGAAAAAGTTGATGTAAGAGAACTATGGTTAGATATGTCTACATGTATATAATTTAAATTAATATATATATGAGAGAATGTTCGTTTAAACTTACTTATACTCTATAGTGAGTGATGAACAAAATGAATAAATTAAATTGAATGATTCTCACTGATAATTGGTAGTCTGTTGAATAAAGAAATTATATAATAAAATGATTAAAGAAAAGGATCAAATATTAAATAATATAGGGGGTTGGTGTCTAATAATAATAATAATAATAATGTCAGATACAATAGTAGAAATAAATATATATGGATACTATATAAATGTGTTAAAATTGTCCACTTACTTAGAGAGTAAGCCTAATTTGATGAACGGAGAAATTGAGATATGAGAGCGCTGGAAGTTCTAATAGGGTGAAAAAAGACAGACACATTATTCATCATTAGGATTAGGTTGATGATGTTGCAAAGCACAACAAAATGTAGCTATGATATTTAAAATAAATTAAATCCTACTTGGTGATGCAGTATTCCTGAAGTTCCATAAGCTTCTTAGTAGAAGTTTTTATCAGAATGTGCGTGGAGATTATTTATTGAGCTGTATAATGGTATATGTGGCATGCAATGGGGAGGGGTCTAAATTTGTGAATGTGGATTAAGTTAGGAGCAGTTAGTTTTACCCTAGCGAACATGTTAATTAAAACTTTAGACTGTATGAATGTGCTCTATGGGCTTTAATGATACTGGGAGGAGGGCAGTGCACTTACTGAACACTGACCCCACTTAGCACTAATGAGATGTGACTGGTGAGAATTCATACATAGAGTCTTTAGGCTCCTTTCCCACTTGCTGTCAAATACCATGCAGCTAGCCTCTTCCAACCACCCCATTCAACTATTTTGCATTTTGTTTGGGACAACCACTTGCATTTGACAACCACTTTGCTGTACGTTTGAGTTTGGTTGAGGTGCAGTTCTCCCTACAGAGGAGCAAAAGCAACCAAGCAGACAGAAGCGACTTGTCAGTTTCAGTAACTGCTCTGCAATCCGTTGCAACAGTATGCAAACTCATGCACAAAATTCAGTGAAAGCATTTGGAACATGGTTAAGAATGTGGTGGAATGTTGCAGTCAACCCAAGTCTGAAATGGCCTTAGAAACGTGAGTTTGTGAGCACATTCCTGATCAAGAATGTGCTACAATACAACCAAAGGATTAGCAGATTACCAAGAAGCAGTGTGTTAGGGTAAGCAGCCTTGGTAACATTTAAAATGGGACAATCTTATATTATATTACATATTCAAGAAAAAATTGCAGAGATCAGAAAATCATACTTCTATAATATTCTCCTTCCTGTTTTGTGGTCTCTGAAAAAAAGGCTGCAGGGAATAATGATCAAAGAAATACCATCAGTGATCTGAACATTGGGTCTTGCTTTTGTTAGGAGACAACTAACTGGTAGTGGATAGGAATTCCAAGGAGAAAGGTTAATCTTTCTGTTATAAGAAAAACATTTGCAATTTCTTACAGGGGTACATTTTGTATAATAAACTTTTGTTGGCAGGATGAGACTGATCTTGAAGGTGTTAAGGATCTTACTAAAATAAATTGTGTGAATTTTTACTTCAGTTATACAATTATGTAAAAAAGCTAATTTTTGAATATTAATTGCATCTGAACATGAATGGTCACTTCATGGAGTGAACAGAGATGATTATTGTGGAGTATGAATGGCTTAACAATGTGGATAGCACTGTTACTAGGTCTATGTTCACATTTGGCACGTGTACCTGGATGTTCTTAGCAGTGAGGATATATTGTCATATCATGGATCATTTTAAAGCAAACTCAGGGGCATGGTAAGTACGCCAATGAAAAATACTTTTTTCAGCCTGTAACTTCTTGGGCACCAACTCATTAACCTCTCTCTTCCACTGCCTCTATCTTTTTTTTCCGGTTATCCACTGTCATGAGTGTTCATTGCCCCTTTTACAATAATTTCTGTAAATTAAAAGGGAGTACAGCCTTCATATGTAGAGGCTAGCTGTTTGTTTAGGAGGATTTTGGATACAAACATACAACATTTAAAGTAAACAATTATTGGTTAATTATAATTTGGAACCCAGGCAATCTGAGTGTTAAAATAGTTGCTGGTTCTCTTGTGTGTATGTAAACTTATTTAGTGATGAGAGTTCATAGCTATGTCACTGTCCAATGTTCCTTTCCATAGTCATAAAAAAATAACACATTTTTTAGGGGGTGGATTAACCTACTATTATTTTTTTGTAGGAGGAAACCGATGAAAACAAGAGGATACACACTCCATGCAGACAATGACCTTGCCAAGATGCAGGCCTGGAACCCCTATTTCTGTAAAGCTGGAGTGGTAGCCACTGTGCCATGTGCCACCAAGTGAACATCACTTCTTTAGATCAAGAATAGGTAACCCCTCCGTTTCCCTCTGGGGTATGAGATTTTAAATGAAGGAAAGTCTACAATTTAGTGTCTTCACTGGAATGGAAATTGAGGTAAAGTACTTCAAAGGGCACACCTGATCTGGTGACTTAAGCTGAGTACACACGTGCAATTATTGTTGGAAAGGATCTTTCACGTTCCATTCCTATGACTAGCACTGCACGATGCATGAACGGTGCTGTACATACAGCACCGTTCTGCTCTATGGAGAGGGGAGGGGGAGGTCGACGAAGTGGCACCCGCTGCGTGCTCTCCCCCTTCTTTTGCATTAGGAACGTCCGTCATCCATCTTCCATGGATCCGCCAGGACGGTCGTTCGGGCAATGGACGGCGGGCGCTGTACACATGCCAGATTCTTGTCCGATATCGGCCCTGAGCCAATTATCGGGCGAGAACCATTGGACGTGTGTACGTAGCCTAATGCTACAATACAGACATAAAATAATTATCACTGGAAACAATAATTAGTGATTGTTTCCAGCAACAGTAGAACAAACGTGCACTGTGCATTCTATTGTAAGTGGGAAGGGGTAAGAAGCCCTGCATTAGGAAGGAATAGTGGTTCTTCCTGTTGGTTTCTTGGTAATGTGGCAGGATAGATAAATACAAAATGTTGGAAGAGACGTTACAGTTTGTTCCATCTTATACCACTTTTTTTTAGACAGATGGGTCTGCTATCATAAATGCATTAGACATATACAATTATCAGATTACCATATTTTCTTGAATAGTGGTCCTTTAAGCTAAACCATGGTATAACTGTGCCTAAGCCACTTTGGGTAATAAGATTATAAAGTTATAAGTTTATAAAAGAGACTAGTATGAGTGCAGTCTTTATTTTTCTTTTCTTTTAAGTATAAACTAAAATTTTTTAGGACATATTTACATGTCATGTATCATTTGCAGTTCTACAATAAATATATTTAAATCAGAGTTTAATCACTCTTTTTAGCGCATATGTTACAGATGTAATGGCATGTATAAATGTAAAATATTTTAGCTGATCCGCTAAACTGAATTAAACATTTACAAACTAGTCTGTGTGAGGTAGGACTGCTTTATAGGATCCAGATGATAAAAGATCTGGTATTGGTACTTTGAGAGCTTTGGAGCCTGCCTGCCACCTCAAACAGAGTTCTTTAGAAAGTTTAATAATAAAAGATCTGGCAGTCTCTGCTCTGTAGCACAAACCCCCCCATCTCCTCTCCTGTCTCTGCCTCCTCCCTGGATTGCCCTGCAAAGTAATTCAGTGCTGGGGGAGGGAACCAAATGCTGAGAAGTGACTGGCAGAGCCTGTCTAAGAAAATACCCAGGAACACTATACCGCTTCTTATAGTCCATTTGCTTTTTGGCACTGAGCTTTCATTTAGCTTCCTACTCTTGAGGGGCTGGGAAAATGCGTGCTGGCTGAGAGACTGCTCACAACATCACTGAGACATTCTGGCTGTTAGTTGCCCTGAACTTAGCAGCAGGAAGAAAAAGAGGTGGGGAAGGAGGGCTTCACCTATACAAATAAATAAGCCCATTATGACATAACAAGTCTTGATGGTAGAGGGCTGGATCAGGATGAAGAACAGCCTGCACAGTGCCCCTGGCTCCAGCCACCTCTGCTCTCATTTATAAAGCAGGCACTACGCACTTTTCTATTGAAGCATGGCTAAAACACTTACAGGCTTACCAGAAGAGCAGAGCTGAAGTCAAAGGACAGAGCATCCCATGTACAGATTTCTTATTTACAGTATGTGTCTACAGTACAGTGGCCTTTAGATTCTGGTGACGATGGAAATACCTAAAACAGCGTAAGCTGGTACTACTTCCAGCTGTTAGTAATTGAATGAACAGCGAGGAGGCCCAGACAAGGGAAAGACGCAGAAGAAACAACTACTATTTAGGAGTCACCGCTACCTCTTGGACCCTTCCTTAACAAGTACCATTGTGCCAGGAAAAGGGTATTCTGCACTCTGGACTTGGCAATGGCAGCTGGGAGCATCACTACCCTCCCAACAGGGTCAGATGATGGAAGCGGCAGCCCATTTCCCCCAGGAAACTTCAAGGACCCAAAAAGACTCTATTGTAAGAATGGGGGCTTCTTCCTAAGGATCAATTCAGATGGAAAAGTGGATGGATCTCGAGAAAAGGGTGATTCGCATAGTAAGTGCATTAGAAATTGGCTTGGGGCATGACATTGGTGTGTTTATGTGCACTGTATAAGATACGATAGATAGATAGATAGATAGATAGATAGATAGATAGATAGATAGATAGATAGATAGATAGATAGATAATTTGTCTTCGCTGATTGGCAGTGGTCAGATACAGTAGCATCGTAAAGTGTTAAAATAACTTGGCTTTCTAAACCACTAGTAGTAAAAAGTGACACGTTTGAAAACTGAAGTTTGTTTGTTTTAATAACTAGTTATGAAAACATTCAGATCAAACCAATTATGACAAATCTGTGTCATCTGGCACAGCAAACATGCCGGCTGGTTAGTTTACAGAGGCCTGGCTGCCAACTACAGAGGATAAAATATTGCATTTGGTTTTTGTGTCAGCACTTTACTGTAAAAACAATCGTTCACCAGCAATCCTATGCTAACCTTAAAATAAGAGAAATTAATAAAGTATTGCCTTCCCACATTTATTATTACTATACAGCACCTGCCATTAGCTTTAAAAGACTCCTTGTATGCAGTGATTGATGCCTGTCTGTTCTGTCCATGTTGCTTTGCTCCAATACAAGAAATGGAGGTTGCGTCATACTCAGGACAAGCCTGGACACACTTCGGCAGAATGGAATTGATAATCACTGTACTGTAGTTTTTGCCTTTATTTCTGTATTTGAGCCCACACCTGCATATACCAAAGAGAATAGAAAATAAAATATGTATTAAACACAAAACAAGATGACTATACATGATAAAACTGAAAGACGAGTGGCACACCACCAACAGAGCATACTGACATAGGCCTAAAAGGCACCATGGCCTTGCGAAAGCATCCTGTTCACTTCTATAGTTATGGAATTTGGAAACTGGCACTTTCTGACCCTAGTTGCTCATATTTTAAATTTCGTTAAAAGTTATTTTGATAACTTGTGTTCTAGGTTGGTTAAATATTTTGAATATGTACCGACTTTTTATTATTTTGTCATTATATAGCCCTTTTTGGAAATCCTTTTGACCACAAAAATCATGAGACAAGAGAGCAGTTGTATGGTACTTGTGGGTCATTATTTCACACCCAGTTATGTGTGGTGCCTTTTCTTTCGTCTCTGTTAATACTTTTGTTACAAATTGTAATAATTTTGATAATACTTTGTGTAAAGAAAAATATTATATACAATATAGTAAAATATTAAACTATAGACAAACATCCTAAATAAGCCTAAATCAAGAAAGGAAAATGCATTTCTTGTATTAAAACCACATAGTGAACATATGAACATCCCCATAACTTCTAGGACTATTGACATAGGAAACCTTAATCATAGCCACAAGCATACCATCAAGGCAGCTGAACATTGTTATTCATTACTTTTGACATATTTAGTATCACATGAGGTCTACCAATTGCTAAAATTAAAAAAAATCAAGGCACAAATATTACCAGTGACTTAAATGAATCAGGTCCTTTGGTTGATCCTGTCTTGTAGAAATATCTAATGTATACCTGGTTTTGTGTTATATGTTTATAGAAGTTTTTCCTTGACATATGTTCTCAATATAAGGATTTATTTTCACTTTCCTACATATAATGAGGAATGGAGGAATTACATTAAAAGCTGGACCTACCCTAAAGGGTCTTGTGACCAAATGTATTAATGATATAAATAATAATATCAAGTAATATTGATATAATTCGGAAATAGCTGAGAAGTAATTTAAGGACTCAGAACAACCTGGATTTTTCTCTTCATAGTATTTAGTTTAACCCTATGAAAATTGTTGATTTATTAACTGAATCATTAACACACACAACAAATAACCCAGATCATTTTTTTTCTAATGAAAGTTAAAAACACTTGAAAAGCAACTCTCAATAACTCTCAATAAGATGCACAAAAGTCAGTCAATCTCATAAATATTTTCCGAAATGTTAAGTCTTTTTAAACTTAGAAGTCCTACAAGGAATAGTAAACACAGGGCACCTGCCTTGCAGATTATTAACCACACAAACCTCAAAGTACATCACCTGTGATCCTGTGAACACTCAGTTATTATGGCCTTAGCTTTACCCTTACATCTGAAGTTAAGCTCAATCCAGATGTCTCACTATACCATCTACTATTAACTACTGAGGGGCTGCTATTACATGGGGAATAGTAGGAGGATGTACGTTCAGTTATAGAAACAAGGCTGAACCCTGATGTCAGGGAAATAAAGGTCCTGGTAACAGATTATGTCCATGATCAGGGGATGCAGAGAACCAGATGTTTTTTTGTGGATAAATAATGATAGGAAATGGCAAGCCCTTCATGCTGCCTGCTCTTAGGCTGAACTTCATAGGGGCATGTGTAACAAGGATTGATATTTTAATTTATACTATCCATACATGGTGGCTGGATATGCAGAAACTAGCCAATTATGTAACATTAGGTAAATTAAAATGTATGGGTTGTAATACCCTGTATAACAGGCATTTCATTGTCTGTTGTATGAAAAACAATTAGTATGGTTTTTCAGCTGATTTGAAAGCCTTTTACTGTGTTTAAAGCCACATAACAAACCCCATAGTAAAATGCAGTATAGCACTTTGGTCCTTAGATGTGGTGGCTGCATTTATTTTCATTATTTTTGAGGCATTTTTCTTTATTTTCACCTAGTAATCCTTGCTAAGGGGGTGGCTAAATTTACTAACTCTAATATATCTATGGAAGGAGCCATGATGGACTTGAACCATACAAAAAGTGCTATTCTGCACACAATCTCAGGGAACCAGTAGTGGGTACATGGTGGCAATGTATCGATAGTAGTCAAAACAGCTAGCACACCAAAGTCCGGTCAATGGAATGGTGTCCTTTACTTAGTTAGGACCTAACTTAGTTAGTTGGGACACCACTGTTTTTTTAAGTACTTAACATTACCTTACTTTACTTTTCCATGTACCCTACAAATAAGTCTTATGTTTGGCATTATTTTAACCCTGAACTGATATGAGACATTATTCTATTATTATAATGGTGTTTCTAGATATCATGTATTTGTATATATATGTATCTCTATATGTTTGTTTTTTCTGGTGACTTCTCATTTGGCCTGTCTGTGAATGTGTGTCTTCAAAATGTCATGTTATACGATAGATTATCCAGAAACTTGTAGTTTGCCTGAAATTTGGTGCTCTGCTTCTCTTGATTTCTACTTTCACATCTACCTTTATCTCCATTACATCGGAGATGTGGAGATTAGTAGCCTTCAGAATGAAGATAAGATTTTTTTTTCTTTTACTGCAGTTTAGAGAGTGACCAGAACACTGTATTTCTGGCTAGATAGTAGGCATTTTGTGTACTTCCTGAAAATGTTCTTAAAATAAAATAAAGCCTAAAATAAAAACTAATGCAGCCACCATGCTAAGAGCTAACAGTTTGTATATACCAAATTTGGCAAGCCAAGTGTATGATTAATTATTACAGCTGGCAATGCAAGCTGTTTGTGCGGTGTGTTCTGCTACCATTTAGCATATGTCTTGTTTGTCCGGAAATACAGTATGTGTTAGTATACAACTAACAAATCTCTACTAATATTTTAAACAATGTAAAGCTAAACTCCAACCAGATCAAAAAAATAGTTATTAATTGATCTGACCTGACAGATCCATGAATGACTGATGGTGAATGATCGCATACAAGTGAAGGGAGGAGAGCACAGCGGGGTGCTGCTTGCTCATACTCTGCCCTCCCCTCTTCACAGACCAGAACAGCGCTGTGTGTACAGCACTCATTCATCTTTTACATTTTGTACAATAATTGAACGTGTGTATGAAGCCTAACTGTGCAATTTGGTTCAGATGACTATAGTTATGTAAAGAAAAATGCAACCATGCTATGGTTTTGCAAGTGATATCAAAAAATTATAAATTATAAATTAGAATATGTTACAGGACACTCTATAAAAATCATTAAAAAACCTAGCATAAAAACATTTCAGAAAGAGCCAAAATTGTGCTTGGCTAGAACTGGTTTGGAACTGTAAATTGTAAACAATGTGGAGTGCAAATGATAACCTGAAAGTGACAGTGCCAAGTTGGGTTGCAAGAAGATCCATCATAATGAGGATTTTACTGCTATCAAGAGCAACATTAGAAAGATTTACCTTTATTTTCTGTCATTCTGACAGAGAGGAATGGCAGAACATTTACAATACAAACAGAAACAGCTGGCTCCAGCCTTTCACTACCAAAGAAATACACATTTGTGTTTCTGTTGCAGTCTCCCTCATTTCCTACCTGGATTACAAAAGCTGTAGTATATTTTAGGAACTTGCATGGCACATGCCAATATCAAAAGATAAACTCCTGTACTGTGCTGTAGCATACTCCCACAAGATTTAGGATACCCAGAGGGATTTTTCCAGCAGATCTTCGAGGATCTTGTGAAGCACTGTACATGGCTTGGCCCTGTTTGGTCCAAAGTTTATCTGTGTAAATAAGAACGTACATTTTAAAAATGACATGATTTCTTTAACATTTTCATGATCAGAATTTGGTGGCTGTAAAGGTAAATCTTGTGATAAAAAAGTATTTATGTAAATGTAAAAATTTGCATTACACCTAATTCTATATTGTTTTATAAGTGGGTTTGTTCTTGTTGAAGCTCAGTTTGTAATATCAGGAACAAGATATTCCTAAACAAAGTCAGGGTGAAAAAAAAGTGAATGGTTTAGTGAACATGGACCTGAGAATAGAGCATTCATTCTTCCTGCTGCTGCTCACATATTCTGACAGGAAACTACTAAACAAACAGGTCTTCAGGTTAGTATTACTACTACAGGTTACAGTACTACTGTAGAGGGCCTCAGTCCTGAAGGATTCATTCAAAATTTCTTCAAATAAGTAAACAGGCGAATATGGCTTTTGCAGGAGGGATGCTATGTCAAGAGCTGGAATGTCCAAGAGAATAATTCAATACCCATTTTATCAATTCATTATAACTATGGTAAAATTATAATAATTAAAGTAATTCATCCAACCTCCTGTAGGAGAAGACGCAACAAGTTTGATTTATTAAAGGCTTCCAAAACTAGGTTGAATTTCTTAAAATCAAACCAGATCAGTTCCAGGTTTGCTGGATCACCCAGTCTATCTTCTCCAGTCTTAGAGAGCTTTCCTAAATCAGGCCCAATGTTCATGAGTCCCCACTGAACTAATGGACTCCAGTCTGTATGGCTCCCCTGCATGTGGTCAAGAAGTTTACTTTCAAGACACCTACAGTCATTGTAGGTGTCATTGTCATTCTAAATTAGGCAAATAAAAGGCCTAGAGTTGACTGGGGGGTGGGGGGGTGCGCTTGTATGTGGAAGGTTTTGCTGTGAACAGACAACATGCGGTCAAAGGAACTCTCCATGCAGGTGAAACAAGCTATCATTAGGCTGAAAAAAAAAAAAAACATCCAAGAAATTGCTACAATATTAGGAGTGGCAAAAACATGGCGGAGGCAGTGTGATGGCTTGGGCGTACATGGCTGGGACACTAGTGTTTATCGATGATGTGACACAGAAGCAGCCGAATGAATTCTGAGGTGTTCAGAGACATACTGTCTGCTCAAATCCAGCTAAATGCAGTCACATTGATTGGGAGGCGTTTCATAATACAGATGGACAATGACCCAAAACATACAGCCCAAGCAACCCAGCTGTCATTGCCAGCTAAGGGTTTTCAACCAAGTATTAGAAATGAACATTTTATTTTCAGCTTTTTCATTTGTCCAATTACTTTTGAGCCCCTGAAATGAAGTAATTGTGTTACAAAAAAGGCTTTAGTTCCTCACATTTTTATGCAATCTTTTTGTTCAACCCACTGAATAAAAACTGAAAGTTTGCAGTTCAACTGCATCTGAGTTGTTTCATTTAAAATTAATTGTGGTAAGGTACAGAACCAAAATTAGAAAAAGTTGTCTCAGGTTGTAGGGCTTCCCTGTGGCACATTATTGGGTATTTCCATTATTTTGATTGCTTGATATCACTGTAAAACATTGGACAGGGAGCAGTCTAATCTTCAGAAAATAAATTAAATATTTATGGTCCTAACTGTACGCCATGTAGGCTTTAACAGCAATTCATACTTTTGAATTACTCAAACATTTGTCATGCATTCCTAAAAAAATGTATTGTTACATGGAAATGTATAGGCAAGTTTAAATCCCTTGTGACTCTCCAAATGGGAAAATTGTAATTTTTGCCAAGCTTTATGTGATATACTACATGACTTCCAGAACTCCCGATTTTACTTGGAAGTTTCATAACAGTGTTTATGTCTGATGACATGTCCTGTCAAACTACTAACACTTAGTAACCCATAACTGTGTAACATTTCCTATTAAATATACTTTAAAGGAAGTGTTACCTTAGACTTGCTAAGGTGACCTTTTCCCCAAATAAATTCATATTCTGGAAAATGTTGAAATCCTTAAATTTAAATTTGATAGGCCCATTCCATTTCCAGAAATGAGCTCATGTTGCTGATGCTAAGATTTAGCCTTCTGCAATACTTGTTCTCATAATTCACATTAAAGGTACTTTAGTGTACAGTATATATATATATATATATATATATATATATATATATATAGGTGTGTGATTCATGTTTTGGATCCAAAGAACATTTCTCATTAAATCTAAGGGCATACAAAGTAGAGAGCCACTATCTGACTCAAGGTATGTAGGCAAATGGGACACCCCTGCCACTCTGTTGCCACCTATTTTGTAGACCAAAAGTACAAATTGTTTTCCGTAGAAAAAAACAATGAACAACAATGATTGGGTAAAGCAGCAAGTGCTTTTTCACAACTAAAAAACAAACTGAATATTTTAATAGCACTTTTTATTAGGGAAATAATACATTTTATGTATATAAATAAATACTACCAAAAATGAGCGACAACTAAAGAGGGGCAGTTCCTCCAAATCTGGGACAGTTGGGATGTACAGGTATGTGTTCCTGCTTGGGATATCCTTTGTTTTTATGATGACCAATTTCACTGGAACAGAAAGTACATCCAAATGTTCATAACTGTAGGAGAAGGGAATTATGTCATCTGAGACATTGGTTCCAATCGGTCTAAAAGGAGATTTCCCCTTGTTTAGAATTTTTTTGGGTACAAAAAGTAAGGGAAATTAATTAAAGCTCTCCATGCCCGGAGAGGATACACTTTTATTTGTGAAGCTTGGTGATTCAGCAAACCTGGAATGGATCTGGTGCAGGATTGAAAACATTTGCTAACAGAACGTTTGCTAAGAAATCCATTCCATGTTTGCTGGATCACCCAGCATCACTGATGAAAGTGTATCTTCTCCAGCATTGGAAAGCTTTAACAAATCAGACCTAATGTCTTTACGATTACATAAACTTAACCTATTTCATGGAGGAGAATAATTTTGTAAAGTCTGTGTTTTATAATTTAGCTCCAGCTATGTGGGATCAAGGTTACAGATCGAGGTTACAGTGTCTGGTTACGCAAAGGAAGAAAAAATAGGGAAACTAAGACAGGAGATAACCTCTACTCATTTTACCACTTTAACCAATTGTGTGCCATTTTAAAAGGGCAGACAAACAGCAATTGTTTGTCCAAGTGCCATTTCAAATTTAGCTCCTGTCTGTTCTGGACACTTCTGGTGCTGGAACTACCAGCTGTCAGTGATAGCAAGGGGTCCAGTGCTAATCCCATTTTGTTATCACTGGAAGGAATGTGAAGTCATGAGGGTCATAAACACAGCACTTCCTCCCAGTAAGGAGTCTTAAAAAGAAATGAGGTGTGCTCATTTACTTTATCTCATTTACTGTAGCATCCATTGCACATTGCAAGAAACCTTCAGTGTGGGATAAAATTAAAATAACCAATTTCAGTACAGAAGAGAAGCCTTGACAACTCTTCAAGACCGAAGGTTAGGCTGGAGTTCGGCTTTGAAGCTCCAAATAAAAGAAAATTGAAAATCATTTCTGAAATTACATCAACATGTTAAAGCTTATATTTTAATTATTTAGTATAGGTATGTTTTAACTATGCTTACCCTACATAATTAGTTACGCAGTTTCTACATTTTAGAATTTTTCCATTCAATGCAAATGGTTAAAAACTTAATGCTGTAGTTTTGCACTTTTGAGTAAGCTTAAAAAGAGAATTAATCTTCCATTTCATGGAAATATGTAATATGACAGTCCATTGACGTTTGTTTAATGGATTTTACATTGTTCCAGGTTTTGATTAACTGGGAAATACTAGCAATTCCATCTGGAAAGTTTTGATAATGTCTGCATGCATAATCTCAAAGGTTTTGAGTTTCTGTTTTTCTCTATATATACATCACTTTTAAACTTTAGAATAGGAAACTACTTAGAAATCCTTTAGCTAACCTCTCCCTATAGCTCAGCTACATTTTTTATGCTCAAAATGAACTAGCCCATGCAATGGATGAATGGGGTTCGTGGTTAAAGTGTTGGCCTTAAATACACAATTTTGTGGGTTTGTATTCAGCGTGAGCCACTTAACCATCCTGTGATGTTGGGCAAATCATTTTCCCACTCTCTTCCTCGGCTTACCCACCTGCACTTGAGAATTAAAAACTGTTTTCTTAAGGCCTTCTGGGATTTTACCATGCAGAGCAAAATATGCAGCTGTGTAAATGCCACATAAGGACAAGAGGTCAGCCAAATGTACATACGTTTATGAATTTTTCATTCTTTGGTAACTGTAGGAAGAACCGATAATATTTGTTGTTATCATGCTACAATTTATTTATTTTGGAATTATTCCCAGATGAATGCAATGAGGGGTCATATCAGTATTTTGTTTATTGCAGCTTAAGCAGACAAGTACTAATACCTAACATTTTATAGCATTAAAAGATAGCTGCCGTTTTAGTATAGCTATCTTGTAAAAGCACAATCAACCCCAGCAAACCCACCAAGGTCAAAATTGACTGTCCTAAAATATCACTGCTGTGTACCATCAGTGCATATTGTTATCATCTAAACTTTTCTGCAAAAATCTCTATTCATCTCTATCACCATCGTAATGCAGAAAAAAAGCATAGTCAGGGCATTGTCCAGTAACTACCACAGGCACAATGAAGACCTATGTGGAGCAGGGATAAATGGGAATGAAAAGAAAAAAAGGGGTACTTGATCGGGGGATGGGCTAAATATATATAAAGCCCGGTCCTGGGACTATCAGAGGAACACACTTAAGTTAAAATATACAGTCCAGAACCCATGTTAGCCTGTTGGCTGTACAATGACTGATTAGTATCTGAAATATGTGCAGAGACTCTGAGATTTCTGTTTTGCCCTGACTTGCCCCTTAATTGTAATTCTAAACTTTTTAAATGTAAATGTAAATAGGGGGCCAAATATAACCTTTTAAATATGATAAAGCCTAAATATTTTAGATCATTGCATGAGCCAAATTGTGATTACCTTTAATAACTGAAAACTACTAGATAATATTTAGGAAAATGTTCAACCTTTCATTGGAATAAAATGTTCATACCTCTGGTTACAGAATAACAAATGGCTTGGAGAATACCAGTACCTTTCATGTATCATTAAACTAACCATTCTCTGCAATTCTAATCCTTGTTTTACAGTTAGCATATATGAAGTCAAGACTGATTGATTTTTTTATATTCTTTTTTCAAATTGTATTTTTATTTTATGAAAAGAATTGCAAAACAGAACCACATTCAGATATTAAAATATGTACCGGTAATTGACCTTTAGCATTGCCTAAAACAGGGCTCTTCATGAACAAGAAATACATAATAGGAGTCTAGCTAAAACAATGCAATACCTTAAGGGGAATGTAGTAGCCAAAGACATTCTTAGAATATACAAATCTAAGATACGTCAATGGAAAGTTTATATTACTTCTCCCAGGATTTTTAAGCAGATGGGGTAGAGGGAGAACAAAAAGCAAAAGGAACTGAATAGAAAGGTTGAGAAAAAAAGACAAAGAGAAGATCCCAGATGCCAGAAGTTACCATGGAGACAAAGGAGTTATCCCAAACCTCACAGATTTTATTGAAGTTGTCTAATAAATAGGCTGGAGAAGGGCTGAAAGATATTCTTTATTGTACTATCATTAATAGTTAGGAAAAGATGATTTCTGTATGGATACTGTAAGTGTGCAGGCTGCCATAAGCATAATGGAGGAAAGTTTATGTACCAGAGGAAACAGGTTTGAAATTAAGACTAACAAATGAGTGAGAGGGTTTTATAATGTGATATGGTAATGTGTTGCATCCCTAGTAAAGAGAATACCTTTTGCTCAATAGTTTTGTATAGGAGTACAATGCCAGAAGATATGTTTCAGCATACCTCTGTGAACACCACAGCAGCAATATCAAGCATTAGTGCTAGGACAGGGACAAAGAACCACCAGATTATATTGTCATCAACTAAACCTTTCTGCAAAAATCTCTATTCATCTCTGTCAACCATGGAAGTAATACTTTATATATATATTCTTTGAAGGTGGTACAAATAGAGCTTATATGAGCATTTTGAATCTTTTTTCATATTTCTAATAGTCAATGGGTCTTTTCGACAGTTAATAAAATGTAAACAGATGTTTTGTTTTATACTTTCACAAAATTCTGTACTTTAATCTCAATCTTGAATCTAATACGAGTTAGTTACCTGTGCTCAGCCCTTGTGGATGTAGTGGCTGAAAGAAAACATTGTAAGGCCTATAGCAGGAATTAAAGCCTTTCCCAGACAGCGTTCTGCTTCCAAAAACTCATCTAGACATTACACACGGTAACTTTCCATCTAGCAGCAAACCTGTTACCATTATCAATTGGAGATGCATTGTAATGTATAGTTTGTCAGCAGTTTTATAAATCATATCAACTATAGCATTTCTGCTACCTACTGCACTAAAATGTACACACACTTACCACTAACCAGAGATTTTGTTGAACTCTCTTGCACAGAAAAAAGGCTTTAGGTATTCTACAACTTAAAGAGGAAGTAAACTGAAAAATGCCCAAAACAAAAAAATACCCTTACCTTCAATCCCACAGCAAAGTCGATCGGTTCAGAGGTGCTTTCCATCAGGGGCCGGCATTGTCCCGGTATCAATGTCCGAGCCAGCACATCGGGCGCCGCTATCTTCGCCTCTTCTTCTGGGTTCTTCTTCCTATGTCACCCGACCCAGACGCAAGATCGGGTAACGTAGGTTGGAAAAAAACCAACTGCCCATGCGTGAGATCAGCAATTTTTTTCCTATATCACAGAAAGCACCCAAGAGCCTCCTGGGATCTGTGAAAAAGGGTTTCCGGGAGCCTTTGCACTCCCATTCATTCTCAAACGCCTAGGGTGTTGCACTTAAAAAAAAAATACAAACAACCAGAGGTTTTACTTAACATAAAAGGGTTGTGTAGTGAAATTTCTGAGTTTAGGTACACTTTAACTATTATCAGCTATAACTAATTGAACATTTCTGGCAAAGAAAACCTCAGTTAGGTAATGTTGCTGTTCAATTGTGGGTTCACATTATTACTCCTGAGGTCTAATGACTCAACACTTCTTTTTTCATATAGGTAATTTTTTCCATCCTTCTTCTTTGTGTCTTTACTTTCTAAAGCGGAACAACACTTTATAAGGCTCCTCACAAGGATGCTGAAGCACACACATTATTAGTGGTTTCCTCTGGCTGGTTACTGCCTAGAGGTGTGGGGGCAGGATCTGCATCACACAATTACAAGCCTTGGAACCAAATGAAAAACAATACTACCACAGCATGCTGCATTAGGGAGAATTACTCATACAAGTCGTTAACCCCTGGAAAGATGAAGAAACTACTCCTAATTGTTCCCTGTTGTGCCTTCCTTGCCATGCTATACTGAAGCAAAGGAAATGGCATGAGACAAAAGTTATATTTGTATTTACCATACATTTTTTACTCTGTAACTAAATGGATTAGGCTTCCAAGATGTTATCCTCCCTAGCCTCCAGCTAATATCTTTGTAGGACAGGGAACATGTTCCCTTTGATAAGCATCTTCACTATACAGTTGTAAATATTTTGTTTTTCCTAATTGGCTAATTAATTATTATCATTAAAACAGATTGTGGGGCCAAACCAGCAAAACTTTGATGTCCCCCTTTGTTGCCCCTCCATCCTGGTGACCCCAGTTGCTTTGGAACTAGTCCCCCAAGAACTATTTAACATGTGCAGCCACTATGATCCCCCCTTTACCACATGCACAGTAGCACATCAGCAGTGGGTTTAAAATATATTGCATCCTCTAGGATACGATCCTCCTTCTGTGCTACTGCCTGAACCAAACATGGAGTCACACCACTAGCCACGCAGAACACAGTGTTTCCCCACCAGACTTCCACCCTCATTCTCCAGGGTGGCTCATGGAAGAGGAGGACCTGATGCTAGAATAATATACTTTTAATCTATCACTGTGCTACTGTTACAGCTCTTTTCATCCATCTCCCTCCAGTAAACCCACGGTGGTTGCCTTGATTGCCACCTGCCCTGACCACATCCTGTTCTCTAACTCTACGATGACTTGCTGTGTTCCAGACTTTTTGCCATTCCTACATGGTAGCTGTCAGATCCCTGTTACTTCTGATGGGAAGAGCCTGGGGGCCCCAACCTGGTTACACAGCAAAGCACTTTGGTGGCCACTAGGGTTACTGGCCCATCACCCTTTGTGGGGTACTCTGGTGAAGAACTGGACTCTGTGGCTTAGGTAGTGTCCTATTATCTGCCAGGGGCTGACCTGTACCAGCTATTTTGCATGGGAGAAGTACTAGGGGAGCAGCAGCTACCAGGGAGGTTCCAGAAAGTTGGTTCATGTTGAAGGGATAATAAGAATTAGGGTTTCCGGCCCATCCCTTGGTCCCCTTGCAGTGCCAAGGGATGCTCCCATACCACTACAAGGTTACTTACAAAGAAAGACCAGCCCTGATGCACTGTGCTTTTCTGTCTGGTAGTCTATGTCTTCAAACAATTCTCACACTCAGTGCTGTAGATATTTCACCTACATAATCATCATCAAGCCAATAAGTCTTTTATGCCATTTATTTTCTTTTACACTTATGTTTGAAAATAGCTAGCACAATACTTAATGATTATGGTTAAAATGTTATTTACACTCTGACACTTCTAGTAGTGCATATTTTGTACTACTATGTAGTAGTCTATGCATCAAAAGACAGATAACTTAGAAGGAAAGTGGGACAGAAGAATTTGATTCCAAACATGTGACCTTTGGGGTATATTGCAATATATATTGAACACAACACAGCAAGCTATCCCAATATCTGTGTCTTTACTCACAGAAGGAACTTGTAAAAAAGTTGTTCCTGTGTTATTAAGCAATTTAAGTTTTTTGTTTACAGTGATTTGTAACTGTATGCAAAAGTAAAAGTTATGTTTCTTTAAATGGAATATTTAAATATCACAAGTTTTTAGAGAAACCAAAGTTAGGATAATAATCTCTTACCATAGGAGCATAGCACTGTTCTATTACCTAAACATTTTGTTTTTGTGTAGTAATAAGACTTATGCTGTTCTATTTGAATCTCCAAGAGCTTTATTTATAAAACAGCAATCAGACATTTCCTTAAACATTCCCTCATGGGAATCAAACATTGCCATTGTAACACATGGACCTGGAAGATTCCCAGGAGGGAATGTCTGATTCCTTGTTTTATAACTAGAGCCCCAAATGTTTGGGTGTCCCTTTTCTGTCACTAACTAACTGATTTTTTTGTTTACTGTGTAGTGTGTTTGAATTTGCAAATTGTGGTTAATATTTGCATAGTATTAAGGCCCGGATTTTTAACTTAAAGGTATTCTGATTCTGCAAAACTGAGGACTCTGTGGATATACAGCTAGCCACTTTATAAGATAAAAAGAAACCACAAATTCATTTTAATGTAGGGGGTGGCTGTGGTTTGGCAAGCATAAAGGAGAAAAAGGTGTTCTAAGCTTGGTGCTAGCTTGTAATTGAAGAACCATGATAGTGTTGCAGCATTTATGTAATTGGTCATCTGACGTTATATGTTTTTTTTGTTTTTTTATTTATTTCTGCAGTTAAATTGCAACTTCAAGCAGAAGAGAGAGGTGTTGTTTCAATCAAGGGAATCAGTGCAAATCGCTATCTTGCCATGAAGGAAGATGGCAGGTTAATGGCATTAGTGAGTATTTTATTAACGTATTATGTGTACTGATTGTGATTGTACTAAATATACATACATCATAAAGACTTTGTACCAGAATACAAATAATAAAATGGGCAACATTTACCACCTTATGTGTCCTACAGGCTTGAATGCGCTTATTTAATAAAGCAACACACAAAAAGTAGTATCCTACGGCAGGCAAATATTATTTTGATTGTTTTGACTGATTATGCTTGTATAAGAAGGAAATCTGATTCTACTTATGGACTGGTAAATTAAGCAGAGTAATTGCTAAACAGGTCTGCTGAGAGAATGCATAATGTTGGAACTCTGCTTCTTGCACTAAGGATAATTATTCCACATAGCCAAGCCTAGGGCAAGTTTTGTATTTATTAATCCAGACACTGACAGACTAATTCAAACATTTAGTCTGCTAATTACTACACCTAGATATGTCCAAACATTCTTCTTTGATACAGTTTTTGTAAAAAGTGGGAAATAAAACTTAGCAAAATCACTTGGAGAACCACAGTGACTGTGTTGTGTTTTACATCTTCCTTTCTTAAAACTTCCCTCCTAAACTCACCCATGTGTTACAACATCACAATCTCTTTTTGATCTGCCAAGAACTAATTTAGGTGCAAGGCTCTGCCTGTGTACATTCAAACTGGTTGAACAATTTAGGAAAATCCTCAAAATAATTTTTTTCTGGTAAATTTAAAGGAGATTGTTCAGTGAAATCAAACTGTATGTGTTAAGCTATGTTGTATAGTTATATGTTTAGCAAACAGCACTTTTCACATCATAACCTGTGTAAGGAAAGTGCTGCAAATACAAACCAGGATTTATGTTAAATTGGATTTACCAATATAATGTTAAAACATTATGGCACTGAACTTGCCCTTTAGAATTGGTTAAAAATGAAATTTATTTTCAAAACTCTACATAGCTGTATTTGCATTTTTTTTTAAATAATGTAACAAATATAACTTTCTGTGCAACTCCCAGTCCTACCAGAATGGATCTCTTTAATCCTCTGAGCATTATGGCAATATGTGGCAAACATTCTTTAAGTCTGCTACAAATCTGGGTTTGGCCAAACCAGTTTAATCTTTCCTTTTTATCTATTTTACATGACTAAATTGATCTGGGATCCCAGGTTCAAAACAGGCTTTTTGGTGACGTAAGCACCCTATGTAATTAGACAATATAATAAAAGAGTTGAGAATATTTACAGTAAATTATGTGAATGTTTACCTAAATTATCCATTTTTGTAAAAAAGAAATTCCCAATTACATTCTAGTTTTATCTACACATTATTAGACAATTGAAGTCAATGTTCTTTCAATTTATTGTGTTAGGATTCTCCACTCCTTTACTAAACAATCTTATTATGAGAATATGTGTTGACTATTCAGTGCTCATTATTTTCTACTGTTGCTGGAAACAATCACTAATGATCCTTTCCAGATGCTATAATTGCATGTCTGTACACAGCTTTAATTTGGCTTTGCTGAGAGCATCTGCATGTTACACTAAAGACATCCAATGTATGTTACTCTAAAGGCATCTAATTTCACATGCTATTAACTAAACTGTCTACTCAATTGCCTTATTGCAGGACTCTCTATTCTTAATGATAGCAAGGCAGGGCAAGACAACATAATATTATGGTTGTTCACTTTAGGAAACTTCTAAATCCTATAAACCTCCTTGTCACGGTGCCGGTGAACCCTCCATGACACAAGCCCAGTTGGTAGAGTCTAAACAGCTGCCCAGTCTTCACCAAAGCCTTTAGAGGTGAGGATGTTAGGCTGGCAGCTGCCAGGTTGTGACCCTCATGTATGTAGAGGCAGGTGACACAGGAGAATGGAGATGCAGACAGGAATATCTGTAACCAGGAAACAGAGCCTAGGATACCTCCTTGTTCAAGCAACTTCATGTTGCCAATCACTTCCTTTTATAGGGAAAGTCATCAGGCAGATTGAATCACATGATCCACAGGTAAAAGTACCCACCACCAGACGAAGTGTGGGAGGAGAGTGGTGTTCGCACTTCTGCCAGCAGATTGAGTGCTTCTGTTGAATATTCTGGTTCTCTGGGGTAAAGGGGCAGCTCTCAGGGGTTCATGTGACTCAGACCAAGAAGTGACCAGTGGACAGGGTTCCTGAACAGGGCTGCTGCTGGCTGCAGAGGAATGTGAGTTGGGTGGTACTGACAAAAATCCCCTGGTCCTGTGGGAATCTGTGACAATTCTCTAATTTCTATTGTATAGGATTAGCCTAATGGAAGCACAAAATGGCACATCCAATTCTTATTTTGGTGCAAACACACATGTGGTTTATTTATACTATATACAAACAAAAAACAGAACCATGAAAAAAATTAGTCATGTCCATTTAGCTTAACATAATGGTTCTTGACTAACAGCTATGACAACCTAGCTTGTGCTCTAACCAGCAAAGTTAATCACACAGGTTGTTTGCTCACCACACAGGTAAATGTCTGATTCCCAGATCTTAGGACACTGAACTGGTCCCAGGGTGGAGCAGCTACCAAAGCAAGCTCAATGTTTGATAAGAGCAATGTATTTATTACCAGTCCTGCTTCAGCTGAGTTCATTAACCCAGCAACTGGCCCAACTGCATTTCTTCTAGTCAACAGTTTCTGCAAACTGCCCCAAATCTGAAAGTGACACACCTCCCAGCCTGTTGCCACAATATGCTGTATGTATGTATGCTGTTAGTCTCTTTATCAGGTCAAAATTAATTATTACTGCCTGGCATACCACATCCTAATTTCTATAAAGAATTAATAATGTGAATTTCACATGTATCTTTATATGCATTTTAGTATTGTATTTTATAAACAAATGTGTGTATTTGTTTGTGTTTCTTTCATTATATACCACCAAACAATTGATGACACCTAAAGTAGCATGACAAGCTCTTAGAGAGAAAATTTTATTTAGGTTTAAATAGACCAAGAGATGTGCTCTGACAGAATAGATTAGAAAATAAAATATCCTTCACTACAGCTAATAAAGAAGCAAAGCCTATTTTTACAGTTGTGCTCATGAGTTTACATACTCTGACACAGTTTGTAGGAGGTGTACCATTGTACACCATGTGATCAGGCAAAACACATTTACTTTTAATGGAATAATTATAAGGCATCACAGAATAATACCATTTAAAACCATAAAACACAATTTAGCAATAACGATGATACTGAAATGGTCATTCTTCAAAAGTTTGCTTATCCTTCATTATTAATACTGTGTATTGCCCCCTTTAGCATCAATGATAACATGCAGTCCTTTGTGACAGATGAGGCCCGTTTTTTTCAGGTGATTCACCATTTTTGGTTCGCCATTCTCCTTTGCAAAAATACTCCAGGTCTGGGTCATAACCACTCCAGCACTTTCCTTTTTTTTTGTTTCAATCAGTTTTATTGAGTTTTCAGATGAAAAAACAAACAAAAAAAAAAGGATAACAGATAAACATACAAAAGGAATCAGATATACAACATATACATCAAATCAAACCTAACAGTGTAGGCTTCATATGAACAGACATATAATTTTTAAAAACAACCTAGGAATTTTACGAAGGTATGGGGTTGGCAAGAATATAGGGACCGATTGAAAAAGATATAGCAGTCTGGGGATTATATCCATCTTAACAGTGTTTATACGGGCAAACCAGGAGAGAGGCAAGGAATCATATTTCTGAAGGTCAGATTGAAGTTTACTGTACATTGAGGAATATTTAAGGGAGAACAATTTGGAGGGATCCGATGAAACCATTATACCCAGGAATTTAATGGCATCAGAGCAGATCCGGAATGGCACATTAGAACGCATGACTGACATTTGAGTAGAGTCCGAGGTAATATTAAGAATTTCAGATTTGGAACACTTTCCTTTTTTTTTGTTGTAGCTACCAAAAGGTTGACTTAGCCTTGTTTTTATTTTTAGATCCTTGTCATTTTGGAGGATCTAAATGTGTTCCATGCACAGCTTCTAGACTGATTAATTTTCTGGTAACTTACTGCATTCATTATGCCATCATTTACAAAACATTTTTTCATATTTTTTTTCTGATATGTACAATTCAAAAGGCTTTTCCCACTGGTCCATTGACCTTTTTTGTTTGGTATCTAGCAGAGATAATGTAGCTCTGAGTTAATTGAAATTTGCCATTTTTACACAGGCATTTTTTTTATAATCAGTTACAGGTATGGACAGTCTCCATTAATTACCCTTAAGTGGAACTTATCTGTGTATCAGTGTTTGTCAGCCAACCCTTTGGTTCTCTCAGAGGTTGCTAGGGGTTCCCTGATCAATGAGTAATTTGTGCCTCTCAGGTCAGTTATTACTGACACCAATGAACTTATTGGCTAAATGTAAGGATGACAATTTTTCCCACTGGTCAACAATGTAAGAGGTATTTTTCTTTCTGACCTCCACACTAATGTACTGTAAACTGTGGAATTAGTATGTTTAGCAGGAGTTTCTTAAGACCTGAACGTATTTCAGTCGGTTCCTCCATGTTGATAGGTTTGAGAAACATTGGTGTATATTATCAGTTCCAACATTCAAAGGCATGAAAACTTTTAATCAGCTCAATTTAGGTGATTTCAGTTATTATGATAAAATGTATGTGATAATAAATTGCTTAATCTGAGCTCACTGGCTAAATAAAAGTTACCCTTCTGCGTGATCACACATACTTTCCAAACAATAACTAATATTTTAGAAATTTTAAAAATATATTTACAAACTTTATTTTTAACCACCCTTAAAAACATTAACAAAAACATTAATCAGTAGGATTTAAATGAAGTGGATCACATTCACATTTGAGTGAAAAAAATTCAAGTGAAAAAAATATATAATAATAATCTTTTCGAAATTGTCATGAGCTTTGAAAACTGAGGAACACTGGTCATATAATACTTGATTCAAAGATGCCAGGAGAGCAAATAAAATGATCAAATCCAAAGTTTGGAAGATTCTGCCAAAGCTAAATAGAGAAGGTGACGTTTCAATCTCACTACATAACTGCACAATGTCCCCCTTGTTCTATAGTGAGAACCTTTCGCTGCCTGTGTCCGTTACCGTGCTTTGACGGAAATTTTCTATATATAATTTATAACTAACTTGATGTAGGAGTAAGCTATGATTTCCTATGTAATGTTAATAATTGTTCTGTATTTAGAATTTTCTGTTTTGGAAAGGCCTAAATAAATTTTCTTGTTATCGCGTCAGCATAAGTTACAAATTGTGCCTTGCTAGAAGGTCCTGAAAAAAGAGAGGAAAACGAATGTAAAAGAATGTAGGAAAAACTGTGGCTATTAACTAAAAACTGTATGAAACATCATATACACACATAAGACAAAAAGGTTTCTGTATCAGTTCTGAGGACTCCAAAATTGTAGTTTGAGACATTTTTTATTCACTCACAGTTTGAAGCCTTTGCTAAGTGCAACACTTTACACCAGTCATTGACAAATACTTTATCATCAAATAGCTAAGTTTAAACTAAATTACCTAGTTGGTTGCTAAAACAAGTCTTATATTGCTTTTGATATTTTGGATAACATCAATCAAATTAAGGAGCACAAACTGAGAAAGAGTTAGCAGGTTTGTGGTCCACTCACCTCAGTCTGTCAAATAGGGATTTATCTGCAAATTTGTTTTGGCCAATGATAAAGAGCAAATAGGAATGTAAGGGTGAAGAAGAAAGCAGCAATTTGAAAGTGTTGGAGCCTGTCAGGGATTTAGAGGTTGCTGTAGGTGTGCAGGTGCTGCAAGGTATACCTGAAGTTCCCCTCCATAATAATCTCTTTAGGGCTTGCTTAGACAGGTGTTTTTTTTTTTTGTTTTTTTTTTTAAGAGTAACTAAACCTGTGATACTTACCTATGCCTGTTCCTTTGGAGGATGCTGCTATACTTCTTTCTGCAATAACCACCAGCCTGATAAAGGATTTTTCAAAGTGGGATTTTAGTTCCCCTTTAGGTGGTTCCAATGTGGTTCACCTCTGTCAATCAGTCCTCAACTGCCCCAAAGTCCTGGTTTCCTCTGAAATTAATTGAAGCAGTTGAAATCCCTATCTGAGCAGGCATTTACTGTGGTGCTGTTTTTGGGACACATTATATGCCATCTCAGGGCGTTGTCCCTTTGAAGTGCTCCTATAATTTTAATTGGAACTCTTTTAAACACTTTTACCTGTGGTTGCAAGTGTTTAAACTGTGTTTTCCAGTATTTTGGAAGACAGAAAAACTGCAGTGCTCCCATAAGCACATAAAAAGTGTTTCCTAATGTCAAAAATCTTACCCAAACTGCCCATGGCCACTCCTATGTGGTAAGGAGACGAGAATAGATGCTTGGAAGTGGTTAACCACACAGTTAACCACTCCTAGCTAAACAAGCCTATGCTCACCAGATTACTGTTTTAATAAATGACAATAAACAGTTAATGTTCAAAAAATGTTTGTATTTGTTTGTTAAAGAGTTACACATACTATACATTTTTATCAATTTATTAAGAAAACAGATAAAAAAATCATCAGTATGCTCAACACTGATGGGAGATGTGTTGTTTGTTGTTAAAAAAGTGTTGTTTGCTGGATATGGAGTCATGACAGCTGGGTTCCAGTACTGAGTACTGCCAGATCTGTGACAGCTGAGGGAGACAAGCCCTCTTTAGCTGGTGCATGACTGTAAAATTGTTAAGTGGTTTCCTGTTTACAGCATTTTAGATTTTTTTTTTAGCACACAGAAGCAATAAAATCTGTATTAACACATAATGTTTTTTATTAAAAAAAAAAAAGTATATTGTGGTGGTAAGAAATACATTTGTGTCACGGAAATAATTTTGCGCTCTGGGCTTGAATAGACAGAGAGGATCAACCTCAGGCTTTGGCTGAAAGACAATGGCGAGCTGTCTTGAAAACATTCCCAATATTTCCAGTAACATCTAATACATCTGGGAGAGTGAATGCTGCTTTGACCTACAGTTTGTGTGCCATGGCATTTAAAATACAATTGTAAGTACAAAGCCACATCATTTAAGATGACTAACATGGAAACAGACACTTAACATAGAAGAGTTTTATGGTACACAAATACTTTTTCTTAATGAATTAGGTTATGAGATTTTTCTGCATCAACGTATAAGTGTTTTGAGTTTGCTGCAGAATGCAATAAAAGTAAATTAGGAGTTTATTTATAAATCAGTGAATCTGACATTCACTGACATTTCTTGATAGAGAATCTTCTACGTCAATGTGTTTTAATGGCAGTAATTGATTCTCAACCAGGGAATGTTTCAGTGAATGTCAAACTCACTGCTTTATAACTAGACCCTTTACAGTAACATATTAAATGTAAATCATATAACAACTAAGGCAAAATGTCCTTTGTCTTTCTGTCAATGTTTAGTTTACCTTACAGGTATTAAATTAATGAAAATGACACTAGTTATTAGCTTCTTCTCAACACCTTGGGACTGTACAAAAAGGTCTACATTACCTTCATACAACAGAATTTGTATAAATTCTTGTTTAAAGCAGAACTAAAGTACAAAAAAAAAAAGCACACTTTAATTCTACAGATCCCTTGATGGCGCTGGACCTTTCCTCAATGCGGTCCTGCACCATTATGGAAATCTTCTTCATCCCGGCATCGGGGAAGCAATAGGCGCCTACATCTTCAGTCTTCTCTTCCGGTCTTCTTGATACGTCACCCGATCTTGCACCTGCGTAGGTGATGTAGATCGGGTGATGTAGCCTGCTGTAAATGGGGGAAAAAAAGAGCCGATCTCACTGCGCATGCAAGATCAGGCCTCAGCAGAAGAAGCAGACTGAATGGTTGTCTACCATTTTATGATAAATGAAAATGTTGAGTTTAGGTCTGCTTTAAGGAATGGCAAATTTGGGATTGAGGGATTTGCTCATGTGACCAATGCCTATTTGTTGCCTACATGCACTTTATCACATTTGTTGCCTGCATATAGCCATATAGTCAGAGATAGCAGATTTCTGCCCATGTATTGCAACAATTGACTATTATTTGACCATGTACTGTATATGGAAATGCTTACCCAGTAGTTGTCAGCATCTTACTGTCCATGTTGGCAGCTCCTTAGACCAAATGGTGGTGCCCAGCAGCAGTCTTTGGGTATTTAAATGTCTACATAGAGAAGGCTTTTAAATACCATGAATAAAATATGTTAATTGCAAATAAAAAGTTATGGGAAGGCCTGGTTACAGAACCTTCCTAGAACCTTTTACATTCTACCTGCTCAACCTTACAAATGATTGGTGCCTTCACTTCGGTTTTCTACTATACAGTGGTGAAATTAGAACAAAGAAAGGACAGAAAGGTTTTTTTAGGCAAAATTTGATATATATTTCAATACCATTTAAAGAAAATACAGTAATACAGTGCTCAGTATATAAAATATGAATATATTTTATATACCAAGATTAATGGTTCTTCTGTAATCATTTTTTATTCCAACCACTGTATTACTGTATTTTCATTAAATGGTATTGAAATATATATCAAAGAATTTGCCTAAAAAAACCTTTATGTCCTTTCCTTGTTTTTATTTGTCTATATAATTGGGGTTGGCAAATATCCAGTTGAAGGGCATCTTTATGCAATATACAGTTAGGTCCATAAATATTTACCACATTATTAATATTTACATTTACCACAATTAATTCATTACCTCAGAATTCACTCGGCTGCTTCCGTCCTGTGTCACATCATGGATAAACACTAGTGTCCCAGTGTTACTGGCAGCCATGCACGCTCAAGCCATCACACTGCCTCCGCCATGTTTTACAGATGATGTGCTATGCTTTGGATATTGAGCTGTTCCACGCCTTCTCCATACTTTTTTCTTGCCATCATTCTGGTAAAGGTTGATCTTGGTTTCATCTGTCCAAAAAATGTTTTTCCAGAACTGTGCTGTATTTTTTTTAAATGTTTTTGAGCAAAGTCCAATCTAGCCTTTCTATTCTTGAGGCTTATGAGTGGCTTGCACCTTGCCGTGCACCCTCTGTATTTACTTTCATGCAGTCTTCTCTTTATGGTAGACTTGGATATCGATACACCTACTTCCTGTAGAGTGTTGGTCACTTGGTTGGCTGTTGTGAATGGGGTTTCTCTTCACCATGGAAATGATTCTGCGATCATCCACCACTGTTGTCTTCTGTGGACGTCCAGGTCTTTTGACATTGCCGAGTTCACCAGTGCTTTGTTTCTTTCTCATGATGTACCAAACTGTAGATTTTGCCCCTCCTAATATTGTAGCAATTTCTCAGATGTTTTTTTTCTGTTTGTGCAGTTTAGGGATGGCTTGTTTCACCTGCATGGAGAGCTCCTTTAACCGCATGTTGTCTGTTCACAGCAAAATCTTCCACATACAAGCACCGGCCCCTCAAATTAACTAGCTTAATTGAGAATGACATAATGAAGGCATTGCCCACACCAGCCCATGAAATAGCATTTGAGTCAATTGTCCAATTACTTTTGAGCCCCTGAAATGAAGTGTAAAAAATGCCTTAGTTTCTCACATTTTTATGCAATCTTTTTGTTCAACCCACTGAATTAAAGCTGAAAGTTTGCAGTTCAACTGCATCTGAGTTGTTTCGTTTAAAATTAATTGTGGTAATGTACAGAACCATAATTAGAAAAAAGTTGTCTCTGTCCAAATATTTATGGACCTAACTGTATTTATATCATGCCACTACTACTCTCTTCACTTCATTTACTATACAGTGGTGCTTGAAAGTTTGTGAGAAAACCCTAAAAGTAGATGGAAGGAACCTAGTTAAACAAATGGAACAAAAATAATAAATCATGTACTTTTTGAAAAAAGATCTAATAACATACAGTATATGCATAAAAGTAGATAAAGAAAACCTAGTTAAATAAACACCATTTTATTAGGTGATATACTTATTGAAAAAAAAAATCTAACAACATATATGCAAAAACAGAGATAAAGAAAACCCAGGTAAACCAAAATCATTACATTAGGTCATGCACTTTTTAAAAAAAAGATCTAATAACATAAAATAGATGAAGAAAACCTAGGTAAACAAATGACACAACATTTTATTTGGTCATGTATTTTGTTAAAAGATCAGAAAACTTGAAAGGGTTCACAAACTTTCAAGCATCACTGTAGGTGTTTGTACAGTTTAGTACTATAATGATAATTTATGTATGGCATAGATAGGAAAGCCCTTTGTCTAATCCAGTAACATCTGGCTTGTTCAGCTAATGATTACCTCCTCTTCTGTACTTTCTGAGATCGCCCCGGTGTAATTATGCACAGCTTGTACAAAAAATAAATATTATAAACTGCTCCAAAATTCAAATGAAATTCAAAAACAATTATCATTTGTTTCCAAAATCATTTCTATGATATATGACATGCATGTAGTAAACACAAATTGCACATGAAACACTCAAAAAATACATTACAGCAATGAACAGCCTGTAATGACAAAATAAATTAGGCTGTTCATAAAAGGACATGAATTTGCCAGTAATAATATTAAATCCCCTTACCATACAAACTAGAAAGATGTGCTATTGTTTACACAAAATGATTATGCAATTTCTTAAGAATATTGAAAAAAAAACTACATTGTTGTACAAATAAACAAAATCAACAGTTACATCAACACTGCACGCAAGTGTTAGCAAAATTGCTTAGAATTACTCAGTGCTTGGATACTGAATAATCACTTTATGTTTACAGACTGCCGAGCATATCATGATGTCTAATGCTGGCACTGGAATAGACACCTTTTACTATACAGTTACTATTGCATAGGAATGCTTCTCGGGATTTAAGAAGCCTTACATGCCATTTGAGTACCGTGTCACACTATTTTCCCTAAACATTTCACTCACAAAGATTTCCATAAGTTTCATTTTAATTGGTAAGTACTGTACAAAAAAAAAATAAATAAGGATCTGAGTAGTGTTACAAAGATCTGTGGCTAGCAAACTATTCTAATACAGTGAGAAAATATTTGGGAAGGATGTAAAAGGACTAGTGTATCAATCTTATTGTTGGCAATGAATGATTTTTTTTTTAATATTCCAGTTTTAAAAACCATTTAGAAGAATAATACCAATGTAAGCTTAACAGAAAACTTACCTCTAACTTGAAACCCCCCCCCCCCCCCCTCCGCAACTGCTGATACACATTTTTCCCAAAAGCAAGTGCAATACTGACCAAACAAGGATTCCTGAAAATGTTTTTAATATCTTATTTGCCTTTATTTCAGCTGCAACATATTGACAAGACTTCATAATTAACTGGTATTTATATATAGCAACGATATATAGTCCATAGTCACATCACTAACTGTCCCCCAGCGGGGCTTACAATCTAGTGCCCCTACCATAGTCATCTGTCATTACCACAATCTAAGGACAATTTTTGAGGGGACACCATTTAACCTACAGTAATTGCATGCATTTGGAATGTGGGAAGAAGCTGGAGTACCTGAAGGAAACCTGCCCAAACACAGGGAGAACATGCAAACTCCATGCAGAAAGTGTCTTGGATGAGATTCAAATCTGGGACCTAGCGCTGCAAAGAGTGCTAGCCACTGAGCCAACCTAAAGCAGAACTAAACCCCTGCTAAATACACCTGTTTCTGTTCCTTTGCAGGGCACTGCCATTTTCCTTCTTTCTTATATTCATTGTCATGATCTTTTCCTCTGCTGCACTTAAGAGTACTTACAAGTAAAAAACGCTTTTAGCTATTATCTTTCTGCTGCTGATTTTTTTTTTACATTTTTGTAATTTCGATTTTTTGTTTTCCAACTTTTTTGCGTTTTTTTTTTTTTTTGCCAACAGCTTTGCCATGTTTTGTACCAGAAATATCATAAGGAACAAAATATAAAAAAAAATTGGAAAACAAAGTATTTTTTTTCAAAACAATATTGCTGAAAGGATACATAGTTTGACCCTCAATATTTAATGTATATGTTTCTTTGTTATCTAAAGTAATGACAAAGCTATCACTGAATAAACAGAACTATATGGAAATGTAAAAAATGTTCTGGTTAATAGTAGTAACATTTCCAGTGATATATCTGTCTAGACAGTGACAAGTGAGTGTGGGATTGGTGATGCACTTTTCCCCAGTCAAGGTGTACTCCCTGAGGTTTGGAAAACATTCTCTAATTAACAGGAAACACTTCAGTATCTGGTTTTACTATTACTGAATCATTGAGATGACCTATTGTTACTCTCCAAATGTGAACTATACCATGAACCTAGCAATTAGACCAGTATGATTTACCTAAATTTAGGTGCCAGGTTTCCAAAAATAATGCAAATATCAGGCTGAACTGGAGATTGGGATGACTGGCCCATCCATGGAAAAAAAAGACTTGGGAAGATGTTTTGTTGACATTTTGAGTTGATATTGTAGTTATGTAAACATCTTATATCAACATCAGCAGCAATGTTTTATTAAAGGAAATGCTTTGAGGCAAACTGGCTAGTGCCCTAATAGGCTGCCTCAAATGCCATTCTTTTCCTTACAGCTCATTAGTATATTCAATTATGGTAAACTGCATATTTAACTGCATTGTACTTCAAGGTTACCTTTCTGTTAACAACTTCAGAATCATTTCCTGTGATGTCTAAACCCCTAAAACCAGGCATGTCAAAGTATATATGGAAACAGTGGGTCTAATTAAGTGGAATATATTTGCAAGGGGTCACATTATGTCTGGTGAGAACCACAAATATTTATTTGCAACAAAGAGATCACTTTGATAATCATTATTATAGTAATAACTGACAATGATTATTTCTGAGAAAGGGTTCATAAATTTGTTATGAAGCATTCAGCCGAAATTGTTTGTGGGCAGCAAGAAGGAAACTAGTGGGACGCATACAGCCCAAAAAAACAGTATGACATGTCTGCCCTGGACCAAATGTTGATTTTTCATCACTTGTAATAATCATCAAATATGTTTTATTATGTAAGGCGATTTCAGAAAGTATTCAGACTCTCATCAATTTTTTTAAGTTTTGTTATGTTGATGCTACAGTCGCCTTTTTTTTTTAGTACCTCCTAATGATAAATTGAAAACAGAATTTTACACATGAAAAAAAACTATGTACTTAGTACTTGGTTGAAGCAACTTTGGCAGCAATTACAGCATTGAGTCTCTTTGTGAATGATGCAACAAACACACCTGGATTGGGGGATTTTCTGCCATTCTTCTTTGCAAATCCTCTCAAACTCAGACAGGTTGGATTGGATAGCCATTTTCAGGTCTGTCCATGGATGTTTGATAGGGTTCAGGCCAGAGCTCTGGATGAGTCACTCTAGGAAATTCACAGAATTGCTTCTTAGCCACTCCTTTTTCTCTGTGCTCCGTGCTTTAGGTCTTTGTCATGTTGGAAGGTGAAACTCTGGCACAGTATGAGGTTCTGAGCACTATGGAAGAGGTTTTTTTATTGAGGATATCTCTATAGTTTACTCCATTCAGCTTTCCCTCAACCCTGACCAGTCTCACGGTCCCTGCTGCTGAAAAACACCCCCACAGTATGATGCTGCCACCACCATGCTTCACTGATAGTATTGGGCAGGTGATGAGCTATGATTGGTTTTCTCCAGACATAATGTTTAAAACTCAGCCTGAGAGTCTCTCAGGTACTTTCATTTATTTTGCACTGAGGAGAGGCTTCCGTCTAGCCATAAAACCCAGATAAGTGGAATGCTGCAGTTATGATTATCCTTCCTGAACTTGGTCCTAACTCCACATGGAAACTCTTGAGTTCAGAGTGACCATTGGTTTATTGGTCACCTCTCTCACTAAGGCACTTCTCCCTCGATTGCTTAGTTTGGCCAGATGACCAGCTTTTGAAAGAGTCATTGGTATGCCAAATTTCCTCTATTTGAGAATTATGGAGGCCACTGTACTCTTGGGAACCTTCAGTGTTTTTTTTGTAGCCTTTCCAGATCTGTGCTTGGCAACAATCCTGTTTCTGTGTTCTACAAGCAGTTCATTTGACCTTATAGCTTGGTTTTTGCTCTGATATGCATAGTGAGCTATGAGGTCTTCTATAGAGATATGTGTACCTTTCCAAATCATGTCTGATCAACCTAATTTACCACAAGTGGACTTCAATTAAGGTGTAGAAACATCTTGTGATCAAGAGAAATGAAATGGGAGGCACCTGAACAAAATGTAAGTGTTGTCGCAATAGGCCTTACAGATAACCAAAAATATTATAGGTACCAGCTAAACTGACATGAGAACACAAATTGCTCATTGCTCAAAGAACCCCCAAGCCACCATGGTTGAAAAACACTGAACTAACATGTCAAAAGGTGTCAGGAATAACAATACAGACATGTCCCCAATATAAAAATGCTATAAAAAAAATAGAAAGAACAGGAATAATGTCTAAACAAGGGACTAAACATTCTTACACTGTTCTTATTCTTATAGTAACAATAGGATATAATAAAGTTAACGCTAATAGTAAACGAGGTATCAATATTGTTTTTAGAAAATTACATATTTGAAAAAAAAAAGCAGAAAACTGTTTAGTATTTCCATTCACTTTCAATATTCCTAAGCATCTGTCTTTGCAAAGTAAGATCAACAAATGATGTTCTACAGATTCAAACGCTCTAGTAAACAAACTTTTATTTAACACAGAATAATAAGCAATAATGCAATTGAAATACAACTATGTTTATGGAAACTTTCCGGATTTTAGAAACAGATTTCAGAAGCCTTTTATGTGTAGTGTTCTTTCAGATATTAAAAATGATTAGTTTAAATATTTAAATGTCATTGACTCAACTTGTTTACGCAAAGCGCTTATCTCTGGTACATGACAAATACCATAGATATATGTGTCATTTTTGACTGTAACCAGGCCACTAATTATTTATAAAGGAATGTCCTAGTGATAAATTAACTATAATACTTTGTTATAAGTACTTAGTAAAACATTGCACTGTCCTATACTGTATGCTAAGTTTTTTTTAATAGAGCAAAAGGCTAAATATATAGATGAAGTACATAAAGGAGCTGTTTTACCTACCAAAAGATTTGCATTTTTGTCTATCCAGTCCTGAGACCCACACAGTAAAGCCCTATCTGGAAAGGTAGAAGACATGTTTTTCTCTGTTTCAGATAAGTTAAGCTGCGTACACACGTGCAATTTTTGTCGTTGGAAATGATCTTTTACGATCCTTTCCAACGACAAAGGACTACACGATGCATGAACGGTGCTGTACATACAGCACCGTTCTGCTCTATGGAGAGGGGAGGGGGAGAGCGACGGAGCGGCACCCTGCTGCGCGCTCTCCCCCTTCCCTTGCATTAGGATCGGTCGTCGTTCTTGGTCCGTGGATCCGCCAGGACGGTCTTTCGGACGATGGGCGACGCCGACTGTACACATGCCAGATTTTCACCCGATATCTTGCCGATGCCGATTATTGGGCAAGAAAAATCTGACGTGTGTACGTAGCTTTACTCTTACAGGTCTTGTGTTTCCCCACCTTGTGCCTGGACAGTGAATGTAGAAGCAACAGATGGATGCATCGAACTTTATTCACAACTAAAAGAAGAAATGCTTTCAATACACTTTAAATATATATTAATTAATGCTAATGTGTGTTATTTAGTGTGTTTTTATCTGCTTGAAGTTCAGCTTTAATTCTGTCAACTTTATACATTTCACATACACATCAAAGACCCATGACAATAAGTGAGCATGTATTTATAAAATCTCCTCTAGTATGTATGCAAGAATGCATAAACACTGACAATAACTTATTTGCTCCCTTTTTTTGTTAAAAATAGTTTTGGTCTCTACTGATTTTACAAAGTAGCACCATTCCCAGCCATCCCTGCAGACTACAAAACAGCGCTAGCCTGGGTTATGGGGATAAGTATGATGTCCTAGGATGAAAAAGCTGCTCTTTCATAGATATATAGATTTATTAAAACTCTCAAAGATTGGCAAAGACCCAATCAGGACAATGAACATTGAAGAGCTAGATGTAATTAGTGGAACCATGTTGTGTCTTGGTAAATATACATATATAGAGAGGGAGGGGGGTTATTTTAGGATTCGGGATAATTGCTCTTTTAATTTCATTTTGTATAACACAGTGATTAGCAAGAATTTGTGTGACAAAACAAGATTTGGGGGGAAATCTCTAAGAAAGGGGACACATACAACGATATTAAAAAGGTTTTGGTTGAAGTTAGGCTTCAAGATCGTTGTAATTTAGATTCTAAATAAAAATACAACAATGGAAATCCCATATACTGCAAGAAATGGGTTCATGATGTATTGCATGTTTTATATGTAAATTTCTGCTTTAATTTCTATTTCAGAAATATATAACTGACGAATGTTTCTTCGTTGAGCGTCTGGAAGCAAACAACTACAATACTTATCGATCTCGCAAATACAGTGACTGGTATGTGGCACTAAAGAGAACTGGGCAGTACAAAAATGGATCCCAAACTGGGCCAGGACAGAAAGCTATCCTATTTCTTCCCATGTCAGCAAAACGCTGATCCTAATGAACATTTGCCTTTGTAGTAAACAGGAATTTTATTTTTTAAAAAAGGTTAAAATATAATGATATATTTTCAGTTAATAAATGTGACTTCAATTATTAATTACTATTCACAATTGCGCCAGTGTGTAAAATTTATAAAGTTATATTATTCATGTTTTAATATATTTCTAAGTAAAATAATGTATGTACGTAGTATGTATTGCAAGTATTGCCCTGAGGTATTTTTCATTCTTGAAGAGTTCATTAGATATAAATGACAATATTAATTTCTTTTTATGACACTGTTTCAATGTGAAGCTCACTGGAGATCAGTTTTTGCTTCATAAAAAGCTGGTAATTCCTTGTGGTACAGAGAGTAGAACAAACCTGAGTAAACAGCTGGTAATGTCTTCACAGGTAGGTCAATATTGTGAAAGCCTTCCTTATAGCCGTAGAAAAGAAGCTTGGCAATTCTACTTGTGATGGGTGTAGTATGACTTGTGTATGCGAGCTCCTGCAAGTCCATCCATTCACACTTAAGACACTCATGAGGGCAGAAGTTTATACTGTAGGACAAAGGCTTCAAACGACATATAATATACATGTCTGATTTTCCAAAGGCCCCGGGGTGATTATGCTGCTGTCTTATGCTCAGGAGAGACTTAAACTCTGACTTAATGCCAGTCTCTTCCAGAACTTCTCGAACTGCTGTGGCTCCTACAGAGAAAAGTGAAACAAAAGCGTATTGGGTATTTTTCCAATTTAAATTAAAAACATAAAATAAACTATTGTATTCTGTTATGACAAGGTCCAATGTAGTATGTCATACTTTAATTTTACAAAGAAACACCGCACACTACATATAATACACTCCATTCAAAAGTTTTACATCTGAGGTATAACTGAAGTCCTTTGGGCCCTGATACATAAAGTGGAGCTAAACTCTGTTATACTTTCTCCACAGGCAGGCTGGAGTTTATTCAGACGTGGCAAGCACAGGGGAAGCCAGGATTGCCAGTTATTTTGACAGTTCCCAAGATCGAACAGGCAGGTAAGAGTGCTTATTGCAGAAGAGACATCACCTGCCTCTTTCTGCAATAATGACCTGCCTGATGGAACATTTTTAAAAGTGGAACTTTAGTTTTGCTTTAATGGGACTTTGTCATCTTCCCATATAGTCTGGACGCAACCTGCTCCCACCCATGCATATTGGTCCATGATCCATCATTAGCCTCCCAGCTCCATCAGAGCTCTCACTCTGATTCAAATTGCTTCCTTTGATGGAGAATATGGCCTCTTCCTCGTGATAGCACTATTTACATGCCGAAACCCTGTCACAATGGTTTGGGAACGATTTAATTTATGTTATCCTTGGTAGGTTTCTACAATATTAAAAAATAAACACTATCCATGGTGGACACCTAAAGTTGGGTGGCAGTTAGGGAAGATAGATCCCTGGGTATTCCTAACTGAGGTTGTACGCTATCACCAGCCACTGTCACCCACTGCCTTTTAAGTGGTAATAAAAGTTACAAATAAAAAAATGCAACCCAGTTGGTCCTTTATTGCGGAAAGGACAGGCAATGACCCTTTACAGGGATTTTGTCCCTGCAATAAAATACATTTTACTGCTTGCTTACAATTTTTCATTGTGGAACTAAAGTTCCACTTTAATGAGCAGTTCACAGTGTCTCTTTGAATCAGTTACATAATATAAGAAACCAGAGCTGTAGCCCACTATGGGATCCTAATGTTTTACATAGTGGTACAAGTAGAGGATAAACAGACAAGCATACAAAAGTTCAAAATTGAGCGCTGAGTACCACAAACTTAATAGCAGTTGCCTTCTCTGTTATCCCTGTTGGTATGCAATTTCATTTGAATGTTTTAATATAGCCCATTATAGTCTCAAGCAACTAAAAGAAGACATACATGCTCAATAACAGTCACAATTTTTCACTAGATTAAAAAAGCATTTTCTGTATTAGTTTTAGCGTGTAAATATCAAATATAATTGCTGGTATAAAACCAAATTTGGAATCAATATAAGCAAGAAGCACCCCAAGTTAAGTTTTTCTAGGGCCTAAAAAGATATCAAAATTGTAAGGGAATAAGTTGTAGAATATAGACTCAATTTACAAATGTGTTTATAAAACACCAGATTAAGTATTTTCACAAAAAGTAACAAGTGTAGGTCACACAGATGAAAATAGGGCACCCTAGAATGAGGTTTAAACTTTGTACATGTGATGTGTGTGTCCTTCGTATCTATATATGATCACAATGACACTTTTTTCATATAAGGACAGACATCACTCTATCTTTAAACCCATATGACTAAAATACTTGAACAACATCAGAACAAACAAAAGGTTCCATGTTATAAAAGGAAATGAGGCATATACCAACCAATATCTTCTCCTGGATCAGACAGTCCTCCTGGAAACTTCCATGCATTTAAAGTCTGGAATGCAAAATGTGTTATTGCTTGTTTACTACATTTATATGTTCTTTAAATATGGTATGGCATTTATTGACATTAAAGACATTACATTAGGTAGAAGCTACATGTGTTATTAGTAATTATAATAAAGAAAAATAGGGTGCTGCCATTGCTCGCTAATTCTGAAACTTCTAGCTAATTTGGACATGATTTATTAAAGCTCTTTAGGGCAGGAGAAGATACACTTTCATCAGTGATCCAGCAAACCTGTAATGATCTGGAGCGGGATTGAAAACATTTGCTAACAACTATTTATTAGTATTAATATAAATAGTTTAATAATATTAATAGCAAATTATTTTTAATAAACCCATTCTAGGTTTGCTGGATCACCTAGGCACAGTGGAAAGTATCTTCTCCAGTCTTGGAGAGCTTTAATCAACCAGGCCCAATGACACAGAAGTATGCGGATCAGAAAAGTTAAAGTTAAGAATCTTTAGCTGCATTCTTATACAATGTCAATAAGTCAAAGCACTGAAGTAACATAAAGTAGTATAAAGTGTATCAAAAACTTTTTGGTTCAATATTTGTATTGACCTAATAAAACATCAGAAACACAACCCTTTTTTAGTCTGTTCTGTAGGGTTTTTTGAACATAGAATTAGGGTTTCTTTACTAGCACAGATAATGGCACAACTAGATTTGTATGTACTTGACAGTAAAATCCAAGAATATGACATATTTTGTGAGAGAAACCTGGACCAAAACATTTTGTTTTGTATAAAATGGGGAAAGTTTAGAACCCGTGAGGATTTACTGCTTACACAAAAATCCACTCACTTTATGTAGTTGGGACAACTTGTACCAGAGAGAGAAAATCTGTGCCAGGATAACACAAAAGACAACAAGAAAGGTTACAAGGTTCTAGCAATGCCCTACCAAGTGTACGTGAGCTCTGAATGTTTATTTAACTACACTTACCCACTTCATACTATGGGCCTGATTTACTAAAGCTCACCAAGGCTGGAGAGAATACACTTTGATCAATGAAGCTGGTTGATTCAGCTAAGCTCGAATGTATCTGGTCTAGAATTGAAAACATTTGCTAACTTTTAAAGACAGAAGTGTAGTGATTAGTTAAAACAAATCCAACACGACCCTTTAAATTAGGAATGGGGGTGATTGTAATAATTCGGTAGTGCCTTCAGCTATAAAAACATTTCCCAATCTAAAAGATTGGTGGACTTGGAGAAAATGTGTGTAGGCATCTTTATCCTGGCCCTGGGAAATCATAAAAATTGAAGTGCCAAGTGGGTGAACAATGTATCGCCACACACAGCAAAAGTGAAGTGTGAGGATTGCATAGGAAATTATAGAGAAATATAAAATGCACAATGTGCTTGTTAGTGTCTGAGAAGAGGAAGGGGGAATGCTCTAGCATCAGTGGAAATCTTTATTAGCAATTGTTTGTGTATTTTATGTTGACTTTTTTTTAGCTGGGACAGGGCAGACTGTGGTATCTGATACATTATTCTAAAAGTATTTACGAAACATTATTAGTTTTAATCTATATTGTATATGACTTGAAAGAATAATTTAGATTTTATAGCGCTCTAGATTTTTTTGACAAATGTGTGTATTACAACTATTACTGGAACTGTATCCCAGGAGTTAGACAAAAGAAAAGAAAAGTGACGGATTTAAAGGCTACCAGGCAACTGGAGATGTTTCCACAAATGATGCTGCTAGTTTATTCAAAGGGAATACTTCACTGTTATAACCATACATTTAACCTGCATATCTATTTTTCTATTAATAAAATGCTCCACATTTTAATTCATTTTTTCAAGGTTTTTTGGTTAAAGCATTAAGTGCAGTACTGTATAAGGACAGCTTTTATGTTGTATGTGTTTAGTCCCTAAACGGACAGTTTTTACAATAGGACAGTCGGTAGGTTATCTTTAAGCTCTCGGAGAACTTGCTGAGGTTAGGATACAAAGAACGTTCTGTGCTTATAGCTCAGGGTACACATGTGCATCAAAGCAAACATTCTTTTAGGCTTGAGCACCTGGAAAGAGTATTACAGTGAAATGGAATGTGGGGCAGGAGCCATTGGTGCTGACATTCCAGCCCTTTGGATACCAGTTATATCACAATCATAAAAATGGTAAATATCAAAAATAAAAGCCACAGTTTTACTGTTAAGTAAGAGCTGCACTGCTCATTTAAATGTGATTTTAGAAGCTGCTATATGAAGGGTTATATGTGCCTTGTATTACCTAAAATTTGATCAAAATTACATATTTAAACATTTGGAGAAAGCTTATTTGTAGTAATGTACTATTACACATTGCACTGATTTCAGTGTTTTCCTTTTAACATATTAAATTGTATATATTTAATTCAGTATTCACCACATTGTTTGTGATTTATTTAAGATATATTGTGTTGTTTTACATCTTTCTTTTTTATTAAATAAATATAAAGAATACTTAATGCAAATCTTAACCCAAACACAATAATATAAAGTATTGCATTCTACTAGTTCATAGTTGTGGTGGCTGCATTAGTTTTTTTTTTTTTTGTATTTCATTTTTATTAGAGGAACCTGCCAGTAACACATGATCTTAGCCTAAAAAAGAAAACAAATGCATCCATCACATTTATGGACTGGTATACTATAATATATTACAGTTTTGCTCTAGGTTTTAGATATATCAAGACTGGACACCAATAACTTAAGATGATTTGTTTTCCAAATGTTAAAATGCGTTGTATAGATAATTGTTATACTGTATGTTGCACTGTGTATAATAAAAACATAAAATAAATACTGTACATACTTCTTAGTAATTTAAAATGCCATACAATCTAGATTTTTTCTAAATTCTATTTTTGTCTATATATATATATATATATATATATATATATATATAGTTTAAAAAACAAAAAAAGTCTTTATGTTTAGGTTGTTTTATATGAGCACACAGTTGCTCATTCTGTGTACTCACTACACATGTCATACAATACAGTTCGAAGCATGAAGCATGAAGCATGCAAGGCAGCCAGAAGTTCTAATCATTCCCTGCTCTGTCTAGGGATTGCCTCCAAAAAACTCATTAGAAGTCCAGATTTCAGGGAAAGCAGAATAGAAGTTTTGCATTATTCATGGTTGCTCATACTTTTTTTCACCCAAATATAGGCGGTACGTAACACAAAATGCATAGCTGTAATCAGGATTGTACTACTTACTAGCACTACGACACTGAAATGTTTAATAAAATGGGATGAGGCTGAACCAAGCCCCTTTTGTTGGTCCTTGCCATATCTAATTCAACAGACATTAGGAAAAACAGAACAGAATTGCAGATTCTTTATTTCTGTATAGCAACTTCTGTGATAGACAGGTGAGTAGCCAGCGTTGGTGGTGATCTACTATTCTCAAGAGGAATGGTAATTTGTTAATTATGGTTAATTGGGAAATATATAGTTCATGGTTAAATAGCCACATGTCTTCCAGAAATGTATTGCCAGAGGATAAAAGTTCTGAACTTTATTGAAGTATGTACCTTTTTATAAAAGCAAAGTAAATTGTTTTTTGAGCATTTCCTGGTATGGGTCAGTTACCAATAGTATATCATATCACCCAACAACAGAAGAATATATAACTCAACACTGGTATATCAATCTGCACCAGCCTATTCTATCAACGGAACACATAACCCAGCAGGGGCATATCACTCATCAACAGCACATTATATCATGACACAACAGCACATTTTATCACCTAGCATAACCACATGATCCACACCCACCACCTTGCAGCAAATATTTACCTCTTACCAATACCATCTGCCTACTTAGAAACAATGGATCCTACTCTGTACCAGGTTACTAACTATAGAATGATTTTACTTGTTCTCATCAAGCAGGAGGTACTCCTGATGTTGTGAAAGTGATAGACTAGACCACTGTGAGATCCAGGTGGAATGGGAATAATGGGGAGGGCAGAGTAGGAAAGCACAATGTGGTGTCCAAGGTTTCAGACCAGATCAGAGAGCAGGTGTACCCCTTTCAAAGTATGGTCATCTTAGGGCAGGAGACCCCAGGAGCCTGATGTTTTTAGGTCTTGAGATACTACTGATAGGGAGCCTCTGAAGACAATGTTTTTATGAAATCAAAATCTCAACTCCAACTTTTTTTTATTTTTTGTAAGTAAATTTGTTCCTACTAGAGTTATTTCCCTTTGATTTCATCCTTGTGACAAGACAAGAATTGATGAAAATATGGGTCACCAGGACAGCAAAATACAGATTTAAACCTATAAGAGGTTGTATTTGCCTCGCCAGTAAGGAAAATCCCTCAAGATTGGAGGAAAAAACAACAAAAAATAGAGATTTTAACCCTTTTACATTTGTCAAAAAAGGAGTTGGATTTAGTGACAAGAACAACCATGGCTTTAACACATAATTTCATGACATACTATACAGGTACGTGACAGGTAGGTACAGAGATAAGGGCCAAGCGGCTGACTTTTGAAAAAAGTTGGACGTGTATATCAGTAACAGTACTGTTCAGTTTTCTCAGAATTCATACTTTGAGCCAAGAATAAGCTTTTGGAAAAAATTATGAAAGCGTTATTAATAGACTGAGAAAGATTTTACTTAAGATTGGAGTTCTGCATTGTTTCTACAAAAAAACAATGATAAATATCCTTAATAATATTGTTAAAAATATGAGAAAAAAGTTATTAGCACAACTGTAGTTTGAATTTTTTTAACCTTTATATTTAAGTGGCACACTGGTATTAAACAAGAACATGGAGTAATCAAAACAAGCAACAACACTGCAGATTACAGTTTCCAAGACTAATTTTTATCATGACTTAATTTAGTCTGTGAGACAAAAGAAGTTCTTTCTAGTCACTGCCAAATGTAGTTCTCATCATGAATGAAGGCCAGAAAAGACTTGGGGCCCTGCTAAAGGATTTATACTCAGCTGCCTACACAAACAAAAGTATACATTTTTTGCACTGTTGCATCTTTTCAAACACCACAAAGTTTAACAAATGTGTGTCCGTTGTTTTAAAACACACGTTAAAGATTGCACTTGTACAATAAGCAATGAGGTACATTCATCCGGTCAATGAAAAATTAGTAAAAACCTTGTAATGGCTGGAGGAGAGCTTCAGGCAGAGAGCAAAGATCAGCAAATATGTAAATAAAAAGCGATATACATGTGTATCCTTTTTACTTTGGAAATGGAAATAATGGTACATAAAGCTCTGGCATGTTGCAGGGAATAAAGCTATTTAGAGATGGCACACTGCAATAACTTATTCATTGTCATCGTCTCTAGATTAAAATAACTTGCTCCTACATTCTTCATGGTATTTCTGTTTGATTTTAAAAGTGATTCTTAAGACAAACAAAAAATATTTATGTACCAGCTACTTTCAATGTGTGAATTTCAATCAGTATTTTGACGGATTTCACTATTAAGTCAAGATAATGATTATGACACAAATGATTTACCATAATGCTTGTGACAGGTAAGTGTTTTTTTTTTAATTATTATTTATGTTATGTCAGCTAAAAATGATTAACAAAAAATATCCCTTTAAAAAAAATAACTGTTGAATTGCCAGGAATCCTGTGAGCTCCTACTTTTCATTTTGGAAAAAAGTGCACCTTTGCTGTTCCTACTGGACAAAAGAACTCTTCCTATACCCCACCCCAACGTGTTTCATTCCACATACACTGATTTATTTTCCAGACAAAAACAACACAGCTGTATTGACTCCTAAGAGCTGTCCCACAGACCACGCCACATTTTAAAGCTCTCCAAGACTGAAGCAGATCGACTTTTATGGGGGAACTTGGGTAATCCAGCACATCTGGATTTCTTTAAAAAAAAAAAAATTAAAACTCTTGCTGTTATTTAAAATGTGTTGATGCTGTATCAGATCCATTCCAGGTTTGCTGGATAATCCAAGTTCACCCATATTAGTCTTTCATCTTGGCAATCTGTAATAAATCGGACCCAGTGTACAGAGAAAGATATTGGGGGTGTGCTCAACTTCCAGCAGCTAACACTGAAGACTTTCACAATTATTGTGCAGAAGACACACAGTAATAAAAGTTTGGGGAAATGTCTGGACATACCTTTTCGGGCCTTGTCTACAACTCCCTATGTGTCCTGCAGTACATAATGTATTTGTGCTGTAGTGCCATTCATGTGCAATAGTACTCCAAAACACCTTCACATCACACCTGTATTGCAGCACATTGCTATTAGGTTTTGTTTGGTTGTGTAAGTGCCAAAATAAATGAGGATAAACAAACATATAAGACTAAAATATGGTCTTAAACTGGTAACCAAATAATTTTACAGTGCCAACATAGTACGCAGCTCATTAGATTCTATAGTCATGTAAACCAAATGTCCCTCAGAAGAGCTCACAAATAAATGTCCTTAGCAGAGTCCAAGGCCAGCTTTAAGTCAACTATCTAATCAGTATATTTATGGGATGTGGGAAGAAATGTAGTGCCTGGATGAAACCCACACAGAACATACAAGATCCATGCAGAAAGCCCCTGAGCTGTCATGTTTACATGTAGTTAGCAGGATAAGAATTGAAAGGCAAATGTCACTAAAGGGGTCACAGATAGCAGGAAAAATGTGTCAGGGGGCTCCAACTCTTCCCTACTGTACAAAAAATGAAAAAAGAACATTTTGGCATGACATACAGAATAACATTATCATTAATAACAATTTATGGTCAGGTTTGTGAATGTGTAATGAAACCTGACAATATGCTTCTAACAGCCTTTATTTATACAATACAGAAAATTGTAATAATTCTTTTAATTTGTTTACCTTATTTTTGTCCTGTACAACCAGAACTCTGCCGGTGTCCTCATCTAAAACAGCCCCTGGAAGAAATCAAACTTAATAGTTCGTATACAAAATGACACAGTTGTCAGGTGTAACTCAGCTGCAATGCACCTCAAAGCACAGTATTTATTCAGTTTTACTAGCCAAAAAATGTGTACTTGATTCTTTTACATCCTAAGATTTACACATGTTCATACCATATCTACAGGAAGGGACCTAGGCTTTCTCTGCTGCAGTTTCAAGGAGAAGTAACACACTGAGCTTAACTGTCCCTCTGTTTTCTCATTCTATCATCATGCTTCTTTACTGCGGCTCACTTGATTTGCTTCTTCTCCTTGTGCTGCTTCTTCCTACCCATTTTGAACACTCCTCTAAGAACTGTTCAGTACACTGCAAAAAGTTGATAACAATGCATGCATTAAAATTATATCATATAGGGTCTATCTGAACCTAAAAACAAAAATGTCATATATTGAAGCTTACCAGTCATTAAATGTGGTGGTTGCATTAGTCTTAATTTTTCAGACTTAGAACATTTTTAGCAAATACAGAAAACACATGTTTATCTTGCCAGAAATGTCATGTCCTTGGCACTTTCTTTGTTAACTACTTAATCCACCATGTCATGGATATAAACAAAGGCAGACAAGTTTGGAGTCCAGCCTGTGTGACAACGATGGCTGCCTTCATAGATGCAATGTAGAAATGAATGAGGATGTGAAGAAACAGGAACTGTGTAATATGCAGGTTCATTAGGTAAAAACATGGGAAAAGCCTGAGAAATAGAGATGAATGCAAAAAAGCACATCTAAGGACTGGTTATCAGCATCACATTTTTGTTTCTGGGTCAAGGTATGCTTTAATGATTACAGAGCGCCATTAATTTGTGCCTTTATGTATCTGCAATGGAGGTTTAAAATGGTCATTAAAAGTGATTTAACCATAATTTATATATATATATATATATATATATATATATTTATTATTCTATAGTACCCTTTTATTAGGTTTTGTAACTTTGATTACTGGTATGTTAATGAGAGAAGAAACATGTAGAAACATGTCTCCCCATCCTGGGATTCAGCAAGTGTACCATCTGCATGATCTGCCCTCTGCTGGTCAAAATCTAAAGCAACAATAAAAACATACATAATGTTCAGTAATTAAAGCAGCTTCTTTTTTTTTTTTTTTTTTTTTTTTTTTAAGTAAATAACGTGTTTCTTGGACTCACAAACGATGACTAACATTAACCTTCTTATTGAAGCAAGCCTGCTTACCTGATAAATCAGCTTACTGTATTGGCTAAAGGCACAGTCACAGAACAGTTATTTGGAGAGAAAAAAGCAAATAAAATGTCCTGCAGTTTTACTATAGAAATTATTTGACATGTGTAGCTATGTTTCATACAGTTAGGCTGCAGATTCAAAAATATGAAGGTAAAGATAGTCACATGCTCTTGGTAACCAGCCAGATTACTGTTTACTCTTTTCACATGCTTCTGAATAAATGACAGCTGGGGTCTGGCTGTTTACTTTGTCAGCCCAGACATGAATTATATCTTCCAGTTCATATTATGCACAGCATACCTGATGAGCAGCAGTGTTTCTTCTCTGCAAAAATACTCTGCCCCTGGCTGCCCTTGTGACTTAATCCTTAGTGCTAGTATCCTTCCATCGAATGACTATCAGCCTGCCAAAATGCAGATCCCAGGACGGCAATAAAGTAACTCTGTCATTTGGTTACATAAGATGTAAAAAAGCAGAACTTGTAAAAGATGATGTTTTATACTCACTGGTATCACCCAGTTTAAGACTAAAACTGCCTAAAGAACCTTCACTTATGAGCATGTTGGATGCCTGCAACACCTCTACAAAAGTCGTAGTTCCTTCCCATGACTCCTCAGTCACTAGAGTCCCGTAATAGGTCTGTGATAGGAACTAAGACTGAATATCCAATACTCACTAAAGAGTTTTTAATATGAAGTGGCCATTGTTTTGAAAGGAAAGGGTAGAGGGCAGGTGAGGATAAAGCCTCTACTTACATAGGTCTCACTTCCAGCTCTGTAGACTTTTGAAAATGAGGAAAATGTCCTCTAAGACAAGTATAACTGGGACGAGGGGACAACAGCGGTTTTGGATTTTTTCCCACTCACTCATGTTGACAGTAATAAATAGAGAAAGTACATTTCCTTAAAGCAAAACTAAAGTCCCATTTTGAATGTTACACGATCAGGCAGGTCATTATTGCAGAAAGAGACAGGCAATGTCCCTTCTGCAATGATGTCTCCTACCTGCCGGATTGCTCCAGGCTTTGTGTCCAAAAAGCTGAACTGTGCAAATGCAACATCTGCTTTGGTTACCAGGATACCCGGCATTCCTAACTTCCTCTGCGCTGGCCAGGAATGATTAAACTCCTACACTCCTGCAAGGGTGTTACCCAATTCTGGCCCAGCCAATCACGATAGCTGAAAATTGTAAGGAGGAAATGAAGATAGAAGAAGGTGGTGGCAATTAATAGTAATGCCGGGTTTAGTTCCACTTGAAGGACTCCTAATGATGCCTTTGAAACAAAAAGTTGGGTCAGCAAAATCAAATTGACCTTTGAGAAATGTACATGGCAGTTCAGAGGCTTAATTTGACGTAATTCGTGTTGTGCTTTGTTTTTTATCAAGGTGCATTCAAACCAGAAACAAAGCAGGACAAAACACAATACAACCAGCCATGTATGTACCATAATGTAATGTATATTTGTGATACTTTCCCTTACATTGTTATTAGCATTGAAAACACTAAATTGTGCAGTCATTTATTTCCTGTAAAATGACCTAACATACGTTTTTAAATTTTTTTCAGAGCATTGAAGATCACTAAGGGTCGGGTAACAAATTTACATTTTCTGAAAATATTTGCATATAGATATGTTTGGTCAGAGGAGAATCATGGTTTAGAAAACCAGACACTTTTGATTCATGCAATCTATGCTTCTTTCCATACCGATCATATCTGCATGCACAGATTCAGACTAATTTTGAATTTAAACTGGTTGGATCATAATTGGTAGTTATGGTATACTTTTTTTTAAATGTCAATGTACTGTTCTCACTCCGTCCACTGAAGCCTTGTACACAAACATTGAAGCATGAAAAGATTAACCCACAGCACAGAGTTGAGTTGTAAATTTATTTGAGAAAAACCTAGCTAGCAGGAAAGCTTTTTATTGCAAAAAAGAGATGTTGTAAGTCTTTTCTGCAATATATATGCCCATCTGCAATATGCCAAAAACAACAAAGTCAGACAATGTCCTGGTAAATGGAAAAATGACAGCGGTAGGTGGGATTTTTATGTGGCAAAGTAACGAGAATTAGGTGAATTTTAAATTCACATCTCCCATTATTGGGAAGGACCAATTCTGCTTTGTATCTATGTGTACTACCATATTACGTGCTATGTACAATGCATTTAAAATTTACCTAATTTATGTTACTTTGCCAAAAAAAATACCCCCGCCTTTCTTTGCCATTTTTCCATATACTTAAGATTTAATCTGAGGTTGGCAAAACAGACCTACTAGTTGAGGATAGCTGGAATCATTTCTCTCACTTGTATGTCTTGGAGCAGTGCTAAGCACTATTCACTGTAATTTCACCTTAAGTGCAAGCAAGCATAAATTCCACAAGAGCTGTAAAAAAAGAAACTGGAGGAATTAGACTGCAAGTAGAACTGAACTAGTTGGTGTGGGTGAGATTATGCTATTATATGTAACAGGCTTGCCAATCATGGATCACTTATCTGTTTGCAGGTACACTGCAGCAATAACAGGTGAAAGAATCTGTAACTGCATCCTGCGTGCCTGCCACCTTTATAGCAGACTTATAGGTCCTGCCATCCTCTTCAGGCTTTGGATGGAAACTGATAATGTAAATACTCTGGGCGGCTGTTGCTGATATTGTGCAAAGGCTGACAGAAGTGTCGATACGGGATAAACCAGAGCTCGTCTTGCTTCATGTATCAGCAATGTCGAGGAAATGCTATAAAAGGTCGCTGCTGCGACATTTGTTGAATGCAGCCAAGGCTTGCATCCCCCCGCTATGGAGACAAACTGCTCCACCTACTGTGCAGCAATGGTTGACCAGGGTAAATGATATTCAATACATGGAGGAGCTTATGAGTGCAGGAGACCGTTCAGCACGTAGACCTATACGCACCTGGTATTATTGGGACGAATTTAAGACCACTGCAGATTATTTGCGGCTGCTCTGCCCACTACCGTGAGCATACAGCGCCTCCACTGTGCACCAATCCCTACTCCCCCTGCCTCCCCCTCCCCACTACCATCTTTTCTGTTTTATCCCTATACAGCACCTCCCCCCCTCCTCTTTCTCTCTCCTCTCTTTTTCTATACTCTTTAATATAAAATCAGCGACCAATGAAACCTAATGGTAGATTGCTTACTGCTATAACGGAAATGTTCTTATACGTATACGTATGTATACAATTTATTTCTCTTTTCCATTTATCATTACGTGGCATGTTATATGTTCTCTCGAGTTACTGGATATGACTATTTCTGTAAAACTGTATGCCTTTTCACGCTTTTATTTGCTTTTGCCATCTGTATACACTGGTTTGAGTTCTGTAATTGTCTGTTTTTATTGGTTGCTAATAAAAAATAAATATAAAAAAAAAAAAAATAATGTAAATACTGCGCATGTGTGTCCCTGGCGGCTGGGTCTATACGCAGCACCGTCTAGCTCGACATCATGCAGCTTTGTGCAGCACAGAGATAAAAAAAAAAAAAGCCAACAGAGCCCAGGGCTTTATTTATTTTGGCAAAAGAGATCTTGCATGTTCTATTTTTGTGAAAAACTTCTACCTCCTGGTGACTAAAGGTCCATTTATAAGGACATGTACGTATTGCTTACTCTATAACATTGGTCATTTACTGGTTCTTTATAGAATAACTTTAAACAGAACCATATACAGTACATGAGTAGCAAAACCAGGCTGGTCTGCTCGTTGTTCCCAGCATGACCAATACTGGTATTGCATGATGTAATGATGCCACACAGAGCACATTCCAGGCATCACAAAACCAATTTCTATCCTGCTAGCTTGATATCTGCATTGATATAAACAGATGCCAACAGTGGGACCATACTGCTCTCAGCCTCATCTCTTTAATAAATGCCATTTCATGAACAACATGAAAATCTGTTGATACCAAAAAAAAAAAAAAAAAAAAGGTGAACTAACCTGCAACACCCACTTGGTGTGTCGCAAATCCAGGAAGTCTGCTTGGACCTTCTTTTAACCAAAGGGTCAGTGTAGAAGTGTCATTTTCTGCATGATGGAAGTGAAATCCTTCCATGGCAGCGTATGTTATCAGTCCGCTCAAAGTGATTGGAATGTGCAACCATACTGCAGTCCTGCCTTCTTCCTTCCATCTCCGAACAGCATCTGCAATCAACACAACACATTGCAAATAAAATTACTGGATATTCTACGGGTGCATTTATTGGCAGATTTCAGGGTATAAACATCTCTGACTTTGCTTTGGGCTGTTCAACTCTCGTGTCACTGTAGGCCCTTACTAAAACAAGATGATACAAGCGATGTTATTAATGGAATCAAATGATATAAAAAATAAAACCAAAACCCTTCACCCCTCTCCCTCTGTTTTATTAAATTATGGGCCAGTATGAACCAAAACTAATTTTTAAAGATCAAAAAAAGGAATAGACACTTGTCATATTTGTGTGTAGTCTGTGTCTTGTTAGGGAGATTTCCCTCACTCTGTTTGGACAGAAAGTTGTAGGTATGTAGGTACATTAGGCCCACAGACTGATAAAATAATAAAAAAAAACACTTCTTCCATAAAAAAAAAAAGAAGAGGAATGTTTGAATCTCTGTGAGATTATTACTACTCCGTCTCATCCTCTCCGATTTCCAGCCTTGCTATCATGGGGTCTGTGGTGTGATATTATAAAATCTCATAAACTTTAAATATACAGTAGCAGGATATTTAGTTAGGGTGATGTCCCTTACAAATGTAAAACAGGTGTCAGTTCACTGTTACTGGGAACACTATTTTGTAATCTTTTCCAGTGAAAGATGAATGAGTTCTATAAGCTTTGTGTGTAGTGTGCAACATGTGTAATATACAAATGCTGTTGTGTTCTACAGAGAGCAGAACTCCTTCATGGGAAAGCACAGTTATCATTCCACATTAGTTGTTCATCGATCTGCCAGGGCGTAGTAATAAACAAGGTTGGGGGGCAGAGCTCTGTGCATGTTTATTCACTCTTTAACACCATATGTACATGGTGAATACTGGTCTGTAAACTGTCAGGATGGAATACACCCGAGAATCATAGAGGGTTGTATGTAGTGTGTGTACACAATATTATGGACATGGCCAGCTCTGAATTATATTTTCTATAATACAGTATGGTGTGTCACCATGTGATATATATTGGGCAGTATGGTGTGTCACCGTGTAATATATATTGGGCAGTATGGTGTGTCACCGTGTAATATATATTGGGCAGTATGGTGTGTCANNGTGTAATATATATTGGGCAGTATGGTGTGTCACCGTGTAATATATATTGGGCAGTATGGTGTGTCACCGTGTAATATATATTGGGCAGTATGGTGGCTCAGTGACTAGCAGTCTAGCATTTGTAGCGCTAGGTCCCGAGTTTGAATCTCAGCCAGCACACGATCTGCATGGAGTTTGCAGGTTCTCCCCATGTTTGTACAGGTTTCCTCACACATTCCAAAAACATGCAGTAAGGTTAATTGGCTTCCCCCCAAAATTGACCTTAGACTTTAATAATGACATATGACTATGGTAAGGACATTGGATTGTGAGGGACAGCCAGTAAAATGACTATGGACTTTGTGCAGCGCTGCATAATATGTTGGTGCTATATAAATACTTTGTAATATTATTATATTCTCTCCTGTATAGGACCCAGGCTGATAACACTGAGATAAAGCAGCACAGGTGAGTGAATGTATTTATTGGCTGCATGCCATAGACTGGGCTGTGTATAGAAGCAATGCCCCCTCCCCCAGCACACATATGACACTTGCCCCTCAGCCAGCTCTTGAAGGAAGCCTCTTCTCTGTGCTCTGAGGGCAGAAGCCGGACACTGACACCCCCAAACCGGTCCACTTTCCCCTGAGGCCAAGTCGCCGAGCAGAGAGCCCGCCCGTACACCCTTCTGGCGTACCGGTACACAGTACCAAGAGCCCACAGCGCCCCGCACCGCTGCATCCCACCGTCCTCTGTGCACAAACTTATACAACACCGGGGACGTCACAGTCATGTGACCCGGGAATCACCTCAGTGTGTCACGTGACCCGAGATCGCCTCTTCGTGTCATGTGACCTCCCTCTGCGGGGTCTTGAAATAAGGCGGGAACTAGCTGAAAGCATGGCGAATATCTCTTATCTATAAACCAGTCCCTCTCTCATTCGTTGCTAGTCTATAGTTCAATTTGAGGTATGAAAGTGAAATAAATAGAGTACATATAAGATTTTATAAAAAAAACAATAAACCTTATTGCTAAAGGGCTTTTCGCCTTGTTATCTGTAGATGAGGTCCTTATCCTTTTACTTCTAGGGTGACAATGCTGCCAGAGTCAATCAATGTATGCTCAGCATTACTGCCCTAGTACATACATGGTATGATTGAAGTGAAAATGCTCACATTTATTTACATGATTTCCAGGCATCTTTCAGGAGCCATAAATAGGTCGGTTAAAATGTGAACAGTTTAAAGGTTACAAAAACCCCACAAACTTTCAACTGCCTCCCAATTCCTGGCAGTTAAATTGCATTACAATTTACCTGCCAACAGTGGTATAGTGCACACCTTCCATCCAACCGCTAAATGATTCCATTAGTTATGTTTAAAATCCAGGGTAAAGGAAAAGTAAGACTAGAAAGCACTCATAAGCTTACCTAAGCCGTTCTGGTTTCTTCCCGGTCCAAGGCAGGGCCATTTCACACCCCTCTGTTTAAGGTGTGCTGTATTTTTTATGCATTATACTCGGGTTACGTTACTTTCTTAAGAAAAGTGTGTTTTGCTAAACTCATCAATAAGAAACAACTTGCAGCTATGAATTGTCCCAGCAAGTGCAGCTAAAAAGAACTCAGAAATCACTTAAAGTAGCTTAGGCCAATCTCATGCAACGTAAAGGCAAAGCAACACAGAGTATGTCTGTGAAGGTCCTATTTATTCAGGTCATTGTATAACTAGTAGTTTATCACGTTTAACTGGACTTGTCCTTGTAAAGTTGAAGATTAAAGAGGAACTAAACTCAAAAGTCCCCCAAACCAAAAAAAAAAAAATCCACTTACCTTTTTTCCCGCAGGGCTGACGATCGGTCCGCAGATCTCTTTCTTTGGGTTCTGCGTCGTCCCGGTATCCTTCTTCGTGCCATCTTCGCCTCTTCTTCCGGGTTCTTCTTTTTTGGAAAAACATTGCCGATCTCATACATGTGCAGTGAAATGTCTATACATGCGCAGCAAATATCTTTCTTTTTATGTAAAGTGAAAATTGTAAATGTAGGTACGCTTTAACAGCTTCTTCAAGCTACCCTAACAGATGAAGAACAAATCCTCAACATTACAAAACAAATCCAGGTAAATGTGACAAACTAACATTAGACACTAAAACACACTGCATTTGGCTTGCTTGCCAAATATCCCACAAGGACAATCCTTCATAATTTCAGTACCCTTATTTTAACCAGATTTGCAGTTCACATGCTTGCCTTCAGTTACTCTTGTGTGTTTAATGTTGCCCTTTTCTGTTGAAAAAAAAATACCAACCTGAACATCTTGCCCTCATAATGATCCCAATACAAAATGGTACAATAACAATTCCTTTTTTTTTTCTAATTGTAACCCAGTGCATAAACTTTTTTTGCAGTAAATAGGAATCAAGGTATTTTACTACTTAGAAAATGTTCCTAGTCATTCCACCCTGAAGACTGAGAATAGGGGATTACAGCCTCAGCTGCTTCTTTATTTTAAATCCGTACTCCAGGTAAATGAAAAACTACAAGACCCCAACAGTGGAAGGGTTAAATGCTTGTTTTTGCTGCTCAGAAATACCCTTTAGTGAGGTCATCTCTATCCTTTTCTTTCTGTAATATTACTACTTCCCACCACTACATCTCCCCCTTCTATTGTGTGGTAATTCCCCCACCTCCTAGATTAGAAGCTCTTCGGGGCAGGGGTCTTCTCCTCCTGTGTCACTGTCTGTATTTGTCTGTCATTTCCAACAAATATTTAATGTACAGCGCTGTGTAATATTTTGGCGCTTTATAAATCCTGTTTTAATATTATTAATAAAATAATTAGAATAAATACTTAGAGGTAACTAAAAGAAGGGTAGACAACCTTGTTGATGTTTGTTTTTATTTTAAGTGCAACACGCCACAGCGATCAAGACTTAATGGGAGCGCAGAGCCTCCCCGTATACCTTTATCACACATCCCGGGAGTCTCTGGCTGCTCTTTCTGCACATGTCCTGATCTCAGGCATGTGCAGAAGAAGCATTTTCCTCCTAAGGGAAAGAGATGCTGATCTCACGTATGCGCAGTTAGATCGGCTATCTTTTTTTTCCCCTTCACAGCTGCTATGTCACCAAATCTCACACCTGCACAGTGCGAGATTGAGTGACAAAGAAAAAAAAACAAAAAGAAGACGGAAGTGAGGAATAAAGATGGCTGCACCTGGTGCTGCCTCCAAGAAGTCCAGGACGACGCACAACCGGATCAAAGGAAGAGTCAGCCCCATCTAGGCACATGCCAGATTAAAGGTAAGTGTGATTTTTTGGTTTTTAGTTTAGTTCCCCTTTAAACCACAGAATGGCAAAAAAAAGCTTCTTTTAACAAAGTGTTAATAAAAAGTAATTCTAATAAAACTTATTAGTAGGAAAATAGATATTTGGCACACGTTTTCTGCAAACCTGGTCATCATCTCTCTTTGCCATATTTAAAGATGGCAGCTCTGGCTTCTACCATTACTGCGATATTAGCCAATAATAACCCCGGAGCTGAAAAATGTCGTCACACCGTAATCTTTGTAATAGAGGCAGCTTGGTAGTATTATGGCAGATTAAAACTGCGTGGCTATGAGAAACATTACGGCTGCCCCGGGAACTGTGACCTGCGTGTGAGGAAGTTGTCGCCGCACACATTGGATTCCTGAACAGCATACACACATGTCTTCCAGCAAGAAGAAGAGCAGAGGGAAGGCCGGGTCACTGGGCGCCTCCCCGGGCCCAGAACCCTCCGCTCACAGCAGCCATCCATCGCTGTTTAAAGTTAGCGACTTCTTAGAGAAAGGTAGTGATGTCTGCCCTGAATTGTATGAGAATGCCGCATTCCTTCCATGCCAGTGTCTGTCAGTACAGCTATATAAGGGGCAGCATATTTACAGTGTATGGAAACCATAGCAATGATCTGCTTCTGTACCACTGAATGTTCTGATATCAATGTGCTAGGTGCAACCAAATACATATTGCTCAGCTGTCACCTTCCTGTGCTGCACTGCTATCAGCTGTGTTATCTCTGTACAGAACTATTCCCCTCTATGTTATAGAGAAGATGGGAAGTGTTCAGTTTTGGGTGACAACATTGCTTATGCGTTGATTACATTGATTGAGCGTTGTCACTCAGGGTCATCATATGAAAATAAAATATTTTTTAGATACAATTTGAACCCAAACCTAACATCAGTGTGGGGTAAAGAAAGCCATTTCCAGGTCAAGTTTAGATACTTACAGTGCTTGCATGTAAAATGTACAATTAATGACGTAATAATGAATGCATTTATCCTCCCACCAAAGTTGCTTACTTTGCAAGATCCAATGGGCTGCAGATTTGTGCTTGTTTACATTCCCCGATCACAACTCCTCTGAGCTGTGCAGTACTGCACTTGTAGGGTTCCCCTATAGAAGTTTGAGGCAGCGGTTGCCAACCTTTCAGGCCTCTGAATTCCTAAATTTAAATCCTGCAGACCATTATTATGAATTTTTGTAAAATGATCAATACATTTGTAAAATAATGATTTTCCTAATGGTGCCTGACAAGGACTGTGGAGGCTCTGACTCATTGATCAGCTCATGGTTAAGTGAAGTAATACTATTGTTACTATTATTAGTTGCATTACCTTTGGTATTACTAAAGCAAATGCAAATGCAAAATATTTGTTTGCTTTTGGGTTTATTTCATTCGAAGAAATGATAGTTATCAGAGTCAAACTATTTGATGCCATTATATTTAACAGTTAAAGAAAAATCACAGTTAATGTCATACTTACCTAAAAGAGCATCTGAGAAAAAAACAAATAATAAAAAAAAAACGGATGAGAATCGGTATTGGGGGAGCGGTGACTGTTGTAATGGTGGAAGCAATACTGAAGCGTACGGCTCGGCAGCGGTTGCCTCATACAACTTAAGATTACACTGACGTCACGCTGCGCCTCCCTTGTTTTCCTGTCTCTAGTACAGGTCATAAATTTAGTGCAATATAAAACCGAAATTGTAATTCAGAATTTAAGAATTTATTAGTGATTCATTGTGTTTTTACATCTTCCTAAATTGTAACTGTAATCAAGTGTTAACCTGATAGTAAATATGTATTATTGGTTGTTGTGAGGCATGATTGACAATCCTATCCAATACATTTTAACATCTTTCTACCACAATTTATAGAAATCAACTCAAAGGCAAAAGTTGCATTCACAATGCTAGAGTGTGAGCATGATGGCCAGTCAACCTGTTATTTCAAAGGAAAAGGTCAGCTTTTAAACAAAACTTGTAAAGAGAGAGTGTTGATCAAATACATCAAATCCATTTACTTTGGTTGGAAAAAAATAGGCATAAAAGTCTAGAGGTCAGCATAACAGTCAGGAATCTGGCAGTTTCAGACATGTCAGTTGAAGGATCCTCGAATATATTGATACCTAACTTTACGGGAACAAAGTACAGATTACTGCAGAGAATAAATCCTATAGGTTTGTAACATTGAGGTGCTACATATACCAGCACCACTCCACCCACCTCTCTAGAGTGCTTCTCCACCACCTCAAGATCAAGTTCAAATATTTAATTTCCGAAAGTCTGTATTTTTATAACCACTGGGCACATCTTCATGTTTAATATTTGGGAAAGGCAATAGGTAATAGGTGGAATGTTGGAAGTGCTTCATAGTTTACTGTAGAGCAGGGGTGACAAACTCTGGCCCGGCACATCCTTTTTTTGGCCCCCAAAAGAATTCTAATTATGAATTGCAGCTTGCCCACCGCTACTGCAATCCGTAGTAACAGCGGGCCAGCTTCAATTCATATTAAGCTGCTGCTCTATGGACGTGAGTACAATGCCGCTACAAAAATCACGGGCATCACTCGCGTCTCTAGACCAGCGGCCTCTGCCTGTGCGTTGACACACATTTTTTAGACACAAGTGGTGCTGGGAATTGTAGTAGTGGCATCGCTCGTGTCTATTGAACAGCAGCCTATGCGTGGACCCTGCGGAGTTTATACTGACAGGTAAACTTAATAATTAGGAATGGTGGGAATTAATATTATCAGGAATTATCATAGAGCTATTGCTATAATAAATGTTTTACTGTCCTAGAGAATGCAATGTGAAACCAAATGAATGCAGCAATTTATTTGGTTTCACTTTGCATTCTCTGGCAAAGTAAATAATTTAGATCAATTGAGATTAATTGTTTTTTCAATAAATTTCAAGTTTGGCCCATGACTTAGTCTAAATTTTTAATTTCAGTAGTCTGTATTTGAGTTTGACACCCCTGCTGTAGATAGATTACTAGATATCTTTGTGGACATTTATGTTAATAGCAGAAGTTGACTTTCAATCCTTTCGGTAGGTAGATTTTTAATTTTTTTTAATTGTGTTTTGTAAATCTATAGTTTTTGGGGGGTTATTAGTAATGCTGTATTGCAAAATACTTTCCACATTGTCAGTTATTTTATGTACAATAACATTTTAATAAAAGTGTTGCTTTAAAAATAAAGCTGCATCAGATTTATTATTTTGAATCAAGTTTTGATCATCTTTACTGTTGCAATGTTTAAACATTAAAATATAGTATGAAGTACTTAGTTGTGTGACTCATTTTTTTCTGATAGAAATATTCCACTCTGGACATAAAAGATCAGGTAGTCTGTGAGAAGTTGATGCATACCTAACTTCCAATATTTAGTCATTGGACAAGACATAGGAAAGAATGCTCCTCTCACCTGAAATACAAATCACAGACGCACACAAGGCTATCCTCACACCATGTTAAAATAAACTTGTCTTGAAAGATGCATTGCATTCTGAAAATGCTAGCTTCCTAAATGTCATGCTGACCTACCTTCAATACTCTCGTAGTCGCTAACAGGAAACCAATTGAGATCAAAAAATCAGAAGTAGATGTCCAAGATATTTAGTAATCCATTCCTGACATTTATTAAGTGTTTGATAAAGCTGTCCAAATGTTTGAAAGTTTTTGTGAAACTCTCCACCCCCATGTTAAAAAGTTCTAGGTGAAAGATGCAGGGTTTATACAGAATACAGGTGAGAGTTTGTAGAAGAAGACAAAATTGTGTAAAGTAGCCAATACTACTTGGAAGCTCCTGTTCATTGCCTGTAAGAACTGATCTATAAAACTAAACATGTTTAGCAGTGTTTTAAAAGGTAAGGGCCTGATCGCATTATTCTTTTCTGCTGCAAGCAGTTTTACCACTCCACACTGCTTGCATGAAATGGTTAACTTTGGACGATATGGGTCACTTCGTTTTTCCTTTATTTGACTGGTGGTGGGAAGCTGTATTATTGCCATTCTTTTTCTGGAAGGAAAAAAAAAAATCCCAATGTCATTTTTTTCAGCCACCCAAAGACACCTAGCTTTGACAGCCTGTTACCAGTTCCAGGAACCTAGTGTTTGACAGAAGGTGTCTGGATGCAGAAAACACAGCTCATTTAAATATGCCCTTCGCGAAATGCTATTTTATTTCAGTAGCATTCTAATGAACTTTTATTAGAATTGAACTGTTTTTTAATAGATTTGAACACACTGGATATGTTGTTTAATGCCCCAGAAAATGTAATTTTATACCAGAATGTTATTGCAAATTAGCACATTATTGCAAAATCATAAACAGAGCAGGTGGGTTGTAATCCCATTAGGAATCTGGAATTCTACATTTAAAGGGAGCCCTGCAAGACTCACACATAGTGGTCATTTATAGTATTTGTTTTCCAATTCCATTCCCTATCGATAGGATCAGCCTGCACCAAGGTTTCTAGTTGATTCCAGATGAAAACACATTGTATTGTACCATGGATCATGGTGTGTGCGTAAGATAGAGCTGTAAGATAACCCTGAGTCATATGTTGAATTTGCAGGGGCTTTTTGTAGTCCTGGGTATTGTTTACTATCGTAAGTTATACTTAAACAAAATTGTTTTGTTCACTACCATGGCTAAAGGGGGAGCAATTTTGGCTGCAACCTTGGACCTCACACATACAGAAGCTGGTTACAGATCTATGTTTGTGGAAGAAATTAATAGGAAGTTGTTGCATCCACACTTTATATGTGTTTCAGCTATATTACATTACCTAAAGGGCACCTGACAATTTTTTTCTTTTTTGATGTGTCTGTCCTAACAGAATCTAAGATAGGTGCTCAAGAAAGGCAAGCAGAGTGCAAAGTTCCCCGTTTTGTCTGTAGGCCCCTTTCAACTAAGCTGTTCCACATTACTGACTTGCCATGCTTTACTACAAACAGAGCCTTGCATCCTGATATCAGAGCTGCCTCTGTGAGTGGTGAATAAATGATCCACAGGCATTAGGAAAGGCACAGAAAAAACACAGAACCACTGGATGATGCAGGGAGATCCTTTCATTTCTGTCCCTTTGTACAGCCTTTCTCCTGCAAGCCAACAGGAGAGCACATGGTGGCATCATCAATAATATCTGCAAATCCTGAGACAAACAGGAGTTCCTGGACACCTTAAAAGAGGGTGTGCATTGCTTTTTCTCAGGAAGAATTCAAGGCAAAATGTACATTTCAGGGAACTACATAATACCAATTCATATCTTCTCTATACATTTAGCTAGCAAGCCTTGTTGTTTTGCTGGTGTTTGGTTCACCAGCTCATCCTGCAGTTTCTCTGCCCTCTAGCAATACAAAGTCACATACCTGAATGATTTCAGTAGACCCAGTAATTGTCATGTTGGAGTATATCTATTCATTTAGTTTAGATTTTACTATAGGAAATTTCAAGTCAGGTATATAAAACATATATAAATATGAAATCTACATTATGCTGACAACACAATACATGGTTCTCTGATAAACATGTTACACCGGATATGTAAAATGAGGTACCTACACAAGCAATGTCATTTATAATGAAAAACTTACATAGCATAAAAAACATTGGGTTGTATTTAAAATGTTCCACCAATTAACTCTGCTGTATATTCCTGCACAGCCATTCAAATGTCTATGCATTGCTTAGTTCAATTCTGCTGTCTAGTGGCCAATTATAAAAAGAGCACAGCAGTCACTATAGGTAATGCAATATATTTTAAATAAATGGCTTCAATTGAAAGGTGAGTGATTTATAAATACATTCCTTTGTGTGCTTTCAAACTTCTGACAACAGTTTGGAGAAGGTCCTTAATTTTTCAGTATATTTGCACTAAGCCAAATACACAAATTTCCCCACATGCTCCAAAAGTTGATTCTGGAAGAGCTGATGCTAGCTGAAAATAGGAAAGGGTGCTAACTAAATTTATACACATAGTTTTGCTATGGGATGACCTAAAAGCTTATATAGGTGATGGTCATGTGTTCACAAACTTTTCCCCTTGAAACTTAGTATGTGCACGCAGGGAGATGAGAATGTTCGCACAATAAGGTGATTTTTCTTCCTCTTCTTCTAAAAAATGTAGTATTTGTTTTTTATTTTTTGATGTTTCTAGTAGAAGACAAAGTACCAAAGTCTTACAGAAGCTCATTTGTGCAGCTTGGACTGACCAGTATGAAATTGGCCGATCTCTGTATTGGACGTCCGGTCTTACTTACCAGCACAGATGGGAGGCAAGAGGTATAAATACACTTCAATTTTGCTTTGTCATACTATTCATACTATTTTAATCATACTATTTTTACTGTAAATATATATATATATATATATATATATATATATATGTCTTATTTTCGGAGAAACACGGTATATATATATATATATATATATATATATATATATATATATATATATATTGGGCCTAATTCATATAGGGAATGTGCTTAAAATATATTATATATATAATGTATGTACGTTTTGTAGGTGTGCACCGCTTGGCCTGTCAGTGGGTTTCCTTCTGGTAAAGTAGGAATTGGACCAACAGCACAAAAGAACCTCAAGGTAAAGCCTGGTGATTCAGTTAATGTTGAGCCTGTGACTGGACCAGTGTTACAAGCAGAAGAAATAGAAGTCACATTAAGGTATATATAGAGTTAAACAGCTTTGACATTTGAAGGTATAAATATGATTTTCTTTTAACCTGAGTTCCTTATAAAGTTTTTTTTTATTAGTAATTAAGTTTTATTCTGATGCACCAGGAGAAGATAAATGAGAAAACTTTGCTATGAGGTTGTAACATGATGTAACTGCATTATAGAAGCCGGAATATTTAGATGGCACCATTGCACCATCTAGTGGTAAAATTGGTTATTACTTGATTCCTTTCTTCTACTGTATAAACATTTTGCTCAACTGTGCATTTTTAATCAGCACACATATAAGTAATACAAAGAAATGTATTTACCAGTGTTTCCACCTTGGATTTTAGGTGATATACATACGTAGAGGAATGTGTGAATCTTGGTTAAAAGTTGTATGACTCATGGGAGTAAAAATTGATGATAGATGTTGTCAGATGTTTCCCGCTTCAAGTTGCTGCTTCTTTTAGAAGAATTTTTTATAGTAAATTATTATACAGTTAAAATTATTTTATTATTAACAACTATTATGTGTTATAAACACATAATTCAAGGGGTTATTGTAAAGAAATATTTCCTTTCTTACTCATAACCATTGGTAAACTGTCAGGACTATTGAGGTGCAAGAAATTTACAGCAGGCATTAAAAAATGTAAAAGTATAACCCACTGCAATCAGCAGGTATATTATATGATTTTTTTCTAGGTACTGTGTGCCCCTAAAAGCATATTGTTAGCTGAGGTGAATTTACCCATTTGCCTACAGTGTGCTTTAAGGTTTGTTAGATTTCATTTCCTAAGGTTTTTGTATTTAAGCACTTTTGTATTTTGATGTTTGGATCACATGTTTGGCAGTACTGTCAGCTACTAGTAGTATTATATTTAAATCAATATTAGAATTAGCAGTTACCTAGTATTTTGGGACTTCTGATACAAATAATTTTAATTTGATCAAACCTTTTACTAGTGGTGCGGGTTCAATACAATATCATAGTCAGCTGCAATTTTTTTGCTTTGTGGTACACATATGGTGCAGTAGCAGAGTTGATAACATCTGTATTACTAATGCTAACACATACTGGTGCTTTAAAATCAGTAATTCTATGTTACATATTTAAATTAGGAGATAAAATATTTTACATCATTGTTTTGATACCTGGCTTGGTTTTGTGTGTCAGTAAAAGCCTGCATGAATTGCCGTTTAAAAAGTGTACTATATCAAGTGATCCTTACCTGAAATATTTCTAACTGTGTACACTAGATAATTGTTCATCTTGGGGTAAAATCCACCATGTGTACAACTGTCATGAGTTACCAATCTATACTGCCAGATAAATGAACAACTTTGTGTAGAAGTCAACTGTACTTTTCCATGAAGGAGAGCTCAGAGGGGTAACACTTCCTTCTCCCCACTACATTGACAGAAATGTACTGTGTGTATATAATAACAGCAATTCCACGAGCCCTAACCTTCTTACCCAATCCCTTTTTGCTCCTGGCTGTGTCAATGCCCCATGAATAGGCACCGGATAGTTGACTTACCAGGACAAGATGAGGGAAGACCTTAAAGTAGATTTAAAGTGGATCCAATGCAGAAAGTACTTAAACAGGAACCTTGATAGCAGAATTACCAGGTATTTGTTCAATTAAAGCCCCGTATTTAAAAGTATTAAATGCAACCTTTAAAAAATTATAATTTTTAGTTTTTATGAGATAAGGCAGTACCTGTGTAAAGCCTGGTCCTAGGATCCAAAGTGCTTCACAGAGACAAAAGCATAATCTAAAGACTTACACTTCAGTAGTTGTGTTACCTCTGAAACAAATAAGGTCAGGTTCCTTGTCTGCATACTTTAAAAAAAAACTTTTGTTATGCAGATGAAGGAGGATAGAAACACAAAAACGACAACAAAATACACCATCAGTTTAATATATATTTAGCTGTGGTTTACAGTTGTCAGTGTTGAACATATCTACATTCTAATATCTAACATATTTATCTAACATATCTAATCTATACTTTATTTTTCCTGTAGAACATTACAGGATATTATGCACCCTTTGGCACAGTATGTTTCAGACACAAAATGGGATGTTGATCTGAATAAATTACTTTATATGGTATTATTAGTTTTGTATGAAATACAAATTTTCTCTAGGATGGCTTCCTAATGTGTGTTCCCCTTCTGCACAAGTACATAGAGCATACTAAATTGAGTTAAGCCTGTTACCACAAAGACTGATAAAGCCTAAACAGTAACATCTGTGGTACACAATGCCAGCTCTTATAATATGTAAAGTATCTTTATTCACCATGTCGGTTTGTTTCCATTCAACACTATAGGGAAAAGGATGCTGATACTGTCAATGTGGAAGAGCTGTCTTCATTTCTGCTAAGGCTCATGGGTAAGATGTTTGGAGTTTTCTGAATGGTTCATGGGCTCACGTTTATGGTGTATAAAGTTATTTTTATACACTGGTATGGGTATTAAAAATAGTTGCTTCTTTTTGTGGAGTTCATTATGTTTCTCAGTTCCCATTGTGAATGTATCCTAAATCCAGTTTCAGGAGCAACTTCTTCCTGGAGTAAATTATTGTCCAACACTTGGCCTAAAACCGGCATCAGCTATGTAATACACAAAAGCCACAACACTTTTTATTGTTAATTTTTCCCTTTACCTCTCCTACATCCTCAAGTCTATAGCAGAAAACTTAGGCATTTTTTTCACCAAGTATTGTCGCACTTAGGTGGTTAGTTAGAATTGGTGTACTCTACCAGTGTATGCTCTTGTATATGGCTAATTTGAATTAGCTAGCTGTTTATAGTTAGGTGAATGCATCTCAAGCAACGCTGTGCACAGAGTTTACTGTATTTCTTGTAGAAAAGTTTATTAATGTAGTGTTTTCCCAGTGAATGTTGCATGAACTAGTCTATGTGCATAGACACTTGTATTCTGTATTTATTGTGTTGTTTTTGCGTGTTTTCTTCATTTTGGAAATTGTTAGTTTTTGTTTTACAAATTCCATTTCAGATGGGAAGATTGTATTACCTGGAAATCTTATGAACTTGAGTTTCTTTGGTCGACCATGTTCCCTGCAAGTGACAAGCATTAAAGGACCCAATGGGATGGTGCAGGAACCCTTTTCAAGCAGCGCACTTGAAACAACTCTGGAAAAGACCACTGTGGATAGCAGTAGTTTGGATTTGTCCCTACAGCTTAGCCTACTTGACATTGACTGTCAGGATGAGGCTGTCACAAGTACCCCATGCAAATTTAGTTATGACAGGATATCATTGTCTTCTGACAAGGAAGCTGTAAATGAACATGTGGACCCAGAGGCCTCTCAAAGTATCTCTAGTACTGATGACAGTCAAAAAATTCTATGCAGGAAACCTGGACTTAAATGCAACACAGATGTTTTTTACCACTTATCTCCCCAAACTAAAATCAAATGCAAATTTCCAAAGTCAGTTTCCCATCTGGAAGATGATATCAAAAATAAGGTTACCTATGATATGATTGGTGGATTAAACACCCAATTGAAAGAGATCCGGGACACAATAGAGTTGCCACTAAAACAACCTGAACTTTTTAGGACATATGGTAAGTTGAGGAATGATACTGTGATGTTGGGCATATTTTTGTCTAAATATAATGACAACAATCTATTTAAACATATGTAGCACAATCACAAGATATAATTTTACAGATCATTCTATACCAGTTGTGCACATGTAGACATAAAGATATAATGAGCTGTTTGTCACAATTAAAATAATAAAATACAGAGACAAATGATGGGATTAGGGGATCCCTGTTATGTGATCTGTCATAGTCATGTGACCACCGTTCCTCAATTCATGGAATTCTCCCTGTGGTGTTTACTAGAAACAGCTCTGTTAGATAGTGCAGGCTATACACCATAGTTAGCATTTTAATACTTACAGTGTGAAGTCATTCTGCAATGTATGCAGAATACATACTCTCCTCCCTTTACTTCTATTGTGGTCGTTCATTGCTTGTCGTTCATGGGTCTGTCAGGACAGATCCATGAAGGACATAAGACGACTGCTGTACATGTCAGAATCTTGCCTGAGATGGGTCTGACAATTTGTATCAGGTGAGAATCATCTGATGTGCATACAAAGTCTGGTTTTAGAAAGAGAAAGCTGCTCTTTGAGAAGCTTTAGACTCAACTGCATTATAGTTGCTTTATTGTCCATTCAGCAAGCTGGTGGTGGAGAAGTGCTGCAAATCTATTAGTTGACTGTAAGCGAGTAAATTAGGTAATCTGTCAGTATGATTGAGGCATGAGAAGCACAAAGCTAGCTGATCAGAATCACAAATCCATGGCAGACAGAACACTATTTATGTGTTTATGTCCTTTCAGCTGTGTACTATGCTGGTTTGCCAGATTACAGCTTTACAGAAGACCTATGGAGAAATTTTAAAGTATATAGTTGAAAGACATCAGTAAAAACTTTTTTTCTTGACAAAAGATTTATTTTATGTTCAGCCACATTTGAGATTCACCACATAGAATTGCCAAATCCCTGCTCTTTTATTTCTCAACAGCTTGGTCAATGATTTTCCATTATCTGACAAGTAATTACAGTAGACTAAAATTAAGTCAAATTAAAGAAGCACTTTAACACCTAAGGTCTTCCTAATAATTAGCTGGCTTCTGAATAACTTTTACAGATTCTGTTGTGGTCTTGTGACTAATAGGTATTCCATTCATGCTTCTTCCTCACATCTTTTATGTGTACCCCTTCACCTACATCTACAACCTGCCGTTGTGGAAGGGATTAGAAAGCTGCTGTAACTACATACCTTTGTAAATTATTTTGGCATTTTATTTTACTGTATCAAATAAGCAATATCAGTATATATGAAATCATAACAGTCTGATTTATATTTGCTTACGTATATGAATTCCTGTTGGAATTTATTACTGTTGTCTGGTAAATCACACATCCTTCATACAGTTTCTCTTTGTTGAATTCACAGGTATTCCTCCTCCACGTGGGGTTCTACTTTATGGGCCTCCAGGAACAGGCAAGACATTGATAGCTAGAGCAATTGCTAATGAAGTTGGAGCTCATGTTTCAGTCATCAATGGTCCAGAAATAATGAGCAAGTAAGATGAACCTCCATGCTTTTTTTTTTGCTTTGTGGTTGTGTATTGGTAAATGAATCTGTATACTGTGACTTTATTCCTGGCTTGCTTCCTTGTAGTCTATTTGCACCACAAACAAAAAATTCTGTGATCAAATGAAGTAGTCTGCTGTATGCTAACTGCATCAGAAAAGTCAGATTAAAATACACATTCTTTTTTTAAACAATATTCCAAGGGAAGTGTAGTTGCAGTTATAGTTTTATCATATGCTCCCAATGGTATTATATTTCCCCTGACACAAATACTCTTTTTTATTTATCATCTGCGTCTGCTTTTCTATATGAACGGCTAATTCCCTGTTTGGTAAAGTAATATATTACATAGTTACTAAACTGTAAACAGATAGTGATAGTCTAAGTATTGTAACAGAAATGCTCTTCTGCAGAAGCTTTCAAGAGTTTCCCTGGAATGTCTGGAATAATTGGATACTCTGAACAGTAGGAAATAATAGCAACATCCCCTTCTTTGGCACTGATTTTCAGAGAGCGGACAAGAGTGTTGCGATGGTTATCGGTGGAACAAATTAAAGATACATTGTAGTTAAATTAAAACCATTTTTCCTGCTAAGTGATCCATTTGAATAGTTTATGTGTTTGGTTTTCACCACATTTTTTCTTTAATTACTCTTAGAAATCCAGGATTTATTCCATATTACAGCCATGATGCTTTTAAAAGGACTCTGACAAAAAACCTTTTTGTTCTAGGCAGAATGGGCCTAATGTATTAAAGCTCTCCAAGGCTGGAGAGGATACACTTTCATCAGTGAAGCTGGGTGATGCAGCAAACCTGGAATGGATTTCTTAAGAGTCATTTGCTTAGCAAATGTTTGTTAGCAAATGTTTTCAATCCTGGACCAGATCCGTTCTAGGTTTGCTGGATCACCAAGCTTCACTGATGAAAGTGAATCCTCTCCAGCCTTGAAGAGCTCTAATAACTCAGGCCCAATGACTTCAGTCATATTTTAATATTGCAGACTTTCCCTCACTTCTTTTCTTGGTAATACAGCAGGTGAAAAGCTTTTACTGGTTTCAATGTAAATAAACTATGGAGGTCTACCATTGCAAACTTTTTCCTAAAACTAAAACTGCTAAATGTGATATGTGGCATATGCACATTTTTTATTTTCTGCAACACATAAATGCAACATTCTACTATGCAATGTATGTGAAAATGTAAACCAAAGCTGCAGACTATTTTAAAAGCATGTCAATAAAATCAGGACATTTTCTCCAAAGAGTACCAAGTCACTTCTTTTGTCTGCTTGTGACCCAATACATCTTTCACTTGCACCACTTTTACCTCATGTTTGTTGGTTAAAACTTCTCTATACCAGTTTATTGTCTCTCTGTTCACTTGTCAGCTCTACCTTCTACCCACTCTGAGTTTCATTTTCCAGACACTTTATTTATTTATTTTCTACCTACTCTACTTCTTTTCTGTTTAAAATTTCTACCCACTCCATACTTCTGTTCTATTGATCTTCTTCATCTCTTGAAAATGTAAGCTGCTAAAGCAACCAAAGCACTGCCTGCTTAAACATTCATCCTTTTTAATTTTAGGTATTTTGGAGAGTCAGAAGCCAGGCTGCGGCAAATATTTGCTGAGGCATCAGAACGGTAAAACTATATCTACAACATTTTTATTTAAGTGTTCATTTTAAATTGTATACCTTTACTAAAGTGTACTGCAATATGCCAAGAATGTAGGTTTCTTCAATTATGAAGGATATCTTAAACTCATACAGGTAATTCCTGTCCTTTTTTAATATGACCATTTTAAGGAAGGTGGTTCTTAGATCTATTGTGCTGAATGGAAGGTAAAACGTTTACACTCAGCTTTGTTTGGACCTATCAGCTAGTGCAGTTCCTACATGGCATTTTCTTATATCTATACTGAGCAAAGTGAACGGTTCCCTTAATGTAGGTACCTTAAGAGCATCAATTTACCTCACACTTGCATTGCTGCCACTGCTATTTGAGACAGATGCTGTTTTTCATGGTTCCCCATACCCCATATTTTTTAAGGTCCCAGCAATAGATGTGGGAAGCAAGGAAGCGAGTCAAAGATAGGTATAGGCTTTCAGATCTCTCCAGTAAACAGGACCTGTTAATTTGTGTGATATCAGTGTAACCAAAGTAAAAAAAAAGTATTGCTGTATTTTAAAGCTGACTTCTAAAATGTGCTATTGTGAAACCTATGAGGAGGGCAGTAGAGCTTAGTGAATAAAATCCATAGAGTGCAATTAGATGTTTTTTGCATCAAAGCACATGTCCTATTAAGCACTTCCATAGTATACAGCTGGTTTCTATCTATTTCTTCAGGAATTTACCATGTTAATAAAGGTTTCACCCTTAGAATAATAAAAAGATGGATAAAAGCCAGAACAGCTCCCCTAAGAATACCCCAGCCTATCTTGAGGCAATGCTGTCATACTGAGCCTCTTGTTCAGCCAAGGTCAGTACAAAGCACAGCCTAACAAAGTGCAGCTTCAAGAGGAATGCAACAAGGAGATTTTCTTTACCTTTGTATGCAAACAGAAAAGTTTTGATTTGCCCTGTAAATTCATAGTTCTACCACTGAATTATACATTTGCTTTATTTTCTTATCGTTGTAGTCATCCTTCCATTATATTCATTGATGAATTGGATGCCCTATGCCCAAAAAGAGAAGGGGCGCAGAATGAAGTAGAGAAAAGGGTTGTGGCTTCATTGCTTACACTTATGGATGGAATTGGCTCGGTAAGAACTATAATGAGACAGACACATTTATTATTTTTTAATATTATTATTATCTTGTAGGTATATAGAATCCACATACAAACAATTACAAAGTTCATAGTCACATTATATATCTACAACAACATGTTCTAGTTCGATGTTTAGGATTATACCCTGTTATAAATTCATTATTTAGATGAAAGGAAGCTAATTGATCTAATATTTTTGACCTTTGACAGTTGTCACTACTTAAGCCTCAGTTTTATGAAATATAGTGTAAAAGATAAAATGTACAGAAAAAGAGAAATCGATGTTCTTTTTCTATACTGATTTTGTAGCCTGCTGCAATGACCAAGGTACAGTCAGGTCCATAAATATTTGGACAAAGACAGCTTTTTTCTCATTTTGGTTCTGTACATTACCACAATTAATTTTAAATGAAACAACTTAGATGCAGTTGAACTGCAGACTTTCAGCTTTAATTCAGTGGGTTGAATAAAAATATTGCATAAAAAATGAGGAACTAAAGCCTTTTTTTACACAATCCCTTCATTTCAGGGGCTCAAAAGTAATTGGACAAATTAAAAAGCTGAAAATAAAATGTTCATTTCTAATACTTGGTTGTAAAACCCTTTGCTGGCAATGACAGCTCTCATTTTTATGCAATCTTTTTGTTCAACCCACTGAATTAAAGCTGAAAGTCTGCAGTTCAACTGCATCTTAGTTGTTTCATTTAAAATTTATTGTGGTAATATACAGAACCAAAATTAGAAAAAAGTTGTCTCAGGTTGTAGGGCTTCCCTGTGGCACATTATTGGGTATTTCCATTATTTCGATTGCTTGATATCACTGTAAAACATTGGACAGGGAGCAGTCTAATCTTCAGAAAATTAATTAGGGACACCAGACACCAGAGACCATTAAAGAAAGCAGATACCATTTACTTGCAAAAAAAAATTCTTTGCATGTTGATATATCTTACACATTTGACAACTCACTACAGAAGTACCTTGATTCTACCATCTAACCATACCGAATTTACCTGTACTGTATTCCTCTCTTAGCTGCTGTAGCTATTATCTTTTCTGTAGTAAAAGGCTATGTGGGTGGCCCATCTGACATGGATCACCTCTTAAATATTATTATTAATATTAATTAATTAATATTATAGCGCCAACATATTACGCAACGCTGTACATTAAATAGGGGTTGCAAATGACAGACTAATACAGTGATACAGGAGGAGAGGACCCTGCCCCGAAGAGCTTACAATCTAGTAGATGGCTCCGACAGTAGCCTTTTTTCAGCCACTAAAAAGGCAAGTTATCAAGTGTTCCTGTACCTTGCAGTTCCAGTGCATTTACCAATGCAACTCTCTTTTGAAATGTGGCTAAAATTTTAGGCACAGGGGTTGTGATCTTTCTAGTGGTTTGTGCATTATTGGTAATAAAAAAATGCTGCTGTAATTGTGAGTGTGAATTTTGGTAACATAAAATGTAGTACATTAGGAAAAAAAAATCTCATTACGCTAGAAATAACACATTTATAACACCTAAAACTGCATCTTTTACAAATGCAGGCTGCCTTTAGTTCTTCAGGGGCAAAAGCTTTGTATATACACTTTTTTTTAAATTGAATAAAGGACTGACTATTTTACCTTGTTAATCTTGTAGGAAGAAAGTCAAGGACAACTTTTGGTTCTAGGTGCAACTAATCGTCCTCATTCATTGGACCCTGCATTACGCAGACCAGGGAGGTTTGACAAAGAAATAGAAATTGGAGTTCCTAATTCTCAGGGACGTCTAGACATTCTAAGACGCATACTTCTCAATGTTCCACATCAGCTTTCAGTGGAGGACCTTACACAACTAGCAGACAGTGCCCATGGCTACGTGGGGGCAGATTTAGCAGCTTTGTGCAAGGAGGCTGGTAAGTAGCTGTTGTATTATTCATTAACAACAGAGTTTGCTGTGCAGTGCCTTATAAAATGCATGTTACGGTTCCTGTAATAAAGCATTGTGGCTTTTGAAGAATCACAAATTTCCTACAGCATTATAATAACATGAAAAGGGATTCAAATCCTAATGCAGCAAAAGAACTCATAATGATAGTTGACATTAGGCATAAGCAACCATTTGATGAATACAAAAACAAGTTCTCTGTGGCCTGATCATTCAAAGTGTTAAAGTCGCTACCAGTTTTCACTGAGTAACATTTAGTTAGCATATGCATATGCATTTATTACAAATGGTTTTATCATTTTTTAGTTTTGTTGTTCCATCTCAGTGCTGTTGATGTCCTGCAACCACTTCCTGTCTACATGCATTTATTCAGCTATTGGCTGCATGGCATTTTTAATAGGAAGCCTTTGTGACAACATGAGGAGCATATCTGCCATGCTGTCACCACCATAACAAAAAGTGCCTTGTATTATTTTGAGAACTTCATTAGAAAATGAAGTTGACTTTACATTATATTTTTAGAACTTATATTAGATTATAGTAACACACCAGCAGAAAAATAAAGGGAACATGTGCTTTTGAATATAATGTTAGTCTGTAAGGTTATATCAGATCTAGTGCCTAAGGTACTGACATTTAATATTGGAATGACATTGAAAAAAAGTCAAGACTGTGGAGTACAACCTGGCCCATAGCATGCAAGACACCCCACAGGGATCCATTTAAACACCATCACATTTAGTTATCAGTGTTGTCACCTTTTTTACATTTCTTACAGCCAGATGAAGGTAATTTGCTTAGAGAAATGTATTCATAATTTTCCTGCTGTAATTTTAAAGCATCAAATCTGACTGGGTTTAGAGAAGCTGAAGTGCAATATCAGTTTATGTTAGGTTGCTTTTTTTCTGGTTTACTTTTGTATCTATTTTGGCAACTGTGAAGGCAGGGTTTTAACTTTACAGTAAATGTACAAAACACTCCACTCCTCTTGGAGCATTTTTTTACAGCTTGTTGGCATGCGTCTGTGTTTTAGAAATAACATATAATTTTTCTTTTTTCAAATTATTACTGCTGAAAATATACTTTAAAACTACTTTTTATAAATATCTCTTTCCTAGGGATACCACAATAGGTTTATATATCAGAAGTAAAAAATGCATATGTATACTATTGTATATGGTATTAGCAAAGTGAAGCCAGTGATTTGATCTGACCTGACACTTGTTGTGCTGGCTCATATGTATGTCAGCATCCCATAAGGGAAAGGAAATCTTGCACTTTTTTACATTTGATTACTTTTCTATTAGTGCAAAAATCTAATTTGCATTAAAAATATATGTCCTTCAAATTTTATGTTTAATTGCAAAGTACCTATACATAGTAACATCACAAAAAGAGTTGTGAAGGAGGGGTTCCAGATGTTGAGGCAGCATATCCCAAATGTAAAGTGTTTTTTTATTGTGGATTGAATGGCATCATAATTTTACCTATTTGCATCCAAATGTTTTTGTATACATTAGTTGTTTTTACAGTCCATTTGGTACTATCCCTTCAAATGTTGTATTACTTTATTTCTTATCATTTATTCACAAACTGTGAAACTGTGTGTGGACCACATCCCCTGTACGGATCACAGGCTCAGGGCGGTGGGCGGATTATGTCACTGGACAAAAATTGCCCACTCTCCCATCGCAGGCTCAGACCTGAGATTGGAGAGTGGGTGGGTTCTGACATCATGACGTCACTATGGGGGAAGTTTCTCCCAGAGCCGGTAAATTCAGTGGTCTGTGGGTCAGAAAAGGTTGGCGCCCACTGGTAAAGAACGTAGACATTTAGGCCCTGCTTTATTTAAGTTCTCCAAGGCTGGAGAGAATACACTTTCATCTGTGAAGCTGGGTACTCCAGCAAACCTGGAATGGATTTCCTAAAAGTCATTAGCTATTTGTTAGCAAATGTTTCCAATTCTGGACTAGATCCATTTCAGGTTTGCTGGATCACCCAGCTTCAAGTGCAATCCTCTCCAGCCTTGGAGAACTTTATTAAATCAGGGCCTTTGACTTAGAACATAGCAACATAAATACATAAATCCTTGAAATATTGTGATTGGAAGACACAAAATATTTATATACCATGTGTAGATAATGTCTTAAGATGCACATGTGATTTACCTAATTTTCACTACAAAATTGAAAAAGAAGAAAAAAAAAAAGACCACCCCCATTGTCAAACCAGACCCATCTCCAGCTATGGAACCCTGGGTGGTCAAAAAAAGGGGGTAAGCAGGTGTTTGCCTCCTACTTCATACCGGTCACTATTTCTTTGCATAGTGGGGGTGCTTTAAGTGAGTCACAGAGCGTTTTCTACTCAACTTAATCCCAAAATGATTATGAAGGTTTGTGGTGGAAGTCTTATGGTGAAAACTGGAATCTTTAAATAAAGCAATCACAAGTAGCCATCCCTTCACCCAATAGAAAGGCATATTTCACAAATGTGGAAATAACACCATTGTGTTCTATTGTGATATTGGCGTAACACTGGGCAATCTGTTATTTAGCATGAAAGTGGCCTATCGCACATTATACTATTATATCTGGCTGTATTCCTTGATTTATCATTATTTGAAAAAAATTTACACTGCAAGGACCCCATTTGTAAATTGTGTTTATTGTAAGTCAATTTCAAGTTAGGGTTTTGGATGACTTCCAAAGTGAATACTTTATTACCTTTATCTTCACTATATTTCTGATTTATTTTTGATGTCCCTAGTGGTATTTTTGCCTGCCCTAATTATCATTATCACTACAGGATTTGCATAATACTTTTTCCCACTGTAAAATATTGCTGGAAGCTTGGGAGGCTGAGCTAATATTAGTACTTTTCTTTGTGGGTTCAGTTCCACTTATGTGACATCAGGTCATGTTTGTAATGCTAAATAAGCTGTGGCAAGCAATAGGATAAATGCAGGTAGTATAATAATTAACAATCAGTTTATAAAATTATGTTCAGTGTCTGTTTTCTGGCTAGAGCATGACTTACAGTAGCGATTATAAACAGCTTCTGCAAGAATAATTTCCCTTATACTGTCAAGTACATGACTTTTAGCTTGTACGATGCAATGAGATTGGTAACCCAAATCTCTTGACATTCAAAAGCCAGCAACATAGGGAAAATATTGCACATATCATTAAATATACTTCAGTCTTTTTTCAACCTCTTTTCCTAGCATGTGGCATGGTTCATTGATATGCAAGGTAATATTATCATTATCCGCTGCCCACTAGAATGGTGGAAAGGGTACATGCACTCAATCCTGGTTTGTTCAGTCAAATGACACTATGTTATAGCTCTTCAGGACCCAGAATAAAAGATTCGCATTCCCTTACTCTGATGCCTACCCAGCTATTAGGATTATGATTAGGTCAGTTTATTAGCTCTATGCCATATGACATTTTAACTGCACCTATGATGAATATTTTTGTACTTCTGTGGAGATTGAAGCAGGGTCCAGCAATACCAGTTTTCCTCTATTTAGAGCTCCAAGTTCCATAAGGCTTTACGTGTGATCAGCTATAATACAAGCAATTTAAGGTTTGTAAGTTTGGTTGTGGGCTGACATTAGCAAAACGAGACAGAGCCATTCATTCCGTATAATCTTTAGGGATACAGTCAAGTGTATTTAGCACCACTTTAACGTGAACCTACACAGAGGTTATGGAAGCTGCCATTGCTGAACTCATTGTAAATAATGGTAATTGCCTAGGTGTAGGGTTCAGTAGTATCATTCACTCACTTGAAACAAGCATGCAGATAACAGAATTACAGGACAGGAATGGTTTCTTACATAATCCAAAAGGAAGAGCTAAGCTTTAACTGGACAGTGGTTAACTGAGCTGAATATTATATATTGTTTGTAAACTTGTAGTGGTCAGCAGACAAATGTTGGCAGGATGGCAGAGATAAACCAGAAAGAACAACACCCCAATGTATCACAGAGCTGCACATTTATATGTTTTTCAGAATTTTCTGCTTTGTATTAAAAAAAAATTACAATTACAATCTAGTTTCCCATTGATTTATGTTATGATCATTTTGTATGATTGAAGACTTAGTTTGTTATGCGCAAGTATAATATTACTTTGCTAATAAGTATTGAAGCTGTATCATTAGCTAAAATAATATCTTTTTATTAATCTGTTCATTGTGTTTACAGTAGGTAAGTTGTATGATGCATTTTATCACAGTTACTACCCTGTTTCCCCGATTATAAGGCACTGTCTTATATTTTTTGTGCCGTTCATATTCCCCTTCTGATCACTCTATGCCATTGATTGTCCCCTTCTGATCACTCTATGCCATTGACTGTCCCCTTCTGATCACTCTATGCAATGACTGTCCCCTTCTGATCACTCTATGCCATTGATTGTCCCCTTCTGATCACTCTATGCCATTGATTGTCCCCTTCTGTTCACTTACCGGTAATTAAGTGTAGGGATCTCTGTTAGGCAGGTAACTCCGTTAGGGCAGGGATCAGCAGCTTGCTTCCTGGTTCAGAATGCCGGCTTGTTACTTTCAGTTTCACTCTGCACTGCAGCCAGGAGCAGACACGTGCTGCAGCCAGCATCGAGGAGACACACACAGGATCAAATATTGGGGGATGTCTTATTCACGGGTGAGTGTCTTATTTTAATTATTTTTTCAAAAATCGGGGCGGGCTTATTTAATGGGGATGTCTTAAAATCGGGGAAACACGGTAAGTAGAGTAGTTTAATATTATTCTATTATATGAAGTCCATATAAACCTTTGCCCCATACTTCTAGCTACTTTACTGTTTTTGTGTAGACTGCAGATGGTGTAACTTCTGTGCACTTGTATGTTGTGATTCAGCACAGAAATGAAAACTGCAGCTGCCATCTGCCATAATTCTAAACCAACAGTAAAGTGGTAGATAAAGCTCTGACTACAAGAATGAAGTCACTATTTACATAATAGTTTGCTTTAAATTTCAGTACTCTCCTGGGCACTCTAGGAGTTCATGCCGACATCTCTTTATGCCTGCATTAAATTTTTATACCTATCCTTTCTTATAGGCTCCTTCCAAAATTTAGGCTAATACTGTAAACATACTGAAAAATGTTTAACATGCAATAAAGCATAGGAGAGTTTACATTTCATAGAATCATATACGGTAGTACAATACATATAGTACAATAGTAGTAAACTGCAAAGAATTACGTATTATTAACATTGAAGGTGAATTGAGTGGGTGCTCTGAGTCTAGGCACAGTTGTATCTACACAGTTATCCAGAGTCTGTGGATAACACTAGCAGGTCACTAGTTGTCCTTTTTGTCCATTATTTTAATCGTATTATTACTGTAATTATTAGAAATAACACAGAAAGTTGGGTTTCTCTTTTCTCAATGTAATAATCTGCAGGACCGATTGCTGAGCCCTCAGGATATTAATCTCTCGTGCTTGCATAAATTTGTAATGTCACAAGAAAGATAAGCCTTGTTTTTTTCAAAACCACACGGAAATGTTAATAATTGAGCAGGGAACAAGCCGTGGAGTTCACTGGCTGGCAATCTAGCTTTCCTAATATAGGGATTTATTGCGATCGTGGCCTTCTAAGGCAGCCTGCGCAGCTGCAACAGAGTGAATGTAAATAGAGCCTGATTTCTTCAAGAAGGGGATTCATGTGATTTGTTTAGAGTGGAAGGAAGTATTTAGTTTGTATTGCTTAAAATTAATCTTCAATATCCGCACGATCTGCACACCATTTTGGCGTGCTGTTATGAAACACTGGGCCTCTGATGTGATAGCATCATGGGGGCCAGTGAGGTTTCAAGTCATTGTTTAAAGAGTAAGACTAGACAGTGAAAGTCTAATTGAATCCAGACTGGACTGTATTATTTGAAAGTTTATTATCATTTAAAAGAAGGAGGGGGGGGGGGTGCTACAGGAAAATGAATGACTAAGGCATGCTTTTTTCCCTCCTGACTATATATCCTGAAGATTACAGCAATCATCATCTTAAAGGAACACCGCACTGAAATAATGAACTGTGCTTCTAACATGTTATTCTTGTCATAAAGTGACTCTTTACTAAATAACATGCAGGGGAATTCAACAGGTTTACATTAACCCCAGCAGCCAATACTCCTCCTCCCTTTGCACTCTTGTCACTCCATTCAGGCACTGGCAGTAAAGAGGGGATCCGCTTAACCCTACGTGGCATTACCAAGTGCTATAACCAGTGGACAAGCTGATGTTTTAACTCATAAGCTGATTATTTTGAAAGAAGCTGTCACTATGGGCCTGATTTATTAAGTGTAGCTAAGTGTATCTTCTCTAAGGTTGGAGAGGATATACTTTCATCAGTGAACCATAGTGATCCCTCAAACCTGGAATGGATCTGGTCCAGGATTGAAAACATTTGCTAACAAATAGCAAATTACTTTTAAAAATCCATTCCAGGTTTATTGAATCACCCAGGTTTACTGATAAAAGTGTATCCACTCCAGCCTTGGAGACTAATAAATCAGACTCTATGTCTCTTTAAGCCTATGTGAATTAGAATGTACTACATGTAACAACTGTTTTAAATGGAAACAGTTTTTATATTATTGTCTTTTTGGGAATTATTGGGAAGATCTTGTGTTTGTAGATGTCTCTCTGTTGGGGACAGGTGAATAACTTTGCTTGTGAAGGTAAAAATAAGGTGATTGTTTAGCATCTTATTTTAAAGAATGCCTGATGTGTATGTTGAGCAGAGCTGGCTTGTTAATAGAGGGAAGTAGTGTTGCTGAATATAATTACCCTTAAGCTGCGTACACACTTCCAATTTTTATCGTTCAAAATGAACGACGAATGATCGATTGGGCAAAAATCGTTCGTAAAAAAAGTAACCAACGACGCCGACGAACGAGGAAAGTCGTTGGAAATGAACGACCGGACCGGCGGATCGGATTGGACGACGATCGTTGACCATCGTTCGTGTGTACGATCGTTCATTGATCGTCCATGGTCTGAGCATGCGTGATGAACGAACGTTCCTGTGGTGCACGTAACTTCCTGTATCGTTCAAACGATCGCATCTATTGTGTGTACAATATCTACGAACGATCGTGTCGTTATCTGTATGTACAGGATCGGTGCTATACGATCGTTCGCAGATATCGTGCAGGATCGTTCGTCGTTCGTTTACCAACGATAATAATTGGAAGTGTGTACGTAGCTTAAGACATTAAGCTGTATATTGTTTTCTAACAACTTGTGGACAGGTGTAATTAATTTCAAACAAACAGATAAAGAATGGTGCACCAAACCACTTCTTGAAGTCAACAATTTATTATCCAACAGCAACAAATATATACAACACATTTCAGGGGCCAAGAAAAGTTTCCTTTCATCAGGGCTCAGTTGTTTGGTAATAATGTCTCCCCAACAAACATGTACAGAAATGATACTTACAAAAAGGTGCCTCTACTAAAACAGGTCCACTTTAAAAGAATAGGGAAAAGTAAACCAATATATGCAATGTCTTTGTCAGACTGCTGTCTCCTATTTATATATTTATTTTTTAACAGGACAAAAACAAGGTAATGAAGAACAGATACATTGTTCTTAGTTAATGGAAATTAAATAACATTTGTCCCAGTTTGCAAATGAATAAACCACCAGTTTTTTTCTGGCCGGAAAAGGATTGCACACTTGAGTTGTTCAACAACAAAGAAAAATAAAAAGTTTGTGTTCTGCCAAATCTCTTTCCTTGTAAGAAATGTTTCGTCAAACATTTAGATTAGTTACAAGTTAACTATCATTAACCAATGACGATTGTAGAAAATGTCTTTATTCCACATTTTGTCAGTTCACTGAGGGAGATATCTCAAAAGTAATGTTAGATTTATTTATTAAAGTATATGAAAGAAAATTTGTCCCAACAGTCCAGATTCAAACCTTAAGGAGATTCAGGGCAAAGTGTCAGTTCCACCAGTCCTTATTACCAAATTTATATTTGACCAATAGGCTCAGTAAAAACGATCCCAACATACCTAGATACCTTGGTTTTGTCATGAAAATTAGGAGCTGCATATGTGCTACCAGGTGTTGCCTAACTAAAATGTGGTGCCTCCATGTCAGCTAAAGTTAATTCATTTTTCTCCAATCTTTTGCACCTTTTAGTTTCGCCTCCACTTTCTTTGGAGTGATGAAATCATGTTATGAGTTAAGGGCATGATGCCATCACTCCCAAAGCCATAGCATCAGTAGTACTACTCTCCTGTTAAATGGGAGTGGGATTGTGGCATTAAGTGAACTTAACATGTGGTAGTGGTGAAATGTTGTCTTCATCATTGGAATGCTCAGCAAGGTTACATCCAGTTAGATTAGAGCACATGTTATAGTGTAAGTCAAAGCACAAAAAAGATGTTGTATATTCATTAAAATTTTCACCTTAAAAACATCTAAAATCATGTAACATGTTCCTTCTGGTATGGTTCCTTTCCACTTTAAAAAGATGGAGTTGAGGGAAAGTAATCACCTCACACCCCCATCTGGTAATATTTGATACAGTCACATGATACTAAGGGCCATTTCACACCTGAAGTTAGCAATCCTAACCTCTGCCATTCAAGTCCCTTTTGTCCCTGGGGTTGTTTGAAGCCCCCAGGCACACAATCAGCAATTTCCTGTGCATCCTGGAGCTGTCAATTATGTGGTTTCACACCACAGGTGTGAAGGAAACTAAGAGGAGATTTGCTCTTTATGACATTTGTATGACAAAGGAAGATACCATTATGCCAAATTAACCTCAATGAGTGGAGTAAAGATTAGAGAGTTAGTGTTGTAACTGAAAGTCTCTCCTTACTATTTATATTGCAAGGTATGCTGACGCTGGAGTAATCAATACATCTCATATATAGGGTTATCCAGATGAGGACTGAGATTTAATACCTGATATATATTGAAGCAGAACTAAACCCATGCTACTCACTTATCCTGGTTCCATTGCAGGGTGCCACCATCATCCTTTTCTTCTTCCTCCTTACAATCTTCAGCCATCTTGACTGCCCGTGCCTTGTTGACATAAGTTCACTCACTCGTTCATTCACTTCCGGCACACACAAAGGAAGCTGGAATTGCCAGGATGAGCAGCTCTATGTTTTAATAACGACCCGCCTGATTATGTATTTTTAAAAGTGGGAGTTTTAAAATGCTGCGTGCAAATTAAAGGTGTAAAAGATTGAGCACATTAAATAAGGGTAATTATGGCTAGAGAAAAACAGTAAATATTTTTTTATGTTTACGGTATATTTGGCTTTCTTAATTTTTTTTCAATTTGATGGTGGTGAACAATATTTTTTGTGGTTGTGAGTCTTTAATAATATGTCTGTTGTTCGTGATTGTGTTGTCTGTTGGGAGCAGAACAATTATTTGCTGGGGGCTGTTGGCAGTCCTGGCTTCTTACTGGTACAAATTGTTGAGCTTCCTGCCCCATAAAAAATGGTGAAAGCACTACACATCCACCCACAGTATCTTGCCAGCCAAATAAACATCCTAGTACTTAAGGAGTTTACTAAGTTGTCAAGGGTTGCATTCATATTTAATATAAAAGTAATTGCATTTTAGGAAACCATAATTGTTCAGAAAAGAATTATGCGCCCTTACAAAATGTATAACATGTAATAAGCATCCACATAAAGCTGAGGCTACCAGGAAAGAAAATGAACAAACCACAAAACCACATCCTCTTTCAGTAGGGTAACCTAGGGCAAATGGACACGTATTAAAGGAAGGAGCGGATTTCAGAGTGATTGCAGCTCACTAATATTAAATCCAGACATGAAAAAAAAAATCACCGTGGGGAAGTTATTTGACTGCATACTTTCCTGTCAGCTAATAGCTCTCTGTATCCTCAGTAACATTCTGCATTCAAAAATAGCAATAGTTTCTGTACGATGCTTACAATTTGCTATGGTTTACCTACAAAGAAAAACATTATTTTCTAGTATTTACTGCTATCTTTTAGGAGTTTTTTAATGCTTGTGCCTTGCTAGCTTAGAGACCAAAGACCCTAAATAACCTTATTGTACAGTAATTTGATTAATGTTAGAATTCAGCAGCCACTAGCATAGATCATATGCCACATGTCATATACTTCCTATGCTCTGGTCTCTCTCTAAAGCTGTCATAAGGTTGCATCGGACACCCTAAAAACTGCTTTTCTTACTCACATATGCATACCATGGATCATTCATATCCGTAGATCTTTACATAGGGAATTCATGTTGCGCCTGGTTTACCTCTTCTTAAAAGGAAACAATAAATTTTGGGGCCAGTTAGAAATGTATTTTTTGGCCAATTTATTATGGGATGAATTGTGTATGGAATGCTGTGAATCCTCAGTTATAACAACTGGCTTCTTTTCCAACATTGTTTTTAAGTAATTAAACATGTACAAAAACACTTTTTACTGCCAGGGTATGCAGCCCACCTTTAAGAGATTCACTTCTTCATCCAGACATTGCTTTAGTACAATAGGCCACCCACTGCCTATTTTTAACAATATGAAGATTCCAATTTGATGGAATTTCTTTTTATTCCCAAACATGGCTGTATCCTGTCCCATAAACCCCTGTTTCTGGACACCACCCGCCCACTCTCAGACCTCACTCCCAATGCGCAGTCCGGATTCCGTAAATTTAGTGGTCCGTGATGTTGAAAAAGTTGGGGACCACTGCTATAGATCAATGTGCAGATTTCTATTGATAGTACCAAAGGCTCATGCATTTCTTTTTTATTTGCTGGGATATCATATTTGCCTTTATTCAAAGCATGTTGACCTAGTGGCTTTGAGTATGATTGTGGACTCTTCTTATTTTTTATAGGCATTCTGAACAATTTTCCTTTTTATAAAGAGGTGAAATAAATAGGAAAATTACAGTTTTCCTTTCGATAGACACTAATTATGTGGTTATAGTAAAAAGAAACGTTAACCTAAGTAAACCCACACAAACGACTCCTATCTGTGTCCTACCTTCCTCCTCTTCTTCCTTCCTGAGACTATCAGTTGCCATCTTGATTTGCCATCACAGGATGAAATAACTTATGCACAAGCGTGTGGGAGTTTGTTCATCCCCGGCACATGCAAGTAAAGCTGGCATTGCTGGGTTTCCTGGCAACCAAAGTTTCATCAGAGACTAGAGCGATCAGACAGGTAAGACATATTGCAGAAAGAACATTCCCCGTCCCTTTCTGCAATAATACCCTGCCTGATCTATCATTTGTAAAACTCTTAAATCACATTTGAAATCTTTTCTGAAAAGAGTGTCTACAAAGTTAAGTTACTTATGGCCTTGCAAATATAATCTGGTAGTGTCAGAGGTGTTACATGTGATTTTACTTGCAGTGGCTTTCCGAAAAGAAAATATACTTCTGTTGCACGCACATCTGAGATTAGTTGTGGGTTGTTGTGGTACGCTATACAACTCGATGCATCCTATTAAGTTTTGTGTAGTCTGGTTTCAGCACAAGACTAATGTGGGAGGAGGGAATGATTCTGAAAACAGTACAAGGAAACAGAAAAAACATGCTTTTATTCTGTCTGTTTTTTATTATCTTTCAATGTTAAAAATATTTCCAGCAAGATGATGGCCCCAGAACTGACTATTGTATGAACATTTTACTCAAATTTCTTCAGGCTTTGTTTGAAGAGAGAAGGGGAAACTGGATTTTTAAAGACATATTTTTGGACTGGGCATAAATACATTTGCATTGCAAAGGGAAGTGTTTATTATCTTTTTAGAATTAATTTTTATATTTCTGGAAATTTTAGGTGCATACAATAATTATTACCTTTTCACCTATTGATTGCTGTGTACAACGGGAATTGGCCACACTTCTGGCTTGCATCAGTTTTTTCTTGTGTCCCAGCAGGATAAACATATTTTTTGTCAATTCTGCTATGTAAAAGACTAATGGTTTCATTTATAACAAAGAGCTAATTGGTCTAATTTTGTAAAGCTTTTCAAGACTAGAGAAGATTGACTATCATGGGAGAACCTGGGTAATTCAGCAAACCTGGAATGGATTTCTTAAAAATCCCTTGCTAATAGTTGGGAAATCTTTTCAATCCTGGACGACATCCTTTTTCCAGTCTTAGAGAACATCAATGAATCAGGCCCAATATCTCTATTTGCTCTCTATTATTCTGCTTTTTACTGAACATACCATGAGCCAAATCCATTTAAAAAAATCAGTCTGTGTTGCTTAAGGACTAAATGCCCACAGAGTGCTTTTTGGTAAACAGAGCTATTGGATTGGAGGAGATCTGGTCATTTGTCCAGGCTCTCCTTAGTCACTTAGCTCTGTTAGCTTCATTTGTTTTACCTATGCAGTTGCATATTCTAGATAAAGAGGGAAATCCAAGGGCAAATCCAAGAGATTGTAGACAAAGAGGGGGTGGGTAGTTTCATTACTACATGTTACTAGCTTACATTCCCCTAATGGTCCTGGGACTGTTTACTCAGTGTGCCCTGATGACCCCATCCCTGGAGTCTCTTTACCTGCGAGCCGCCTGTCAATAAATATGCAGCCCATAAAAGAGAGGCAATGTCTGTCAGTCTATAGGAGAGAGTCTATGCAACAACAAAACACCCCTACTCTGCACATGTGCACCTTCCAAACCCTTTTAGCCTTTCTGGAATATATATAATGCATTTTACACAATTTATGCACACATGCAAAGGCTACATTGTGGATCTTGCTTTGTGCATAATATCTGGAAGGGGTATAGGAAACCTTTGGTCATTTTTTTTCACAAACACCTTCAACATGCTTTTTGAATGTTAACAAACATTTAGTAGGTGTTGGTAATGTGTTTACATTGAAGTTTATAGAAATTGTTGAGGATATAAACAACCATTGGAAGCTTTATGAAGTGTTTTACATGTTTTAGTTTGTATTTCTGAACATAGCCCTGAAGTGGTTACACTTGTGAGTTTTATCTGATTTGCATGCATATTCCCTCATCTTTCTACTACATAATAAATGGGTATAGAAACCTTTTGAAAGACAGCATTACATCCTTAAAATTCTGATGTGTAAAAAATGCTGAATAACCCTGTCACAAGAAGTTAGAATGAAGTTTCCCTATATAGCCCAAGCAATTTGGAAAAAACAGTTCAGTTGGGCACTTGTTAATAATTTGAATTCATGTGGCTGTCTGTGTACTGTTTCAACTCGCTTGTCATTGCCATTGGGCTTCCGTGGATAATGAGCTTAAAAATATGATCTGCGGTCACAATAGGGAAGATATTTGTAGCATTTCCTTAGCCTGCAGCCTGTAGCACTCTCCTTGTTCTCCAGCTGGCCTCCTGGAATGTTTTTATTGATATTGTACCGTATCCTGTTCATTATGAATGTGCCACATTACAGGAAGTCTGTATTGCAAATATTTGTGATTCTGTTACAGAGCCTGGGGAGTGAAGGCAGGTGTTCATGCCCTTTTATAGCTCTCATGTCTTTGTAGACACCATATGCTACATAGTACACTTACATTTTAACTGGCCATAGACATTATGGTCAGATGTACATGCATAAGTCGGCTGTCCCACCATATCACTTCTGCTTATTTTTCATCTAAACAGAAGTACTTTAGTTGAACAAGTGTGCAAAAGGGCATAGAGAGGATTACTTTCAGACAGCTAAAAGTGCCTGTTGCTGTCTTGTGCACATTGGATCATCATTAAACTATCCAGCTGGTCCTCATGCCCTGGTTGGACTTTCATTTGTTGTTCTAATTGTTCTTAAGTAAGAAAAAAATAAAAGTCAGTTGCTTAGAATTCCTGGCCATGTGTAAAACTACCAGAGGGCCGACTACTTAGGTTCTGCCCCCTTTGCATGTGATCTATTCAGATAAAACAGTAGTATTTGACTTGGAATATAGACACTGCATCCTCTGACATCATGAAGGGTTGGCATCAATTGTTTAATATAGGTAACTGTCAGAGACTGCAAACATACTAGATAAAATAATGGTCATAGACTTTGGACGTAGTGCAGGTTTGGTTGCAGACTGGTGGTGTGCTGCAGAATACAGTGGCAGTTTGTGGACATTTAACATAAAGCTTCCAAAGATTACTGCAAGTACCCTTTTAAAGATCATACTTCCCTCCTTCTCCAAGGGCCTGGTTTATTAAAGCTCTCCAAGGCTGGAGAGCATACACTTTCATCAGTGAACCTGGGTTATCGAGTAGACCTGGAATGGATTACTTAAAATTAATTCGCTATTTGTTAGCAATTTTTTTCAATCCTGGACCAGATCCATTTCAGGTTTGCTGAATCACCCAGCTTCACAGTCTTGGAGAGCTTTAATAAATGTAAGTCCATTATCTGTGTTAGTTAAGGTGACATTTATGTTGTTTACCACCTATATTATGAACCTATGTTTGTATAGATCAACAGATGATGATGGTGCCAAAATAAGTTAAGTATAAATTAATATGAATAATGCCCCCACTGCCACTACAAATTGCTGGAGTCTAGGGGCCACACAACAAGTTTCAAAAGGCCATATGTATACTTAGGTTGTGTACCAGAGAATTAGAGCATCCCTAAACTCTGGATATTTAATCCAGTTATAAAAAGGTAATTATACAAAGCACTGGTGTACAGTACTAGTTAAATAAATTATTTTGTTTATTCCTAAATAGGCCCTATTTTGTTTGTGAAGGTGTAGAATTTTATTAAAAATAAAAGTTATCTGCATTTGTTATTTCTACCACAACTTAATAGGGACGTAATCCTTCATTTTAGAATAGTGAAGCATGTGGATTTTTCCTTTTGTTTTGTTTTTGTTGTAGACCACTTCGCTGATTGTAAGGGGAATAAATTATCATCTAGTTTTTTTAATGACAGTAAATTATTTTAGTACATTTTGACTTTTCACTTTGTTTACAGGCTTGAATGCAATGCTGAGAAAATTGGGGGAACTGAATAGCCCATCAGACAGTAAAGTGGCTGGCCTGGTAGTAATCACTCTGAATGACTTCCTGAAGGCTATGAGTGATGTCAGGCCAAGTGCAATGAGAGAGGTTGCAGTGGATGTACCAAAGGTAAGTAATATTTAGCACTCTCCTAAAGAAAACAAGTCACGATTGGATGTATGCAGAAATCACTCAAAGACATACAAACCAGAAGCAGAGAGACACCTGATAACATCTTAGGATTAAAGCTTATCTCTAAGATAGTATAATTGCTTTTTTAAAGATTTCCTTTTCCCAAACACCATTTTTGGCTGTAATGTGTTTCTATAAAATCCTATGATCTCACCTTTGTTCCGAAAGACACTTTGAAAAAGAGTATGTGCACATTTGGGGGGCTTACATAGGCCTAGAAAATTTTTTAAAAAACAAAAAAAGTTGAATAATGACTTAATAGGTATGTTTGTGTAGTACATATGTATGTTATTTAAACTTTTCCATTTTATGATCTTTGTTTTACAACAAGTTGCCATCTGTACTAACAGGTGGAAAAGTTTTTTTTCTTTCTCAGACTTTCTTCAGATTTGACAGGGGTTTATTTTATAGCTGAATAGTTGGTCCAACTCACAAGTGCATGTGTAGCAAGTTTATCATAGGGAAATGTTCATATTAATGTGTATTCACTGGACACTGCAGCCCTTTTACTGACAAAGAAAGTACTCACTGTCTTTTTGTAAAAGTTTCCTAGTTTTAAAAAAGTGGGAAAGATGAAGAAACAAAAATCAGATAACTTAAATGTGTAAACTAGTTTGGTATAAGTAACAGTTACAGCAGCACTTATGCTTTTACTTGGTCGCAAATAGCAGTGGATAATGTATCTGTTTTTGTGTGAAAGGAAACATTATTACAATTATCATTTACAAAAAGTAGCTCATTATTTATAGATTGATAACATTTGTGTACCCTTTGCTTAAAGGTTAGTTTAGGTGAGTACTTGGCAGACAACATTGTAAACAGTTTTTAGGCAATGGGAACACGCAGGTATGTATCTGCATGACAATTTAAAGATAGGATACTGGAATACCAGAATAAAAAGCAGTGAAATTAAACAAGCAGACTATGCCTTTTGTCAGTTTGTTAATGTCTGACAGAAATGCACCTAAAATATTGCATGTAATGTGCTAATTGCTGTCCATGGGGGTGCATAAAAAAGTAAACTATTATTTACATGTGTCACATTCCATATCTTAAGGCAGTAAATAAACAAAAAGGGGATTTTTTAGGCACATATCGAGAAGATATTTGTAATTCCAAAATAGTGTTAAAAACTGATAATAATAGTATAATATTGTAATAGTGTTAAAAACTGATAATAATAGTATAATATTGTAATAGTGTTAAAAACTGATAATAAAATTCCTTTACAACAAATATACAGAAGTGGGCAGCACGGTGGCTCAGGGGTTAGCACTCCGGCCTTTGCAGCACTAGGTCCCAGGTTCGATTCCCAGCTAGGACATTATCTGCATGGAGTTTGCAGGTTCTCCCCGTGTCTGCGTGGGTTTCCTCCGGGTACTCCGGTTTCCTCCCACATCCCAAAAACATGCAGTTAGGTTAATTGGCTTCTCCCTAACAATTGACCTTAGACTACATTAATCACATATGACTATGGTAGGGAAATTAGATTGTGAGCTCCTTTGAGGGACAGTTAGTGACACGACTATGGAGTTTGTACAGCGCTGCGTAATATGATGGCGCTATATAAATACTGTATAATAGTAATAATAAAAGTGAGGTACAGAATTCTCCATCTGTTTTTACAACGTAGCATGACACTCACTTGGTACCCACCACACTTCTATGCGTTTTGCATGAATATTTATTAAGTTCATAGTTTTCAACCAAAAATTGGAATTACAATTATTTTCTCCTAATACAATCCCATTTGGAGCATTTATTCTATGCATGGATTTGTATACCTAAATCACCTGGCAGAATGTTGCAATCTAGAAAGGCAGTGATATAACCACCATATGTTGACCACTGCTATCAGTCTGCAGATTTTACAAAAGGGAAAAATAATTTCCTCCTCTGGAATAAATTCTCCTTTCCTGTAAAGTTTCAGATTCCAGTAACTGGACGCCGCAAACTTAAACTGTTTGGCTTTCCAACCTGCACATCTGGAGATGCTGTTGCATGTCTAGTCATTTTTGAGCAATTAATCCATGTAGACTTTTTCTCCCGTAAACTCCTGTTCAGGAAAGACTTTTGAAGCTAGTTAAATAAGCAGGTGATCCCTATGTGTTGCCTTTTGGTAAAAGCAGGATTAAGTTTCCTTTGTGGAAGTGTGTGTGCTATTCTGTTTGACACATGAAACACCCAGTGTAAAAATACCACACGAGATCACATATGGCCTCGAAGTTTGACATTACCAGAGCTCACTGCTCATTATAGGTCCACAGTTGGTCTTGCATGGTTTAAATACCAGATACTTAGCATCAGGGGAAATCAGCCTCAGTGTAAAGTCTTTATGGTTAAGAGTTGTAAGGTTAGAAGAAGCAACATGTGGACAATTATTGCACATCTGCACAAGATTTTAAAAGTATTTTGTGATTATTTTGCTTTTGTATAATCATCCGTTTGTTGCTGTGGTCCATTGGTCTATTTGTTTGTTGCTCTGGTCCCCAAAGTTCATAATTCATATATAGATATAGTGGAACTTTTTATGTAGGAAAGTAGAGATTAGCTAAAATTGTTAATACACATATAACATTAGCATCTAACACATTAAATTTGTGGTTCTGTAGCAAATCAGTTTCCAGGAACCTATGACATTGATGCTTAACTTGTTGTATACACATCAGGGGTTACTGTGTTTCAATTAGTTTCTATTTTTTCCCTAAGTTTTAATGGCTGATATGTGTTGCTAATCATTCAGATTTTTGCTCTCTTACTTGTTGAAACTTGTATTATCTTGTATCTGCTCTTTCATGTGCTTAGGTGAGAGGTGTATGTTAATCAATCTAAAATTTTAAAAGAACTAGTCCCCAGTGTTTTTTTAAATATATTTTGCCCTTTTGAGAGCAGAAATGTTGGAGGCTAACATACATGAAGGATTTTGTAAAAGTACACTAAACATTTTGTTTAAGTAAAATCTTGCTAATCGACTCCAGTGTAGATGTGGTTGAGTCACTTTACTCCAGGTTGACCTAATGAGCCATAATGGCTAAACTCCCCATAATGCAGAAAATGATGAAAGAATCAGCAAGGCATCTCATATTGCTGTAGGGTAGGTAGTTATTCCAGATGTTTGCTAGATTTAGCCTTTTCCAGCATTCTGGACAGAGTATCTCTCAGTTTGAGCTCAAGTGGGAGACATTTCTGCCTAAAAGGAAACCTTATAACCTGACACTGGGCTAACATTTCTGCTCTGACAAGGAAACAATATAGTGAATACCAGCAGACACATAACCTTAATTAAAAGGTTTACTATTATAAAAACTGAAAGTTTTTTCCGTAAATATAATATACATTACTATGTAAGCTTTGATGGCTACGTGAATTTGTCCTCTATTCTGAGGTATACGGAAGGGAAACCACTAAGTGTGAGAATGGACAAGACAGGCTGCTAGTTTATTTATTTGCAGTAAAGTTTTACTTTAGTGTACTTTTAATCCCTGTCTTTTTCTGCTTAGCTGCTACCTATTTGATCACATTTGTGCAAAATTGTGGTTCTGAACACTAAAATACCTAATGTTCTGAAGAAGCGGGAAAAGCACTTTAATAGCCATCTCTATTTACACCTTTAGCTATAGGCATTGCAATAACATTACCTGATGTTTTATGTGATATTCAATTGTATCTTTTTTTCTTTCCTTCCAGGTATCATGGTCTGACATTGGAGGACTAGAAAATGTTAAGCTTAAACTAAAACAAGCAGTAGAGTGGCCTCTGAAACACCCTGAATCTTTTATTCATATGGGAATACAACCACCAAAAGGTGTCCTACTGTATGGTCCTCCAGGCTGCTCTAAAACCATGATTGCAAAAGCATTAGCGAATGAAAGTGGCTTGAATTTCTTGACGGTAAAGGTATGGGATAAGGTCTTTATTTTATTATTTTTTTATATTGCCAAAAAACCTGTTTTAATTAGGTATGCTAGGGGAATGGTCTGTAAGCCATATTTCTACACATGTCTGCTATTAAATGGTCACACATGCACAACAGTAAATAAGCTTAGAGGAGCAGGATGACATTTAACTCTCTACGTTTGTACTGTAGTGGGTGGGCACATCTGGTCTACAATAACATAGCACAGCTACTGTACATGTACAGTAGCAGAATGTGTATACAGGAATGCAGGGATCCTGTGCATATACTCTGCAGATCTGGTGGCATGTTTGGGTCAAGAAGAAAGTGGAAATTGACATGCATCTGTATAGTAGGTGGGGCTTTGCATGGAGGTATTGTCTTCCATTTATTTCCAGCTTCAGCATTTAAAAACCTTGTTCCTGGGTTACATTGGTTACTAGGTATTATGTTGTGCCAATAAGTTTTGTGTAAGAATTGAAATGTCCATATTTATAAACAGGCAACTTTTTAGCTGATAATGCTTTGGTTGTTTTTAATGGGAAGCAAAATAATATTAGAAATGATTTATTTATATGATGAGGATGAGAACAGTTACCAGTCATATTCATGCACGTATAAAACTTTGCCTTTAAAATAAGAAAAATTACTACATGCATGTCCAAGTTTTATTCTACAATAAATATCCCAAGCATGCTATTAAAATAATTTCGAGCTGTATCATGGGCTGTTTATAGAAATGTCACAGCATTGTAGGATTTTGAACTTCCTGTGTTTTTTTTTACTTAGACATAACTATGATTAAAAAAAAAATAGCCATATGTATGGATTAGGACATATTATATTATCACAGATTATTTGCGACAAACATTTTGTCAAATCCCTTTTTACCTAAGTCCAAAACCTTTTCTCTGACTACTGTTTTGCTTGATATTCCCATTCTGACTCCTGATGAACAAAAAGAGGCCACTTAAACATACAGTTAGGTCCATAAATATTTGGACAGAGACAACTTTTTTCAAATTTTGGTTCTGTACATTACCACAAATGATTTTAAATGAAAGAAATCAGATGCAGTTGAACTGCAGACTTTCAGCTTTAATTCAGTGAGTTGAACAAAAAGATTGCATAAAAATGTGAGGAACTAAAGCCTTTTTTTAAACACAATTACTTCATTTCTAGGGCTCAAAAGTAATTGGACTAATTAAAAAGCTGAAAATAAAATGTTCATTTCTAATACTTGGTTGAAAACCCTTTGCTGGCAATGACAGCCTGTAGTCTTGAACTCATGGACATCACCAGATGCTGGGTTTCCTCCTTTTTAATGCTCTGCCAGGCCTTTACTGCAGCGGCTTTCAGTTGCTGTTTGTTTGTGGGCCTTTCTGTCCGAAATTTAGTCTTCAACAAGTGAAATACATGCTCAATTGGGTTCAGACTGACTTGCCATTCAGGAATATTCCACTTTTTTGCTTTAATAAAACTCCTGGGTTGGTTTGGCTGTATGTTTTGAGTCATTGTCCATCTGTATTATAAAACGCCTCCCAATCAATGTGACTGCATTTAGCTGGATTTGAACAGACAGTATGTCTCTGAACACCTCAGAATTCATTTGGCTGCTTCTGTCCTGTGTCACATCATGGATAAACACTAGTGTGCCAGTGCCACTGGCATCCATGCACGCCCAAGCCATCACACTGCCTCCGCCATGTTTTACAGATCATGTGGTATGCTTTGGTCATGAGCTGTTCCACGCCTTCTCCACCTTTTTCTTGCCATCATTCTGGTAAAGGTTGATCTTGGTTTCATCTGTCCAAAGAGTGTTTTTCCAGAAATGTGCTGGCTTTTTTAGATGTTTTTGAGCAAAGTCTATCTAGCCTTTATATTCTTGAGGCTTATGAGTATTTACTTTCATGCAGTCTTCTCTTTATGGTAGACTTGGATATCGATACGCATACTTCCTGGAGAGTGTTGGTCACTTGGTTGGCTGTTGTGAAGTGGTTTCTCTTCACCATGGAAATGATTCTGCGATCATCCACCACTGTTGTCTTCCTTGGACATCGAGGTCTTTTGGCATTGCTGAATTCACCAGTGCTTTGTTTCTTTTCCATGATGTACCAAACTGTAGATTTTGCCACTCTTAATATTGTAGCAATTTCTTGGATGGGTTTTTTCTGTTTTTGCAGCTTAAGGATGGCTTGTTTCACCTGCATGGAGAGCTCATTTGACCGCATGTTGTCAAAATCTTCCACTTACAAACCCCCCCCCCCCCCCTCCAAATCAACCCAAGGCCTTTTATCTGCCTAATTGATAATGACATAAAGAAGGAATTGCCCACACCAGCCCATGAAATAGCCTTTGAGCCTTGAGCCCTAAGGCTGGAACTACACAGACAATTTTAAAAAGGCATATAAATGTTCCTACCACGTTTATATGCGTTTTTATGCACTTTTCAAGCCTTTTAAAGCTTGACAGCTCAAGCATCATCAGGATTTCCCTTTCCTCAGCCAATCAGGGAGCAGAGCAATTAGCGGACCTCTGCTCCCCTGATTACTCCTGCAGCCCTAGAGGAGCTGTGACATGTTCTGTATCCAAGAACACATACTACAGTTCTGCTAGGGCTGCAGGAGTAATCAGGGAAGAGTTGTTACACAAACACACATACATTTAATAAAATAATTTACCATTAAAGCCTGGTCCTATTTTTTACACATATTGTAACCCTTTAGGGTGATGGAGATCTGGATCTCATTTTTAAAGGGGGCTTCCAGATTCCAAAGTCCTGCTAAAAACGCTTATAAAGGCCCCCATGGTTTTCAATGTAAGCTTTCATAAAAAGCTTGAAATTGCTTGAAAAAGCCTCCATTAAATTCAATGTGAGCTTTTTCAAGCGTTTTCCGGCGATTACCCTGCATTTTAATTTTTTTTTAAAGCTCGTAAATGTACCTCAATGAAATGTCCTGGTGTAGATTAGCCCATTGGAATGCATGGGGATTTCAAACATGGGCTTTAAAAGCCTCAGGTTAAACGCTGGGGAAACAGTCCGTGTAGACTAAGCCTAACGCTGAAAGTCTGCAGTTCAACTGCATCTGAGTTGTTTAATTTAAATCTCATTGTGGTAATATACAGAACCAAAATTAGAAAAAAGTTGTCTCTGTCCAAATATTTATGGACCTAACTGTATATTGGTCTCTTCTGGATATTCGCTTATATTGGACAGCAGTTTAAATTGTGTAAAAAAATATAATATTTTTTATTTCCAACCCAAGGGTAAGGCAGTGCATTTATTATTATACATTTATACGTGAAGAACTATTAAACCTTGTGGAAATTTTTGAATTTTTTAAACATTTTTGAACTGGCAAATATTAGATTTTCATTTAGTATGTGTCTATTAATGCAGTTAATATACTTGAACAAATATCACATAAAATTTACATTTTTGGCTTTATGGTTTAAAGGTTTAAAGGCTTTAAGGTTCTCCATAACTAGAGAAGAAATACTATCATGGGTAAACTTTAAATCCTTGGCCAAATACATTCCGGGTTTGCTGGGTCACCCTGGTTCTCCCATGAAACTCTATCTTCGCCAATCTCTGAGAAATTTAATAAATTAGGCCCTGTGTATTTATTCTCATAAACTTTATGCATGGTACTCTACATTTACAATTGTAAACTCCTGAAATTAAAATAGGGTGTTCCAGATTGGATTTCAGTGGTTAGAGCCTCCTTAGATATTATGTGGATCCTGTCTCAGGTATAAGGGGTCTGGAATGTCCTTGCTATTGTTGTGTGTCATCATGCCAAGATCCAAAGAACACTCTAGTGACCATGTCATATAGTCAACCTCGGTGCACTTAGTTATGACCCGACTTTGTGATGGCTGTATTAGAAGCACCATTTAGTCTCCCTAAACTTTTTTTTTTTTTTTTTATAGTAAACTTTGTTACTATCTTCTTCTGTCACTGCCAGACAACACAAAACATTTTCTTTATTGCATTTGTGCATGCACATCAGTAAAGCAGGAAGTACAACCCTGTAGTACCATTACTCACTGAACTTCTTTTATACTCTACTATGTGTGAATATTACACTATGACAGCAAATATAAATTTCAGGAAGGTGATTTTTCGCCCTACACCACTGACTCATTAGCCCTGATTTATTAAAGTTCTCCAAGAATACACTTTCATCTGTGAAGCTGAGTAATCCAGCAAACCTGGAATGGATTTCCTAAAGGTCATTAGCCATTTGTTAGCAAATGTTTGCAATCCTGGATCAGATCCATTACAGGTTTGCTGGATCACCCAGCTTCACTGATGAAAGTGCATTCTTTCTAGCCTTGGAGAACTTTAATAAATCAGGCCCATTCACTCTAGCAACACACCGACGGGACGGACTTCATTTCCTTGTTTATTACCCCCAGCAAAAGCAAACATATGAAGCTAAAACTAAATGATTGAACAGACAGAAAAAATCTGAAAGGGGATGGCAAGGACATCACAGATGAGGAATAGTCTCAATGACCCTATAGTCTATCAGACAGGCGAGGTGGGCTCAATATACTTTTCTGTAGCTTTTAATGCTTGTTGTGAGAAAGGAGTGTGTAGGAAAATAGAAATAATCACTTTCAGCACAGGGTAGGACGATCTACAGGTGTGCAGTAAGGAAAGGTTAAACTGGACTTCAGCTTTAAAAGCACAGTTCTGAAGCAACAGAGAAATACAAATGTATGCAAAGATACGTTGTAACTTTTTTCTTCACTTTATTTCATGCATCTGCATATATTTTTGATCTGCATATGAATAAACCAATAGAAATGCCAGATAAAACAATCTGACAAGTAAAACATAAATAAATAAACAAATTGTTTTTCATTATTCCCTCTCTATTTTCCCTTAATTTACCATTTACTAATTCTTTAATATTTCTTGCTATTTTGCAATGACAAAGACGATCTCCAAGTTGTTAACACACAAGGATAGCCTTCATTGTTCACACAGTTTTACCTTCTGAAGTAAAAACATGTGTTTTGTTTTGCAGTTTATGTTTGAACTGTGTATTTTGTTTTCATCTTGATGTTTAGTTGTGCGTTTCCTGTGGTAATTGTTAGCTTTAATTTTATACAAGTTAAAAGTTGTTCTGGCATTACATCAAAGTACTCTAGTTATCAGTGTCCACATCTGGTCCTGCAATGACATCTCTGCAGGTATCCTCCTACAATGGCCAGGTTAGTAATTATTGTAGCATTTCATTGTATTGCACCTGGAAGTTTCTAAACAAACTTACCCACTTGTTACATAGTATTTTCCCTTCATAGTAATAACCATAAAGACTTGAATTGCAGTGTTCCATTCTACAAAACTGTTTAGGATATTTTGGGAAATGCAGGTTATTGATTTGCAAGATTGATAAAATCATGCCCAATGAGTGTGTTTCTTCAGTGGTCATTATGTACACAGTGTGTTACAACATATGAGTGGTTACATTTCAATGAATCAAGGCTATGTGCCTGCACTGCAATGTACTGTAACACCTGTGCATTTCCATGAGTTTTATTCTTGAAAAAAGGTCAGGTACAGTTGTACACTAATTCGAGGTGTTGATATCCCTTGTAAAAAGTGTGGGTTGCCTTCATGTAAAACACAAATGTAAACCTGGCCTTAGATTTCTGGATTTCAGGTCTGAGTAAGTCATTAAGGATTTCTCAACACAGTTGTAGTTGCAGTAGCAGTCTTTTTTTAGAACTGCCCCATCATGTTTGAAAGTCACTGTATGGCAGGACCTTAGTCTGTTCTCTGAGCACTACTCAATGCGATTTTTCCTGCAATTATGAGCCCTTTTTAATCCATGGGTATTCAGTAATGCACATTTATGTGACATATCACTTCATGTATTTTTACTGCATGTGCTTTTGACATGCAATTTTGCGTGTTTGTAAATTTTAAACATGCATTTTGGTACTATATAATACAAACAGGAAGAAGATTACAGGATAAAAAAGTGTAGAATGGGTGTTTTATTGTGCATTTATCTTCAGTTTCAATTAATCTGTTTAACAAGTAGTTATGCACAAAACATATATATATATAACAAATATCTTATTTTTTTATAGTGCAGTGAACTAAAGATTTGTTCAAGAAATGAACTTTAGGTTACTAAAACAAACTAAAGCATTTTAGACAGACCAGTATCCCAGATCTATTTGAAAAATGGTAAATTTTAATATTTATATACTAGCATAATGTTACACAAGGATATACAGAGCAATGTCTGAAGTTTCCATATTGCGTTGCAGTGCATTTTGTCAACACACTGTTGCACACATTTCTATCCGCTCTCATATAGTGTGAAGGAAGCCTTAGGCTCCAAATGTGTCAATTATCTATTCATTAGATTTTAAGTTTATGTCTGGTTACACACTGTTTCTCAGTATGAGTGTTCAACTTATATAATAGATGCCAGCTTGTGTATTCTCTCTAGAAAAAGTCTACTTCTGCCCATCTATCATCCTTCAATCATCCATCCCACAAGACTTGTATAATTCTTTTGCCATTTTAGATTTATCATAGACCTAAGGTAAAAATAGCCTAACCTGGCTGGCAATCTCATGTCTGGGACAGACTAATCCTACTATGATCCAGATTTAAGGTCGAATTAGGTGTATTGCTAGCACAATAAAATCACTAGACTTAGTGTCCGGTTTGAAGTCTGTGTCAAATTCGACCAAAACATTGGTCATTCAGCCCAAAGGGAAGAAAACCGAACATCACTGATGCTCTGAGATCAGATTTAGCACCAAGGTAAATGATGGGTATGTTGTGCCTGTCATTGTCTGTTTGAAGAAGCAGGGATAACGTAGCACTCATAAAGGCTCTTTCATGAACATGTGCACTGTAGCCCTGACAATATAATTTTCCATAGGGTGTTGTCAATGTGACTATACGAAACTGGAACATATAGAGCTCTCATGGAGCTGTTTTTGCTTGTCAAGCTGAAGCAGATATATATTGTGTCATTTTCAGGTACAGTGTACAGTTCAGCCAATGCAGTTGGCAGACTATTACAGGCTTTTATTGGCCATCTGCTGGATTTGATTAACTGTACACTATATCTGTCATTAACTTTATCGGCATTCTAATTGGCTACATAATCACCCTGAGTACTGGAGTCAATTTGGGTAAACTGAACAAGGCAAGTTCAACCAATACTAATAATCACTTAATAGTTTGCTCCTCTCTGTTCATGGATATTTCTTGATGTAAGTTTTATTGCCTATACTTGTTGTCTTTGTTTCAGAAGTACATAGTAGACATTCATGTTCATTTACTGGGCTTGATTTATTAAAGTTCTCCAAGGATGGAGAGGATACACTTTCATCAGTGAAGCTAAGCGATCCAGCAAATCTGGAATGGATCTAGTCCAGGATTGAAAACATTTGCTAACAAATGGCAAATTACTTTGAGGAAATCCATTCCAGGTTTTCTGGATCATCCAGCTTTCCTGATGAAAGTGTATCTTCTCCAGCCTTGGTGAGCTTTCATAAATCAGGCCCACCATTGTTAATGTTCTATTCTAAACTGTTACAAAATTGGAGCAATGCTTGAAAACCCGAACAGGCTATATCTGAAGCCAAAAAGAAGAGTTATGGCAATAGCTTTCTCCAGGATTATAGCTGGTTGTACAGAGTGTTCTTAGTGACCTTGTGGAACATTTTGGGAGGCGCTGTCCAAAGAATACTTACATTTCCTTTGAGGTTTAAAAATGTCTTTTAAAATAGATGTGTATTATACAAGATAGCCATCAAAGCTATTCCAAATGGACCCAGATTTTACATTTTGAACTGGGAGTTGATAAAGATAATAAGTAAAAACATTGAATAGCGGAAAAGATAAGAAGCAGACTTCAACCTCATGCCAGATATACAGAGCAGCTGCACAAATATTGTCTAACTATAAAACCTTGTTTTGACATTTTTTGTAAACTCTTGATGTATGAGACATTGATAAAAAGACCAAATTATTTGCAAGAACTAGAAGAAGAGAAACGGATTAGTTTGATGTTGACTTTGGAGTTGTTCTGACACCTTTCCTTAATTTAAACAATTTGTAAAGCCAATATGGGGATTCAGTTTTATGTCCTAAATATTGCTATGGTTGACTTGATAGTATGTTAACAGATATAACAATTTTTTTTCAGCCATATGACTTTCTATGGCAGCAGCTAAAAATGCAGCTAAAAAATAAAAAAGTGGGACCTTCCAGGAAAAAAAATGTATGAATAAAATAAATTCTACAGTATGCAACTTCATTACTAATTGCATAACTTTTAAATATTTTTAGGGGCCAGAGCTAATGAACAAATATGTTGGTGAATCTGAAAGAGCAGTTCGGGAGGTAAGTTTAAATATTGCTTGCAGTTGATTGTTTGGGTATGTTGAATACAATATTTTATCTACCAGCTTTGCTGGTAATTAACTAATAGTTGACATGAAACGTTTGGACTGCTTGGTGTGAAGTGGGATAACCCCACACTATATCTGAATATTAATTAGATGTCTTGTGACGGTAGTATACATTTTATAGTTTTCTTTAAATCCCCAATCAAGTCTGATGGGCTGGTCCTTCAATTTTCCCTGAGTTAGAGAACTTTGTAATGTCTTTTATAGGCCTATTTTTCTGTACAGAGCGTTAGAGGAGTATACTACAAGCACTGTTTTGCTCTATTGAATATCTAAAATTATTCATTTCTAAATCATATGTACACTCAGCTCTGCAAATTATTAAATACAGTAAAATATTGAGAAATGTCCTGAGCTTCCCTTTATTGTTTCTCTTATGACCTTTTAAAATATGTGTTTTTAATATGCTTAGTATAAATAAATGGCTTTTATTGCTCTTTTATGTGCAAAAATAAAATACTGCTGGGCTATTGTCATTAAAAATGAATCCAGAATAATTCAGTTCATACTTGTTATTGTTTTTGCTAAAATCTGAGAACATTTTTTTTGAACATATTACTGCAAGACATTGGAACATTTTTGTTAATAATTTAAAATGATTCATGCTTTGCGAGGATAATAGCTTATTCTTTAAAAGGAAAGTATGAAGCTTGTTAAATCATTTTTAAAGCTCAAACATTATCATTTTTTTGAATTAAATTTGGATAGAAGAGGGGAAGGTTTTTTTTTACTATCTGGTTCTGCTTAAGGAAATTTACCCTCACTTCCTGTCATGTAGACTAAATAGGAAAGGAAAGCATATCTTTCCAAAGATCATGTTTAACCAAGGGGAACATCATGGGAACATGTCCTCTCTTTTAGAATATTTCTCCTGTATACCTTTTCTGGTGGCTACTTAAAATGTTGTATTTATTCCTATTATCACTGCCAATGACACTGGTAATTAGGACATTTATAGAGAATGAATCCTCCTAAGAGAAAACCAAAATCTGAAAATAAAGTTTGACCTTGTTATAGTTTGACAGCAAGGTGTTATGTACTGTAAATCATTTTCAGAGATTAAAGCAAATCCTTTACTCATTTTACTCATTGTCAATTTAAATCTGAATTCCTGGCAAACAGCTAAATACACTTTTTTCAAATATACATATGGAAGCTGCCTTGGCTTCCAGATGATTTTTATTTTTGTTTATGTAGTCACATGACATACATAGTTCTGACACAAAGCATTGGAAGCATGTAGATATCTGCTAAAATAACCTTACTGCCATCCACTGTAATTGGACTGGTAATTAGCAGAATGAGCCTGCATAAAAAGTAAGTAATAGTGGCACCACTCTAATTGTAAATGTCCAGGATAAATGTTTTATTGAAATTCATTCAGTATAAGCCAGCATGTTTCAGTGGTTCTGAAATTCCTCTTTTTTTAGGAGTAGAAAAATATATAATGGTAGCAATAGATACAATGGGCCTGATGAAAGTGTATCTTCTTCAGCTTTGGAGAGCTTTATTAAATCAGGTCCAAAATCTGGTAAAAAGAGCATTTAAAGATGGTATGGATCACGATTAAGGTTAAAAAAAAGGATTACTTCATATAAAAGATTAATATCTAATTTCTGGGTCTATCATAATAATACAGGGATTTAACATTAGGAATTAGGACATCAGGAGATAATAGATAGGATAAAAATCATCAATCATCAAATTAGAGTAATAATTTTCTCACCTTACTTTACCTGCATGTTTTTTTGAGTAAACTAAAGACGCCAACCGACGTTAACTAATTGCACACATTGTGCATTGTAAAAGATACCAGTTCATCACTTCCTACCATTAGCACACTTTTTAGAATTAGCAGAAGAAGATAGGTGAAGTCATCTTTTGTCCTTTCCTCTTGACAATGGTTCAGGGTGCTTTAAGAATTTTTACTTAACTTCATTAGGAAGTCTGTTCATAGCTATTAATATAGATATATTAAAACAAGCCATTACTGCCCTTTGTAGCTGCAGTCACTGTGGAAGAATTCATCCTGAAATTTTACAACTGGAGCACTGGGGACATCTCAGATGTTTAGAATCTTACATAATACATACAGGTCTGATGGGAAATGTTAATATTGATTTTTCAATGCCTGCTATCTTAGTTTTTTCAAACCTGACTTGAATACAGAGATGCTTTTAGGAAGTGCATTGATAGTATGTTTTTACATACTCTTATTGCAGGGGTGTGTAATTATTGTGAAAGGTGGGTGTTAATCAGAACTTTTTTGGTACAAAGAGGGCATTATGTGACTTGAGCTCAGTTGCTTTGTTTAGACGATAGCAAGAGAAGAGCAGCAAATAATTGTAGCTTTGGTCTAAAATTGTTTATAGTAACATTTCTAACACAATACTTTTATTTTTTGTAGATATTCAGAAAAGCAAGAGCTGTTGCACCAGCAATTCTTTTCTTTGACGAAATTGATGCTTTGGCTGTTGAGAGAGGGAGGTAAGATACTGATGTCTAAAAACTAGAAGTGAATTGTGTGAAAATCTCTATTCTAAATTCTAATATTTTGTTTGCTATGACACATTCTACTTCTTATTGCTCTACTAATTTACTTTATTTTTTTGTTGGCTTACAAATAATATTTTATCTAAAAGTCCACAACATATAGAATTAAAAAAGTGTCAAAGTCAGTTTTGAAAGTATCAGACCTAGTAGTTTGCTCCAAGTAGGTTGCGTTTATTTTTACTACATAATCGCTTTGGTGTTATACTAAAGCAATGCCCCATAATAATTTATGTGGGAAATCCTAATGAATATAGTGTAAAATGTGGTATATGTATTGTCACCTGACATTGAATCCAGAAACCCCAGTCAGAGAACTTCCAAGTTCATTCACAATCCAAAGGAGATTTGTGAACATAAACCTTATAGTCGACAATCTCTCACCATCCTGATGATCAAAAATGATGATACCAGGAACAAAAATGGGCCACTTAGCAGCTAGACTGTTTTCATAAGGAATTATACATAGAGTGTGCCTTGGGTTAATTAGATCTTTTTTTTATTAACCACCATCCCTCCACTGCAGGAAAAAATGATCATTGAAGAAATTTTATTTGTTAAAATATTTTTCTTTATTTTTCCTCTTGTTTAACATGTTTATTATGTTTAAAAAGAATAAGATATTATCTGAGATACATGGGCTGCTCTTTTCATAGTGTAACTAGTGTAGATAGTATAAAAATGATATTTTATAGACAAAAACTGCAGGCATTATGTTTAGGAGGACATATCCGTTGTTTTAGCCAGTTGCCCAAGTAGAAAAGTACAAATCCTTATTTGCAAAACATGCAGGAGCCTAGACAAGGCCTGTTTTTACAAGCAGATTTTACACAGTAGGAATTTGAGCATGCATTACAGATACTAACACTCTGCTCCCTCTGAAGATCAATTTCCTGTTGTGTTAGTGCTAACCATTCTGAAGTTTTTAGGGAAACACCTGTCTGTTTTGTCTCCGCCATCCCTTCTCCCCTAATTCACTATGCCATAACTTAGTTTTTCATGCTTTAAACATGTTCACTGAAACGTGCAAGGTATTATGTGAAAATGTAAAAGTCACGTAAATACTATCAATGAATAAAACAAACACTAAAGCACTTTATGTGTCTGATCCTAATAGGCTGTGGACAATTGGTCTTGCGTAGATTTTCAGTGAGCAGAATAATGGGAATGTACCATGGTTGTGCCTTTCCATTATTTGTTAGTTAGAAATAAGTGAAAAATTGCATAAAAATAATGATAATAAAATGCAGTCTTCTCTTTAGTCATTAGGTGGTCATATGTAAATCACTGTATCTCTTTGCAGAAAGAATCCTTTATTCATATAACTCAAATTGCCAGCTATTCATCCTTAATCAGATATCTTGCCTTCATATTTTACCAGAACCTCAGATTTCTAAATCTGCTGTGCTGTCTTTTTAGATAACCCCATAGTTATTTGAGAACTCCTAAATATTCTGTATTCATAACAGTAATACACTTAAATACATACACATATACATACACTTAAAAAGTATAATATAAATTGACCAAAACTATTACAGTTTCCCTTTAAAATGAAATGTTGATATAGTTTTATACCCCATTCCATCTCCAATCACCCCAATCACCCCAATCACCCCAGACTGTCCTCATCAAAGCTAGAAATTAAAATCAGAAGCTGACAGACTAGTCTAACAATCCCGGACCACAAATGTTTGTAATACCCAGCTGTACCAGTTATAATAGGATGATGATGAAGTGGGGTGGAGTTCCATTCATTGGACTGAATATATTTCTAACCCCTGCACTTTATACATTACATACACCTGATCCCTGCACTTTTATTACTTTATATACAAATCATGATGTGTGCTAAGCATTCTTGGCTAGACTGAGCTTATATTATTCACTTATTAACTTATATTTTATTTACCACACACATCCCTTTAAATCGTCACTACCATCTATCTCATTACATCATCATTACTGCCATCATTACATCCACCTTAGTGACACCGCTGTGGGTCCAAATACAATAATATTTTTCATATTTGGGTCACAAGATTTAGGTCCCCTGCTCCATACAACTAAAATTACATATGCATCAATAAAATCAAGGCTGACCTGGCAAAACGTATGTATTCACTGCCACTACCACCTAAGGAAATGAAGGAGGAAGATAAGAATATGGCTCTTTAAAGTATGAGAGTGCTAGGCATTGCGTCTAAATTATTGTATAATTTTATTGGTAGCTGTGCTGGAAATATAGAGCTCTAGGGTGGGGAGGTGGATGGGGTAAAATTTGCAACTACAATTACACTTTACTTATTATACTAACTTTTTAGACATAGGTGTCTATAGTTTTATTGTTGCATAGTTCTTTCCTTACTCAAATTCGAAGCTGTGCCCAAGTAGGCATCACAAACTTGTATTTGTATGTCGTTATTTGAACAGCAAGAAAAACATGCAAAATGATATGAATTTCATGTGTTTTCTTGAAAAATACATAAAAACTTTGGGGAATTAAAAAAATAATAAGAAAAAAAAAGTTTTAGAAGCAGTTTCAAGAAAAAACATTCTGAAACATTTATAATTTTATTTGTGAAATCATTTGGAAACTATTAAAATAGTTTTGATCATCCATCTGTATTTTACATAGTTAGACCAGACTGGTATGACTGCATGCAGCTTGGCAAATTGTTCTCAATCTATAATACGTTCTACAGTAAGATGCTCCCTTTCAAGCATTGGATTTAAAGGAAAACACATTTTTTTTTAATAATAGTTTTAACAGTTGAGTGTGTTACCGCATAGGGATTTATCAATGCATACTAAGAAAAGGGCTCACCAACATATTTATGATATATACTTATACATATATACTTTATGTGCATGTATTACTAGTAAAGAAAATCAAATTAAAAGGAAGAAATCACCAAAATTAAATATAAATAGCAATGTCAAATAACAATTTACTGGCATTATATTACACTGCTTTTCCTTGATATGTCATAACTGTTGATCTGCAGTAGAAAGACAGAAGATGGTTTCCATGATGCAGTTTCCGTGCTGTGCAAACTGTGCTGTGATTTAGTGTCATAAAATAAATAATTATTGCATTTTAAGCACTTTCTTACAGCAAGGAAAGCATGTCAGCATACTGATTATAATGGCTATACTTGGGGATTTCAGGTTCCCTTTTCTAAATAATTTATTATTAAAAAAACAGGAAAAGGTTTGTCTTCCAAGTGTAAAGGACTTGGACTATTTGTCATTTTTTACTAAAGGATGATATAATTTCTGATAAAGATAAAGGGCATATCAATCTCTAGATCAGTGTTTCTTGACTATTTTAACATGGGGGAACCCCTTAAAATAATCAGGTTTTCAGGGAACCCCGTTTATAATTAATATATCCACATCTCACAGTACATTAGTGTAGAGGTCACTAGGAAGAATATTTCCTACAGTGCTGCCCATTGGGAGGGTTGTCACCTTTACAGACAAAAAGATCATTGGTGTCCCTTAAATGGACCTTAGATGCACAAATTCCTCACTGCTCAAGGAACCCCTAGCAACCTCTAGAGGAACCCTGGTTGAAAAACACTGATCAAGAGGGTACAGGTACATATCCTATGATAGATTCATTGACATTTTCTGTAATTGTAACTTGGTTTATGTACTCAGTAAAAGTAAAAGTTTAAATTGACTTTGCCACCTAAAAAAAAACAGGTAATAAATGTAGGTACCTTAAAACAATTCATCAGGAAACTTTGTTATCATTGTAGTCATGATAATTAACTGTAAAAGGAGCTTTATTTGTGTCTGCAGCTAGTGCATCAACAATTTTTCAGGTGAACTTGTTTGTGCATGCATGTTATAGCAGCACCCACACATCCCTTTGACAGACAGAAGTCCAGTTGTTTAAATCCCATAAATCGCCTTGATTTATAACTCATTTCCAAATGCTCGGTAAAACAGATCAGAATGGGAAGGTGTGCAGGAATTGGATTGGTCTTGGATTAGAAAGAACTGTTACCAGAGAGGGATGTGAAAAAGAAACTACACCCTTTTTAAATTATAAGGTTTTACATATCATTATATAATTTAAAAAAATAATAACTTGGTCCTTAGCAGGTTCCAAAATTGCACACAACATAAAGTATTGTGTCATCATTTATTTTACATAATAGAGACAAATAGAGGCAAATAGAGGCTACACAGGCTACACTGTACACAAATACTTTACACCCATTTTGAAAAAAAAAACAGAAAACAATGAAAGCAATGTTAAAGCGGAATTAAACTGGAAAAAAAACCACATATGCAGATCCCTCGATCACGCTGGACCTTTCGTCGATCGGCTTCCCCACTGTCCCGGAATTCTTCTTCCAGGACGGCGCGAGATTGAGGGAAGTAGTCTGCTGTAAAGGGGGAAAAAAAGAGAGCTGATCTCACTTAGTGAAGAAAATGTATGCGCAGAAAGAGCAGCCAAGAGCCTCCCAGGATGTGTGACATAGGTATCCTGGGAGCCTCTGGACTCCCATTCAGTCTTAATCGCTGTGGTGATCTGAAATTTGTACTGCTCAGAAATAGTGACTGTTTCCATTACATTATTTTTTTTCTTTCTTTTTTCATTATTTGTAAGGTAGACCTATATACTCCGTGAGAATCTGACATCCGTACTGCCTGACGCCGTTCATGGATCCATTCTGATGTATCCATGAACAACTGAACCAAAGTAAAGGGAGGAGAGCACAGTGGGGTGCTGCTCACTTATTCTCCCTAATCCATAGAACAGAATAGTATGTACAGTGCTCGTTCATCTTTCAGTCTTTTGTCCCTGGAAACGATCATGAAAGTTGGTTTCCAATGACAATAATTGTGTGTATGCATTTAGAATCGTAGACATTTGGTCACATGGTCCCTAGTAAAGGAAGAGTATCAGAGTTAAACCACATAGATATTAAAATTTTTTTGGCAAATAAAGAATGCATAGAAAATATAGTCAATTCAATTTTGTTTTAGTTGGGCACTGTATTTTTTTTTCTTTATTTGTGCACTGGTTGCTGGCAGGGTACATTCTCATGTATGTAATATGAGTGTTTTATTATTGCCTAAAAACTTCTACTATTTCACAGCAAATCTATACCCCTGTAAATTACTTTCACATCACATCACTCTATTTAAGAAGATAAATTAGCCCATTTTATCCTTTAATTACAGACTCTTTTTACAAGCTTCCTTAGGTTTCCCCCACAGTTGTTGTAATTATGGGATACTTTTGCTATAAATAACCAGAAAGTGTTTAGTCTCGGCACTCTGTGATTAAGCTTTTCTCAAGCATGAAACATGTAGGAGTTGTTTCCTTAATCACTATTTCCGTTGTTCCTGCTGCACGGTTTCTTCGAATTCTTCATACTTTTTTTCCAGCCAGTATTTGGTTTTGGTATGGCTAACGTCCATGCAAGTGTTTACACTCAAAATATCTCTCACTAATATGTGTTTTTTTTCTTGTATTGTATAAAACAAATGTTGGAAAACTATTGAAAATAATACACAATTTAGTTAATAGAAATTGCATTTTTAATGAAACCTGTTATGAGAAAATTGTGGAAGCTTTAATTGGTAATGTTACCCATGTGTTATGTAAAAAAAACAAAAATGCAAATTAGGACTTCTTAATTTTTTGTGACACTGCTAGGTCTGCATATCTGCTCCATTGGTTAAGTTTTTAAAGACAGTGGTCCTGCTTTAATAAAATTGTCCAAGGCTGGAGAGGATACACTTTCATCAGTGAAGCTGGGTGATCCAGTAAACCTGGAATGGATCTGGTCCAGGAATCAAAACATTAGCATAGTAAACATAGCAAATGACTTTAAAGAAATACATTCCAGGTTTGCTGGATTACCCAGCTTCACTGATAAAATTGTATCCTCTCCAGCCTTAAAGAGTTTTAGTAAATCAGGCCCAGTGACTCAGTAGGACAGCTTAAAATCTGACAGTTTCAGAAGAAGGTCAGCAAAAACAGCTACCTTATTTTTCTTATTAGAAATTTACATTGACTATTCTGCAAGACATACTGATTATTAAAAAATGGTAGAGGCATTGTCTGGTGGTTGACCACTGGTTTTGATTACATTATATAGTTATATCAGATTATATAAATATATATAACATAATTAGGTACAAAGAAAAAAATCCCTTTTTTCAAGCATAATGATTTTTTGTGTGCATTACTAGACCCTATGGTTTGGAGTGAAAGCATTACTTTAAGGCAACATATAACAAGAGCTAAGTACTGTCTGAGTATTAAGTACTTTTTTATTTGCAGTTACATTTTCAGGACAAGCTTTCGTGGATCTATCCCCACTTTCTTTCTCAACCAAGCAGTACTGACACACCAGTAGTGTCAGTACAGATGGTAAAAACTCTTTTTGTTGCAAGTTCACTTATACACCTACAATCACCCTGGATACCCTATAGCAAGAGCAGGCTATGGTCAGACTATATTACATGGGGAAGAAAACATCAAACTGTAGTCTGGGAAAGTCAGTCCACCCAAAACTCACTTCAGTTTTTTGTGTTTAGCAAGTTACAGGCTTTTATTAAACTGATGCAAAGTTTTAGATCCCAGGTTTTCACATCTGCTATGAGTGCCAGTGTTTCACTCTTGATTTTTAATGTAGAATGTATATTTTTTAATGAAGAATAGAGAAGATGTGGAGACATCTAAAGGCGATGTCAAATACTCAACACAATCCAAGGTGTATAGCAGCATTTTTGGAAACTTTGATTTTGCCAATGGGGTTCTTAAGAGATACAACAAGCCAGACTGCTTTCTGCCTATGTTATAGTTATTCTGCATCTACATGTTATATTATGATAATCTTAGGGATATAACTACAAATCAAGTACCGATAAAACCCACATTTTTGAAACATTTATTTAGGATGGGGAAAAGATGGTAAGCATATCATGTGGAGAAGGAGACAGCCATGGTTAGGCTCTCCTCTCCAGGGTGATAGGAAGATATTGTCCTGGATAGAACAAATTCCACAAGACCCTAAAAAGATGATTCTGGATAGATTTTTCCAGTAAATATTATTGTCCTATCTACTGACCTGTAGAGTTGAGCAAGGAATCATTACTTAAGGGCTGACAGTGTGGATCTGATTGTGTTATTCTTTAGGGGACAAATCTGTGCAATCTGCCCCATCTGGGTGATAAATATTATGTTTCTAAGAGCAGCTTTGTGATTTAGTGACATCCCACTACCACCAATAACATTTTTTTCCCTCTAATAATTTAGTTTCATTTTTAGTCTGTTCCTTAATTCTGCTACATGTCTTCAAAATCATGCTTTTGATGCTGGTGGAAGTTTACAAAATGATTTACAATTTTCTTGTGTCTTATATTCCCCTTAATTTGATCAATGTCAGACTGCTAAGCCACTCTGTGAAGTGTCCTGAACCATTTCTGAGCCTCCTGTTTCTACACCAGCTTCTGAAATGTCTCGGGATCCTGTCTAGTGTGTCTGTTTCCTATAGTTATCCCATGCTTGGGGGTATATAAAGCTGAGGATAGGCACTGATATTTTGTCCTGGTTATTAGGGATTAAGGAAGAATATAATTCAGAACATTTGGTCTCCCTTGCATCCTTACAGGCCATATTTTTTTTTTATAAGTGCAGGACAAATACAAGGGGATACTGATGCCTAGTCCAGGCTTTACTTTAGACTCTCAAGTCAATTCTTCTGGCAACAGTGCAGTAAAATACGTTTTTTACAAGGTTTGTTTGTCATGCCTGAACAGGGCAACAGGGCAATTTTTCTTGACATATTTTTTTCTTTCTGCTGATGATGTTCTGGTTTGTCTCCTCTTGCACTAGGCCTGTACAGAATGTGCAGCGATGATGTGCCTGGACAAGCTTCCCAAAAGGGCACACCCTCGTTTTCTATATATATATAAATATAGACATAGTCAGTGTTCTCCCCAGAAATTTTTTTCAGCCGGGTGGTAAAAAAGCGGGTGTGGCAAAACATGGCAAATTTAGTGCTCCCAGTTGTTTATGCCATGGGTATCCAGTAACCTCTTATTGCTTCAGGTGTTCTACCTTCTCCCAATTATTTGTTACAACTTTGTAATGCCTGTCCCGTTAGTATATCCAATTTTTCTATTCCATGTATTTTGCCACAACTGTCCAATGCTGTGTATTGTGACCCAACTTACTAGTGTTCTAAGTTTTAAGAGTGTAATCTTTTGTAGTAGTGTAATAGTATAATGAATGTGGTGTAACAAGTTAGGCTTAGCTCATATTAGCAGCAAAAAACATTTACCCCTTCTGAGTGACCTTTGGCAACTGCTAGGCACCTAGGATTGGTAACAGGCCATAAGTGCTGGCCACCTAGGATTGGTAACCGGCCATAAGTGCTGGGCACCTAGGATTGGTAACCGGCCATAAGTGCTGGGCACCTAGGATTGGTAACCGGCCATAAGTGCTGGGCACCTAGGATTGGTAACAGGCGGTGAGTGCTAGGCCCCTAGGATTGGTAACAGGCGGTAAGTGCTGGGCTTTTTCAGAGCTAGAAAGAAGCAGCAGTGGTTCCTGGCATGAGGAATGGACAAATGTAACCTTACTGCCTTCTTCAGCCTAACTTCAGATGTGCGCCGGTGTCTATATTTAGTTAAAGTGAACTTTTGTGAAAACATTTTTTTTCACTTGATTCTTTTACAAAATTAGCCCAGCAGGCCCATGCTGGCTCAGCTTCCACCTTTTCTCTGATCCTCACTTGTACGTCCAATGCTGCCTTGCACTGCGCATGCATGAGATTGGACACTTTTTTTACATTATAATAAATCCTCTGAAGGTGCATGTACACAAGGAGCAGTGCAGAGCCTTTTGGGATATGTGACACAAATATCCCAGGAGGCTGCGGATTTCCCCTTTGGTCTTTACCGAAATGGAAGTGAAGACTGAAGGGGAGAGGTCCTCTCCACAAAAGTGTAAAAACAAATAACACACATTTTTCCATTAGAAAGTCACTCTTTAACCACCTTGCCGTTAAGCCCGACCTTCGTTCGGGCACAAAAAAATTGCAAGGATGGTTAACCCCGAGATTTTTCC
>NC_092860.1:97355723-97421164 GCF_032062135.1 Pyxicephalus adspersus
GGAGATATGGAGGTTTGTACACAGAGCTGTGAGGATGCAGAATGACATGGATACTTTATACACACTGGATACATTTCACAGGCAGAGCTCGTGCTATGAGATGGGGGCGGGGCTGCCTGTGTCCCCTTCACATGAAGGCTGAACTGTGTGCTCACCTCTCATCGGCAGCAGCAATCCTCTGAACGGATGACACAGAGCACAGATGGCACAGAGTAGCCTGAGATCTGTGCATGCGAGGATGAGAGCTGCCGAGAGCTGGGCGGAGTATTCAAATCAGCCGGGCGGAGCAACCGGCTAAAAACCTCTGGGGAGAACTATGATAGTGATATGTCATCACTAGGAAACGCATGGAGACATTTCAACCAAACTTGCTATGTTCCATCATTACTCGGAAATGCATCGGGACATTTAAACCAATCTTGCCAGACATATGACTCAGACTCATGTGAGTGCACCGCTGATGTTTGTACAGCGCTGTGCTAAATGTCAGAGCTATATTTGGATGTATGTTTGTATGTATGAGTTAGATATATATTTGAACAGCCCTGTGGTACATGTCAGGTGTATTTGCATGTATTTATGTATCTGCGTGTGTATCGCTTAGTGACAGTATGCCTTTTGCTTACATACTTTTTTTGGACTCTTTTACAAATTTCTGGCCTGTAATAATGCCTTCAAGAAAACGTAAGGCAATTGGCCGAGTGCATTTAAAGGTAAAAAATAAAAATGAAACAACCCCGTGGACAAGAAAATTCTGAGGATAGGAATAGAAGACTTGCTACGCTCTGCGAGAGAGCTACTACATCTAGAGCTTCAGAGACAGTACAACAGCGTGAGACCCAACTACAGGATAAGAGAGATAGAGCTACTACATCTATAGCTTCAGAGACAGTACAACAGCGTGAGACCCGAGTACACGAAATGAGAGAAAGAGCCAGACGATCACAGACTGCACAACATTTTAGCTTATCTTTGGAAGTATTCCACTATGATCCACATAAAGACTTCTCACAGCATGCAAGTGTTACTATCGGAAAAATGGAAATGGTTTGTAGTTACTGTCAATAGAAGAAGTTTAAATCTGAGTCTCCAGGTATTTGCTGCAAAAAAGGGAAAGCTAAACTCTGCCACTGGAAACACCACCACAAGAACTTTAGAATTAAACATCAGCAAATACCTCAGAGCCAAAACATTTTCTTATAAACATTAGAAAATACAACTCATGTTTCTAAATGACACCATTCGGCACCACATCAGTTGTTCGACAGCCTGGATTTCCATCCAAATTCACAGTGCAAGGGCAAATTTACAATAAAGCAGGATTGTTACTTCCGCTGCCAGATCAACGGCCAAAATTTCTATAACTATATTTTATTAAAAAAGAATTAATAGAAACTGACCAGAGGTGCACCTACATCTCAGGAACAAAATTTCAGATTGGAGTTGAAACATATGCCATTATTTAGGTTAATTTAATTTAAATGTATTTTAGTTGTATATTGTTCTTATACTTTTAAACCTGTAAAAAAAAATTTCTTTGATTTACCGCTATAGCTTTATTTGATTGCCATGGCAACAACATACTTTAACCATCATGGAGTTTGGTCTTTGGTTCCCATAGAGGCAACTGTCCCTCTATGGGGCTCACAATCTTTTGTATAGATACATAGAAAGATAAGTAGATGGATAGCTGAGAACTGTAAATATTTGGAAGCTTACTTGGATTTCCCGTTCTCAGGTGCTGCTGACTTATCACTTCAGCAGCTTTTCTCATTACAAGCTCATTATAGGGTGGATGCAACCTTGAAACATCATGTAACTGGCCACAAGATGGGTCTGTAAGGTCTGTAGCGGTGTGTACTAAAGTGTGGGGTCACATTTCTGCTTTAGGGTTTTCCTGCTATACGTAAGGAGCCTCAAGCTTTTACTGTCTGTAAGAAGTATTAAATAAAATATTTGGATGTAATATTTTATGTTTACCTGGCAAAATAAAATTTCAAGATATATTTAATAAATGTATTTTAGTTAGTTCTGACAATAATAAAGGTAAAACATCTAAAACCTATATATTCCCTATATAGGAATATATATATATGTTTTGAATATATATATATAAATATATATATATATATATATATATATATATATATATATATATATATATATATATATATATATTAGTTTTTTTATGCTTTCATTGTACATTTTTCAGGAGAAAATGGGTTAAATGTAGCATCTGTTATTCTTTTAAATACTATTGATATGAAATGAAAAAATAGCTTGGCTGGCCTTTGAGAAGAATGTGCAAAGGAAATAATGTCAAGTGTTTCATGCCAGATTCCTTTCAGTTTGAAATATGAAAATCTTAGGCCCTGGCAGGAATGGCCTCGTACACCCGGGGCCTCGAAATGATTACATCAGGAAGCAAGGGGAAAAAATGTGTTTTTCAGCACGTTTGGCACCAATTTACCAAGCCACATTGTCCAAGAAATGTTTAAATTAAACAAATGCCTGAAAGCTACGGCTTGTACTCCAAATGAAACTAGCTCTGGAATAGAAGCATTGTCGTAATAAAGCCAGAACTGTTTATTAGGGAGCACCTCCACAGTGTTTATTTTCTGTGTTTTCTGAATAGTTTCTTCATTACAATGATTAAGAATGATGCTTTAACACTAAAGATTAATGTGCTTTTATATTACTTTACCTTGCCCTCCTACCCCATCAAAATGCTAATGATATTTTCAGATAAAACCTCTGCATTTTCATACCATACCTATTTTAGACAGAGAAGCATTACCACTTTGTTTCTGTGCAATACACGGAAATCATGCTTGGGGGTGTGCAGACTGCTTTACATGGCTTTCTGAAAACATCCCAGCACCTTGCCTCAATCAGACCCCGAGGTAATATATGTGATCCTGGAATTGGACTTTTCAGTATATATCAAGGCAAAAAACACAAAAACAAACATATTATGAACATTTCTGCAATCCATGCATATTTCCTCTCTTTTTATCACTTTAAAGACCCTACAGATACGGAAACATTTCTGCCACACCTATTCCCGATTTCTATCTCCACAAGTATACACATGCAACGACTGCGAGATGCATGAACGGGTGCTGTACATACAGCACCATTCTGCTCTATGGAAAGGTGAGGTTGGTGAACGACAGAGCGGTGCTCTTTACCCTTTTCTTCCATCACAATTGTTCGTCATCCACGGATCCACCAGGACGGTTGTTTGGACAATGGACAACGAGCACTGTACACACGCAAGATTCTTGTCTGATATCTTCACTGAGCTGATTATCGCACGAAAACCATTGCATGTGTGTAGGTAGCCTTATTGTTTTTTGGGTCTAAATAGGATCTAAACTTGCATTTGCCTAAAAGAATAAAAAGCTTTGGAAACTGTATAAAAAACATATATTGAAACTTAAGGTTTTATTGAGGTTTTATTCCCCTTTTAAAAGTTTTGACCTTCATATGAGTGTGAACGGTCCTGTGTCATTTGATCTGCTGTTCCATCTTTGTTTTAATGCAAGCAACTTTGTATTTGTAGAGTTTCTACAAACATAGCTCTTATTCATAACATCCAAACAGCCTAAGAATGTAGTGAGACTTTTTCATGTAATTTTTAGGCCAAGAGCTTAAAAATCAAGAAACTCCTATGGTCACCTCCCCATTCCTAGTAGACTGTTGCCTTCATCTGTATAATTCTTGTGGCTTATTAACATATTGCAAAGTTAAACACACAGCAAAATCACAGTGATCTGTATCCACAATTCATGTAACATTACATTTATATGTCAAATTCTAGCCTTGTGATTAGATTATAAATAGTGATTGTTAAAGAAGGTGAAATATTTAATCACTTAGGGGTTAAAGTCTATCCACATAATTCTGGTTGTGGTGAGGGGCTTTTTAATTGAAAACCACTATCTTATTAACAACCATGACAGCGTATAGGAGAATTTTCTTCTGGAATCAGCCACAATCACAACGCTTGTTTTAAGGGTAGTGTTTCCTTATATATTCTTCTTATATTTAAACTGTATTTAGCACCAACATAATATGCTGTGTTGTAGATTAAGTAGAGGGTTGCAAATGATACAGTGATAAAAACAATGACATAGGAGGAGGAGATGACTCTACCCAAAGGAGTTTATAATCTATTTGTTCTTAGAATGTAATAAATATGATATCTCATATTCGCCTAACAATCAGTTTGACATGGGACAGAACCAGATTAAAATTGCACTTAACCCTCTGCTCTGTGTGGTTTATCAAAGAAAGTCATTTTTAGGAAAACAGATAAGTTGGTATTGCTGACTTTTCTTTTTAAATATTCTAGATGATTAGCTTTCAATGTTGATCCAATAGTGCAAATGACCCTAATTTGCAGTATTCAGTTCTGAACACATTTTATATGTGAATTACTGTAATACTTTAGTAGGAATGAAAGTTAAATGTGAAACCTTAAATGTTCAATTAGACACCCTTATTGACTGATGCATAATATATTCAATTCTTATATAATATATTCAAATTCTGTTTTTCGATTGTATAAACAGAAAGCACTTGAGAACTCCAAATTATGATGACTGCAGTCCATCCAATTATCCAATGAAGCTAGACAAGCACCTAATATGTCAATCCTATGAAGCATGTCCTTGTGCTATAGGTGAACTGATGGTTTAAAAATGTAATCTATAACGAAAGGAACTTTTAATTCTATCCATTATAGATAGAATTGAAATTTCTTGATATCCATCTATACAGTCAAAGCATACCTGTTGCTGTTCAATGTTTTAAATATACATAGACAACTAAGCAGTTGAATGCTCTCATGAACCATGGATATGATTGTTAGATGGGAGGAGCCTTGTTAAGTTCCCCTGTCTATGTGCAATGTAAAATGATAGAATCAAGTTTTCAATAATCTGTAATGTATAAAGCATTGGTTGTATTTATTGTGACACTCGTTCAATGTTTTAAATATACATAGACAACTAAGCAGATGACAATAAAGTTGTACACATTAGCTGCACACATTTCTAATGCTGTAATCCATAAGAGGAAGTTACAAGAATCACTCCACATTTCATCTTGCATTCTTATCCAGCATCGCAGTAAGCCTAAAAGCTCTGTTTTCCATAAACTCAAATCCTGCATTGCTTGTCTTAAGTTTCTGGCACAGCACAGACATAGCTAAACAACGGATGTCAGGCCGTTCATGCGTCACAAATTCCTAACATTTTGCTTGCTTGCGTTCATATCATATTTTCTGTTTGTGAAATGTATGGGAATGGATGACATAATTTTTATATCTCAGGAACAGCTGCAAGGATAATTTGCTATAGGACAGCATACTTTGTTGTTGGGGTTCATATACTAAGCTGTTCATCAATGTGAAATATCACTCTGCATCAGGTTAAATCACTTAGCATAGTGAATAAGGTAAACTGCTGACTTCAAACATTCAAAAGTTCTGTACATGTTTGCATATTCTTTGCAAAGTGAATTTCCACCACAATCACCCAGCTAAGTGAATTATCGCTTGCACGGGGATAGTTTACTTTGCTGTGTTAACAGCCATTATTATTTTAACAAAACAAACCCATTGCTTCTGAAATTTACTTACTTTGAGTTTATGAGCGTTCAAAGTGAGATCTATACCCACTCACATAATGGCAATACCATTTTAGTCAAATGCATCTGCCTTTGTATTATAGCAATGCCCATAGAGTTTTTTTATGATATACAGTAATGACCATGCATGGCTCTAAATTTGTTGTTTAATGTACAAGGTTTGAAAAAAATGAATCCCATATGTTCACATAAGTGATTGTATTAGTTGATATAGTTACAGTAGTGTTGTAGGGAAACCCATGGGATTTTTAAGTGTCATGAAATATTCTGTTATTCTCTCAAAATGACCAAAAAACATTATTGGGGGTAATCTGGTTCTCATGGACCATGGATATGATTGTTAGATGAGAGGAGCCTTGTTAAGTTCCCCTGTCTATGTGCAATGTAAAATGATAGAATCAAGTTTTCAATAATCTGTAATGTATAAAGCATTGGTTGTATTTATTGTGACACTCGTTGCCTGGAGGTAGATGTAAATCCCTGGCTGGAAGTATGAAAAATGCTGACTTTAGGATGTTTAGTTGTGGCTTTAATGCCGAAGGCCTGATTGTTTCTTCCTTACCTAAAAGATGCTTTAAATAACAGCTTTAAGCAGTTTTGTATGGTTAGACCACTAAAGGACCCAGTATATGAATATACACATATAAATTGTTGGCTGGACACATCAGGATAGGCCCTTGTTATTCAGAGTTTGTGTTCTTAATTTGTATTCTTGCTTCAGGTACAGGTTTCTTTAAATACTTGCAACAACATTTTAAATTGTCTTGTCAAGGTTGTATGGCTGACAGGCAAAGTCTAAAAAGGCTTCCCAACAAGGCCCAACCTCACACATTCATACTCACAATCCACTACATTGAACTGCCTCGATGACCAGTAGAAGTGTACAAAGGGCAGGAAGACGATGACAAGCTCTGGCACGTAAAGGTTACTATATTATTATATATCAGCTTTAATGATGGGGAGCTTGGATGACACTCAGGGAAGGAACAATTTTATTGAGAAACAGTTGGAAGAATTACAAAGTCCACAAGTTTCTTGAGTGTAGTTCTCTCTTCATCAGGGGTGATTATTAACAATACAGTAATATACATGTGTATGTAAATCTACTGTAATGTCATAGAATGTGTCTCTGTATTAAAGGGAAGTTTTACTTATTTATTATTTTCATTGTGCAGGTATTTTGAGATTCATGTTGTTTTATTGTTTCATCGGAAGCAATATTTTCAATACACAAGATTGTAGTTATCCTTGGTAGTAAGATCATCTTTTTCACTGCTATCACTATGATCCTGAGGTCTTATGGTAATACCTTTGTATACCTTTGCCCCTGGTTGTTTAAAGTAAGCAGCGTGTTATGCGCTCAATTGTGAAGGCCTGTCAGTAGGCAAACTATCCTGGAAAGACTTCCATGGAAAAAGACTGCTTTGCACAAACTTGGGAGTGTCGACCCCAGTGTACATTGACAGAGAGGCAGCACTGGAGACAGACATTGGCCTTGGGAGAGAAAATTGCTCCGGAGAATCCTAGGTAGGAAGACCCTGAATAAAGATACTGTCAAGCTTACTGATCTGCACAGTTGTACAGGGAAATACGATTTTCCTCTCCTGGTCATAGCTGTCAGAACAAACTCAGTCCTGTTATTTTAATGGGGCTTGTCCTATTATATATTATGTGCTCTTCTGTGCACACCTGGAGGTCAGTTATATCCCCGCTGTATTACTAAGAAAAATTTCCTGTAATAAAAGGGATAAAATACCTACTTCTCCAATGGCCCATTTCCACGGCATCAAGGTTCTTCAGACTCTAGCATTTGACACTAAGTCATTTCTGTGTCCTGAATGCTAAAGGGCCTGACATAACGCTGCAGTGCTAGAAAGCGAAGGTAGGAGACGTAGGCCAGCAACATTTTTTTTTTCTTTAAAACTGAACTTCTGTTTGAAATTCTTTAAACAAGTGACAGTGTTTCATAAGACTGGTATCTACTTATATTACACATGAACATATAGTCATCCTGGGCCATTCTTCTCTTTTGGGCATTGGGTAACTGCATGGACCCTCTTGTGTACATTAATACATTTGTGTTAAGAGAAGCACTTTTGTGTGTATCATTTAAAAAGTGACATATTCTAAGCTATTCAGGATTTAGAAAATGAAGCATGCTGGCTGCTGGTTGTTTGTACTGCACTTTTTATTGCTTTCAAACAATATCTTGTAAGTGGGCATTATTGTTGATTGTGATAAAGAATATACCCATGACAAGAACTCATAGAAATCAATGATGCCCATTTAGCTACCAAAAAGAAGCTGCTGTGCATTATTACACTGAAACTTCATTGGTTAGACCTACTTCTTTTTTTTTATTTACCATGTTTCATAGACATTTATGTGCCATTAGGATTACTGTGTCTTTTAGGTAAATTCACTGTTTGTCTTGTGAACAGAAAGAGTAAAGGAGCACACCTAAACCTCTCTGTCAACTAAAAGTCATGGTTTCCAGGTTTATGGTACACCCTAGTCATGCTAAATGAAAAAGACAACCAGACATTTGTCAAAAAGGTTTACTTATGTATGGCTGTTGTGGCTTTAACATCTTACATGACTTGAACGTTAAACTCATTTACCTAGTATGGCATTTATTTTTTAGAAAGTGCCTTTAGATTTTATGGCCATAATTCTAAGATCGATACGTTGTAGTAATAGATTCTTGAGCTTTGTCATGATTTTCATCATGACACAACCATTTGGATGTTCAGCCCGTTTCTTACAGGGATTTTTCCCAATATTTTTCCAAAGTCAAATAAGCAGTTTAAATAAACCTTTGTCAATGAAATGTATTTTAAGGTGTTTTTAAAATGAGACGCTAACATCAAAGCCTTCATCCCAAACAATATGACAATAAGACTCAAATAGATAATGACTTTTCGGAAATCCATTCCAGGTTTTCTGTATCACCCAGCTTCACTGATGAAAATTTAGAAAAAGTTTAAAAGCTTTAATAAGCTTCTCTCTCTCTCCTCACACACCTATGTATGTAGTCAATATATGAAAGGATGTACTATAGCTTATTTGAAGGCTAAAATGTGACTATAGGTATATAAATATATATATATATATTTATATATATATATATATATATATATATATATATACATACAGCACTCAAATACAGCATGCAAAAAACTCATTTTCTTTCCTCGGATCCTTGGACAAGAAATATGCAGGGGTGCAGAGTTTATCTTCACTGTTAAAGTTCAGTCTGTCATGCTTGAGATATCTCTAACTAGGAAAAGTTAATCAGCAATCTGATTTGTGCCTGTCTGCTGAGAGATGCCCCAGCTACTAACAGTGTCAATGAGAGGCTACTAAAAGCCACTCAGCATTGCATGCTTGATTGGAAAGAGGCAGGATTACTAACCTCGGCTTCCTGCCCTTCCATCTACACTGGATCACTGTGTCACAAACATCCTGCTCAAACTATGATTCTTTTGGTTTGTGACTGATGAAAACCTCTTGGATATTGACCAGAAAACTTTCCAGACCTCCTTTCAAAAATCTGAAGAACAAAAGGGAATGCTGGAACAAACTCAAAGGATTTATAATTCACTAGGTTCCTGTTATACTAACCTTAAACAATGGCCACTAAAACAAAAACCTTATTTTTTTATATATTTAACTTTCATGTTCTGTCATATTTTACAATTTTGTTAATTTCTTATCCAGGCTTGTTCATGTCAAAATCGGAATAAATTTACATGCAATGCAATGTTTGTAGAACTTTGTACCCTAAAGTTTTTCTTATCATAAGAACAAAGACTTTGCAGAATAACAGCAGTTACTGCTTTGGATTTCCTTTTTCAATTTTTTTTTCCAGTTATATTTACATAGTTTTACAGTGATTTTGCCAATAATACAATTCCATTCCTGGGACCTCAATAATGTAATAGGGATCTGTTCAGTAGTTCATAGTGGTAAACCAGTTAGAGCTGTTCTGTATTTCTAACAGCATTAGCCAACAATATATATATATATATATATATATATATATATAATGGTATATCAACAATATATATTATGTTAAAATTAGTCACTTTTGATAGTTGTTCGGGTTTTCATATACTTCACTATATGATAACCTTTAGTTATCATATGCTGAACATTGCTGAAAATTAGGCCTAATGGCAGGATCAACAGTATAAACGTTTCTCTTACATATTAAAATTGTTTAAAATAATAAAAATAATAAGATACTTTGGTGATTGGTTTTACATATATTTTAAAATCCTACTGAATCCAAAACTAATGTCTAAGTTTTAGGTGGCCATTAGTGGGTAGAATTCTCTACTGTCTTGTTTATATCTATTGGAAGCCCTCTGTTTTAGCTGAAGTTAAACTTAAGTTGTTTTCCCTACACCACATTATAATCTAAATGTTGGCAGCCAATAGAGATAACTACAGAGCAACTTTTTACTTACATAAAAAGAAAGGTTGAAAAAAGACAGTCCATTAAGTTCAACCACTAGGGAAGTAAACATATCCCAGATAAAAACTCTATGGACATAGTTGGTCCAGAGGAAGGCAAAAAAAACCCTGGGACAATTTGTTTCAACAGGGGAAAAAATCCTTCCTGAGGCAATCGGATGTTACCTGGATCAACAGTAACTGTTTTGGTTTTTTTAACTTTAGAGCCCTACCCTTCCTAGCGGTCTAATTCCGTCCAAATTTCCATGCAAAAAGCGGTACAATATTTTGCATGGAAATCTATTTTTCATTGTAGGCTATAACTCTTAGGCATAACTCACTGATATTTATTAAATGTATTTATAAACTTTAAATAACAAAACACAAAAATCTGGTAATATATATATATATATATATATATATATATATATAATATAGTTAAATATATTTTATGAATATTTCTTTGTATTGGACTCAATACAGCTATTTTGTATTGAATGCAATACAAAATTATTTGAATTTCCTGCCCATCCTCATGCCCGCACCAACGTCTACAGGAAACCCGGTAGATCTCGCCTCTGCACTTCGCGGCTAGGGATCAGAGGAGCAGGAGTGTCCCCAGGACCTGCGGGGACCAGCAGGACACTGGGGGACAGTGACAGAGCAAGGTAGGTAAGTGGGGTTTTTTTTAGTTAAAAGCGACCCCGAGCATGACTCTGGATTACCGGCCTGGAAAATCCACCCAGAGTCACACTTGGGATTACCACTAGGGGGTAATACCCGGTTATATTCTGTGCTTCTAGAAAAAACATCCAGCTTTTTCTTAAAGCAATCTATAGTAGTTGCTGAAACTACTTCCTGAGGCAGTCGATTCCACATTTTCACAGATTTTACAGTGAAGAATCCCTTCCTTATCCGGAGATTAAACTTCTTTTCCTCCAGACACAAAGAGTGCCCTCTTGTTCTTTGTAACATTCTCATTCTCTGAATAATTGAGAAGAGAGTTCTCTACATGGACCATTTATATATTTATACAGGGTGATCATATCCTCCCTTATACGTCTCTTCTGAAGGGAGAATAGATTCAGTTCAGCTAATATCTCCTCAAAGCTGAGCTCCTCCATTCCTTTTATTAGTTTAGTTGCTATTCTCCGCACTCTCTCCAATTGTTGTTGTCAACAGCAATTGTCATCTCCAGCAGGGATATAAATAAGAGTGGAAAAATGACTCTGTTATATTCATAACATTCATATTACACTGATAAGATACTTCTTCCTACATCTGTCATCATGATTTTTGCCAGCAGATGGATTTATCAGAGCCTGATTGGCTCATAGTCTTGAGGTGCGTACACACTTCCAATTTTTATCGTTCAAAACGAACGACGAACGATCGATTGGGCAAAAAATCGTTCGTAAAAAAGTAACCAACAACGCCGACGAACGAGGAAAGTTGTTGGAAACGAACGACCGGACCGGCGGATCGGATTGGATGACGATCGTTGACCATCGTTCGTGTGTACGGTCGTTCGTTGATCGTCCATGGGCTGAGCATGCGTAATGAACGAACGTTCGCTCACTTCCTGTCGTGCACGTCACTCCCTGTATCGCTCAAACGATCGTATCTATTGTGTGTACAATATCTACGAACGATCGTGTCGTTATCTCTATGTGCAGGATCGGTGCTATACGATCGTTCGTAGATATCGTGCAGGATCGTTCGTCGTTCGTTTTCCAACGATAATAATTGGAAGTGTGTACGTAGCTTTGGTTCTCTCTGTCCCAGTTTTTTAGTACTGCTGTGAAAAAAATTACAGAAGTCCACTTAGGTACTTACACTAGTTAATTAAGGAGTACATTCTTTTTTTCTTTTAATATATTAGTGTGTTTTTTGGTCTTCTCATGTCTTCCTGGAATTCAGCTTTCAAGACACGAAAGAAGATGCAACAGATAGATAGGAATACAAGACGAGATAAATTGGGTCAGAAGGTGAATGACACACATTTAAATATCACCTACATAAAAGTAATTTCAGAATCCAAATAAGCTATTTGGACCATATACATAGATGAAAAGGAATTGGGTTTTCAAACAAGGTGGTTTTAGTATAAAAGTAGTAGGGTTTCTTAAGGAACAATTTGGTATTTTTAAATAAATTGCTGTTTTTTTTTGTTTTCTTTGTATCTTGGTAGTTCTTTAATAAGCCCCTTATAAATTTTAATTCATGACCCAGTCCTATTGTAAGGTAATATGGTAATATAAATGAATGAGTATTTGTGAAATTTCTTATGTTAATTTCAACTTTTTCTTCAATAGTTCGGGGTCTGGGCATGTAGCTGATCGTGTTCTAGCTCAGCTGTTGACAGAAATGGATGGAGTAGAACAACTAAAAGATGTGGTGATATTAGCGGCTACAAATCGCCCTGACTTAATAGACAAGGTAAGACCTTTCTAATAATAACATTTTTATAAGACTGTGCAGTAGAAGCGCTGGAACTGTACAGATGAATGACATGGTTGAGCTTAACTTGGAACGCGATGTGGTTAATAGAGAAAAATGAATATTCAATATACATTTTGTTTTGTGTTCCACATTTATTTATTTTAATTTTCTCTGCTTCTACACTCAGAACAAACTGTTCAACAGAAGTGACAATTACTTGTCACACACTTGACACACTATAACAATACCTGGTGCTCAAGTAGTTGCAGCAAGCTACCTTGCTAACAAAAAAACCCAAAAAAACAGCAATTTAGGCAAAGTCAAAGAGGTTAGGAAATTGAACTTTTATGTGCAGCAATTTTGACATACTTTCTTTTCAAGTTTTTCTTTTACTTTTTTGGGTATTTTATCCACCATATTGTTTGCAGTAACATCACGCGATGCATTGTTTATACAATTTAAAATGTTTTATGAAGTTGATTATATTATATATGAATTGTTTCAGTCATAAAACCAAAATCTAAATTGTAACTAAAATATTACAGTTTATATACTGAAGTGTGAAAGAATTTAGACAGAAATACTGAAATCTGTTTAGCAGATTCATACTGTAATGGCATTATAGGTGCGATTTTCTGCTTTTTAAGGGTATTGAAAGTAATTTTCTGTTGTAGTCTTATCTGTTTGTTTATAAAACTACCTTTTTTTTATTTTATTTCAAACCAGTGGCTGAATGGAAATGGCCACTTGCTACAAATTCTGTGATGACTCTATAAACCCATGTGTACATTATTCTTATTCATGTATTTTAGGAGCTAATTTTAACTGTCAAAACTGTGTGACGATAATGAAAGTGTCATTTCCACAGAGAAGTTACTGGCTCAATGCAGGATGGTAGTGAGAGCTGAAAATAGGATTACTTTGTCTCCTATTGAGCTCCATGTAAATGTCAGACACATTAGCCTGAATGCAAAGGACAAGGCACAAAATAAACGCAGAGGTTATGGTCTGTGATGGCACCCTGGGGCCCTTGACAGCCTTTCTCCACCTTATCATAGAGTGTAGAAAAGATGCATCCTCAAGTGTCCAATTTACATAAGAATGACAGGATGTGATTGGACAAATGAAGATGAATGAAAGGCAGTGATGTCAGGCAGGGCTATTGTTTGAAGATGGATGGGGGGGCCTGAGTTCCATCCAGCTTCAGGCGCTTCCTCACAGCTCAGAATAGCTGCAGAAAGGACACCAGCACACAAAGGATCTCATTGAATGCCAGACAGATGGGAGTTTATATTTTCTTAGTAGCTGTCATTGGCTGTGATCTTGTAGAACTAAATTGTCTTCATTAAAATAAACATTTGCGTGACAGGATCATGAAAGATTTCTTGGGTACATGAATAAAGGGTAGAAAAACACTAATTATCTTGCTGTCAGTTTTAGGTAAAATCGTATCATGTCTTAATCAGGTAAATACTCTGTACTTAAAGCTTGCCGATGCCCTGTTAAGGTGCCTAGACCGAAGCTTCTTACTGTGCTGAATGCAGGCTAAACTCCATGCAGGTCTGAGAGCACCAATGGACACACTGGTTGCATATTTAATAAATGTTTATTTAAATACAAGTATTATCAATACATTAATTTGACTTGTTGCAAGGCTCTTGTAACCTCTTACAAAACAGCATTCAGATTTAAAGGAGGGAGGATCTGCCACCACATGAGGCAGTTAGGTGTTCTGCATTCATGTGTGCAGACAAGAAACAGGCTGAAAGGAGGAGAGAGTGGAGAGATAAACTCATCTTCCTGTTTCTGATCCATAACTATCTAGTCATTTCCTGGGGGCAGGGAGGGGACTTAGCCATGTTGAGAACAGAGAGAGTAGTCAGGTAGGACTAAGAAATACCAAACAATTCCTATGTATGTAATTTAGGTGCAACTTTAAGCCTACCAGAGACATATTAAACTCTTGTCAGAGATGTGACTTCATACTAAATCTTGTAAAGAAAAGTTATTAAAACATATATGTGCCATTTAATATTAAATAATGAATTTGTACTGTGTACAAGTTTTTTTCAGATAGAAAATTAGACAAGGATATTTGTAATCCGCTGGAAAATTGCAGAAAAGTAGTTTTAGTTGCACAGGTTTTCTGGTAAAACTTATCAAACACAAGTCAATTGTACAAAAGATCTTATAAAATTAACCATGCGGCTCGAAATCGCCCTTTTCTGTAGAACTCCATCTCATTTTTTTAGTTGCTTATGCTTGATTTAACCTATTTAAAATTCCTGATGAGAAATTCTGTATTTTTGTGTTTTTCTTGTGAAAAGACAGTCTTATTACAAGGAAGGATAAAGTGTTAGCTGGATTTGTCAAAGTCTCCCAAATGTCAGGGGTAACCTCCAACAGCATAAAATAAAATATTGCCTAGTTAGTACAGTTCACCTATTGACCAGGCCCATTCATTGATCTATCGATACTGCCTTCCCTACCCTGGCCACAAATAGTATGGAAAGCTCCTGCGTCTGAGTAATTTTATTGGTGAGGAAACAAACCTGGAATCTCCCACATTTATTCAGCAAAATGACACCTGCCACATCCCAAAATTACCAAATAGTAGGAAAAAGAAAGACAAGGCACTTTAAAGGCAGTGTAAATAAATATATATATGTTTTCAATGTCACTGGTATTGTTGAATTTTACAACTGTTAGTTACTCGGCAACATATTCATGTGTGTGTGTGTATATATATATATACTACCTTTAAAGTCCCTCATCTTTCCTTTTCCTACTAATTTTATTGGTGATCAGACTGAGGGAGAGTGGTGTCACTCATGAGAATTCCCAAGAAATGTTTAATGGATATATAGCTTAAACATTAATCTAAAATAATACTGTTTTTATTTAAATCTTTTATTATTATTTTTTTCAGTATATATACATTTAACAATAAAAAATCTGTAAACACACATACAACACAGCTACCATCAAATCCTCAAACCACATGTACAGACCAAGTATGGAGTTTACCCATAAGGTGGGTTGCCATCTAAGTAATTAAAAGAAAGAAAGAGTGACATTTACCCTACAAATTCATGAAATTAGATTCCATGAGGCTTCCTGAGTGTCAGAGGAAAAAATTCAAACCTCATCTTCGGGAGCTTGTAAATAAAAAACAGTGACTCCATAGGGAACACTAACCTCTGATTAGGAATCAACAAAGTGTTAGTAGTAGGTCAATAATTGAGGAGTCAAGATAGGTAAGCCCGGAACCATGAAGATTCCTTAAACCAGGACCAGGCTAACCAGATAAGTAAATGCCTACTGATCCAAACAGCTGTTCCATATGTTAGAGGGAGAGATCCTTTGTTTTCAATACCTAGGTATGATCAATCTAGTCACTGCCAGAAGTAGCAGTTCGGATCAATCTTGGAATTATAGATAGCAGTGTGATCCTCAGATTGTTAGGTATGTACAGCCAATAAGAGTTGATTTGTTTTTTTTTATCAAACCTGATGCCTACTTTCATAATAATATCAACCAGTGTATGGCACCTTCAGCCAGTTTATACTTTTTGACGAGCTGAATAGGTAGATAGCTGAATAGTTTTCTCCTGGGTAATAAAGTAATTGTAGTAGTAGCCATAGTAGCATAAAATACCACTAACCTGTAAAAAACCCATGCATGAGTAAGTTGTGTATGTAGTTTACTCAATAGACAGGTTTCAAAAGTACAAGGAGCAAGAAAGTCCAACTTAATTTTCAGAAAAGTGTAAATATGTAACTAGGAAAGAATAATCCTAGAGAGAAAGCAGTCCAGTGTTCAGATTCATTTTAAATAATACCAGATCTGGAATAATTTATTTTTCATGGATTTGAAGCAGTAGTAAATTTAAAAGAAGAATGTATGGGTGTACTTATTTTTTTCACATTACAAATCTGCATTTTCATTCATTTACATTATGAAAACAAGTGCGCCATTACAATTCTGTGTATCATATGTACATATCATGGTTATCCATAGTCACTGCTCCAATGAAGATTCAATATTTGCCTGTTGGTTGCCCGATATTACTCCATTATCTAAGAACTTTAATTTCTTAAAGTCTACCTAGTGGACGAAAAGCAACAAACTGACAATAGGTGGCATTGCTGCAAATCATCCAAGATTCCATTGCTGGGTGCTTCTGACATCACTGAAAACTTAAAGAACAACATCTTCCTGGAATTTAGTTAGGACATTTTAATTGCATATTCCACAAATTGGTATTTCTATAATTATGGAATTATTCATTTTATCCTTTTTATATGCAAAAGTGTAAAGTTTCAGGAAGTGGCAAAAACAGCCGATTTATACAATTGTATATTAGTAGTAAGTAGTATAGTAGTACACGGTATTGTTTAAAATGCTACCCCTCCAAAATTAAGCGTTTCCAATTATGTATTTTTTGCATATTCTAACAGTTAAGTTCCACAGCCTTAGGCATATGTACCAGTTTAGGGACTTGTATGCAACTTTACAACTTGATTTGATAAATGTATTTGTTTTTTCAGTAGTATATATATATATATATATATATATATTGGAGTTTAATAATCCTTAAGCATGGTGGCAGCATTAGTTTTATATTGTAAACCCTTTCTTTTTATTTTTGCTTGGTAATCCTGTGAATAACATACTTTCTCTGGGTGGCTATAATTACTCTTCTACATAATAGAGGACACATTTGGTACACAGGCTGGACTTCAAACGCATTTTTTTCATCTCTATTTCATCTACATTACAATTGTCGTTTACAGAAGTAGTGTGATCATTTAAGAATACTTATGATTTTATATGAAAGTGCTATATTTCTGGATACAAGTGTTTCCTATACTTGCCCTAAATGTTCTTAGTTTGAAAAAGAAAACTAAAGCATCCACCGTATCTAGTAAACTGTGATTTATTACATTTTTGTTTTGGAGTTTATCTGTTATTTAAGTGTTAAGCAAGTAATTGTGTGCTAAATCGTAGACACTTTTTTGTGTTCCACATTGAGTACTCCAAAATAGGGCCAATGAAATTTACTAGACAAATGGACTATATTTTTTTCTTCTGCTTTAACTGTTACCAAACATATACTGCACAGCAGATAGTTTGCACATGGTATTACATGGTGTGATTTTAAACATGTGCTTTACTTTCAAGGTAGCATATTGTAATCATTTTAACTGGTCTCAGGTTAGCATAGCATCAGCCATGTTTTTATCATTGGCACAGGAGGAAATGTGACATAACCAGAGGGTAAATTGATTTTACCAGCAGAGTGATAGAACATTGATGCCTTTGTCTGGTAATTTCCATTTCCCTGTCATCACTGTAGTTGGGTTTTTACTTGTTCAAAACTTATTACAGTTCTCTAGAAAACAGAGGGCTTTTCCTAAAGTATAGCTAATAAATATTTCCCAGGTGTTCAGCAGTGATTTTTTTAACTGCTTGATTGTCAGAGCTTTAAAGAAGAGCAGTAAATCAGTGGCACAGGCCTGCAGGCCCAGGTATAATAAAACAGGGTGGTGACAGCTGAAGAACACTGCCACTTTTTGAGAGATTTATTGCTGAGAGAGGAGAGCTTGCCTTTGGAAATGACTCTGCTTCATTAGAGGGAAACTAAAAAGCAAAATTTTAAGCTGTTTTTTTATGAAGAAGTATGTATGTATAACATTTATACTGTGTATAAACAAAAGGAAAGGAAACACAAACATAAGACATGGCTTATTTAATAAGGCAAAGTACACGGTTTGGTTACTCACTGCAGCCAATGAATTCTTTTTTAAATCTCAGTAAACACTCTAGCTTGATCCACAAACCTTTGCCGATCTTTACAGTCAGAATCACTGTCCTTCAATAACTTTAAATATAATCTCCCCCACCCCCCATCTCGAAAGGAGCGTCAGCCACCAGTGTCTCCAGATGCCCGGAAGACTGTATATATATGTATAAAAATAACCATACCAGGAGACAGTTATCTTTTATTTTTCATCTCCAGGTCAAATTATTGTCAATTGTACTTGAAAATCTGACATGTGTACAGTGGTCCCCTGATGTCGTTTATCAATCCATCCTAGCGGATCAATGAATGACTGCTGCCAAAGGAGAAGGGTATAGGACGGGCCATACACTCAGCCTCCCCCTCTCCTCTCCATTGAACAGAGCAGTGCTATGTGTACAGCGCTGGTTCATTCATCTGTCACTGGAAATGATCGCAAAAGATCATTTCCAGCAACAGAAATCTTACATGTGTACTTAACCTTAAGGTGAACCCTTGCTTTAAAGGGCTAAGCAATAGATTCACTTTATTGCTGGCAACCTAGCAGTGTAGAGACACCTTCCTTTCATTTATCAGCTAGTGAAATGCTCAGTAGCTGGGGGCATGTGGAGCAGTGTCTTAACTTCTCTCCAAGAGTTTTGCTCTGCCACCTTCCAATGCATTGGTCCTGCCCTGTTGGTAAACAGTAGAGATTCTTGCATCAGATAGTTAAATAAAGTGGGATAAGGTGCAAGAGTGGACATTTGTTTCTTGTTGAGATACACTGGTTGGCGAAACAAAATACACACACTCTAATACTCACACACTCTAATATTTCATAGAACCGTCTTTGCTTTGATTAGACTGGGGAACACATTTTTTGTTGAGTTAGATTTTACACGTTTTTTTTTACAAATTTTTGGGAAGTGAATCCAGAAATGACCCCAATTTTTTACATCAAGCTGCAATGGATTGATTACCACAGCAAAAGCAACAGCATTTGGATAGCACAACACTCATCTGATGTGTAGCTGGACACATTGCACACAGACCTGCAACTATATTGCTGTCATGTGTCAAATGATCAGAAAACTCTTAGAGTTTATAGTGTATAGCACAAAAAACAAGTTCATTAATTAATTACAAAGATTTAAAAAATTAAATAACAATGCAAGTTCAAAATTTTTTCCACACATTGGGCCTGATTTATTAAAGCTCTTCAAGGCTGCAGAGAATACTTTTTTTAACAGTGAAGCTCAGTGATCCAGCAAACCTGGAATGGATCTGGTCCAGGACTTAAAACTTTTAAAAACAAATAGCAAATGACGTTGAATAAATCCATTCCCGGTTTGTTGGATCACACAGCTTCACTGATGAAAGTGTATACTCTCCAGCCTTGGAAAGCTTTAATAAAGCAGGCCCAATATTTTTGTTTGCAATAATTATGCCTTATTTATTTTTTGGGCACTAACAGTTTTCAGGAGAAGCTTTTAGGGTATTCTCAAGTCGTGGATAAAACACTACTGATTTGTAGTGCTCATACTTCTTGGTACAAAGTTTGGTAATACTGGAGTATCTTAGTCCTTAGTTAACAGAGATATTTTCCTCGGATGGCCTAGATAACTAAACTATTTATTTTGTTAGCTTTTAAAACTTAATCATTTTTTTCCATTATGTTAGTAAGGAGATAAAATTTCTGTTAATGACAGACATAATTCACCACCTTTTTTTTCTTCAAGCATATGCTGTGCAATGTAACACCTCATTAACTTTACCAAGCTTATCAATGGGATGTTATCTTGTGCTTTACAAAGATTTAATGCACTCAGTGCACCTTTTATCCTTATCTTCTACAGGATGTGTGCAATAAGTGCTGGCTCTGTGTCTCAGACTGGGAATGTTACCTGATTACCAGTAGAAGTGTCCTGCCCATATGTCTGTGTTGCTGTATTACCTGGAAATAGTATGCTTTCAGCAGGACACCTTTGTGTGTTTATCATCAGTGTTACCTATAATTATCTTTTGTACTTTATGAGAATTAGGTCACCTCTTACCAACCCATGGTCTTTGTTTTTAAACTTCAAATATTTTAGTATTAGTACACTCTGGTTGTATTGTGCTTCTGTTCCTCTGATTATATGTCTATATACATTATTTTTTACCTTTGGCAACTGTAAATGTGAAGGTTTTGTGTGGTGTTCCTGCTTTAGTAGTTTTAAGAATATAAAACCAATCTAGTACAACCTTTTTATTCGGTATAAGGAAAAGTTGTGTTGTATTGGTTATTGAGTATGATAAATTTTGTATGGGATTGGTGACAGTCAGATTATAAAAGGTTCAGTGGATTAGTTGCAAAGAAAAATGTGTTAAATTAGTGACAGATTCTGATTAAAAGTTGACTTGTATTGGTAAGTCAGATAAAGAATGGTTACATTGGATTGGTTGCAGGGTCTGGTAAAGAATGGTTATATTGGATTGGCGACTAAAGCTGCGTACACACTGCCAATTTTTGTCGTTGGAAAGGAACGATCGTTCATATATATCGTGCATGAACGTTCGTCGTTCGTTTTCCAACGATAATAATTGGAAGTGTGTATGTAGCTTTACTCTTCCTTTGCTGTGACCTGAACTAACTGTTGTTTGCCTTTGGCTTTCTGTTTTGGCCTGTGATTTTTGTTGCTAGCTGTTGATCCATGCAGAATTTCAGATAAATAAAATTTAAATTTAAGATATAATATAAACTAATATATTAAAATACCTTACTCCAGATCTTTCCCTTAAGATTGTTCATAAAACAGTTTCTGATATTCAGATCACCACTTACTGATCTATTTAACATTATACATTTTAACATTATTATTATACAATATAACATTTGGGAAAGCAGTGACCATTGCAAAGATGGAAATAAGGGGGCTTGAAAAAAACAAAAAACAAAATCACTGATCTCCCACCCACTGATCACCTATTTCCCATGGGGATCACCAGAGACCATTATAAAGCAGAAAGTGGGTCATTTAGTAAAAATAACAGCATTTTTCTGATGTTCACATAGATTGCTCTAATACAGGGGTCAAAAAAACTTTCATGGCTGCCCTAATGGCTCTGTCCCCTGAAGTGAAATCCCTCTACTCTTTATGCATTGCAGAGGAGAGGGATTTACCTCCAGGGAGCTTTCCCTATTTACCGCGACAGCGGAAGTATCAACACCGACCACGGTAAACGGGAGCAACAGCAATGGGGCGGCACCAGAGCTCCAGTGGCTCTGGTAGTTCCGAACGCCCCTGGCCAATCCGCCGGCAACCCGGGGCTCTAGCCTCGGGTCTGGCCGACCCCTGCTCTAATACATGTGCTCCATTATACTTTATTATGTAAATGTGTGGTTGTGCAGAGCATTGTCACTATTTTTGGAATTAAAAGGAATCTGCTAAATCCAATTGATGGAGTAAGGGTTGTATGTAAGCAGCAAACCTTATCCTATACCCCAAACCATTAAATGAATTCCAAAACCTATAAAAAAGTGCCTGAATATTACTTGATTATCACAGGGAAAAGGATGCCTGTTCTTAAACCATTTTTGGTTAGGGAAAAACAGCTGCACTGAATCAGTATTGGCTCAGATATCAGCTGAGTGAAATGAAAGTTGTAAATACTATTCAAAAATGTTGGATTGCTTGTTTTCACTGGCGCATATTATCATTTGTATATTTACAACTTTTTCTTAGTTGATACATACATGTACAATATTTCTGAAGTTTATATGACACTTTTAACCCCCTTCAAACCATAAAAACCTACAGTTTTTTGTCCTGATGAAGTGTTATATAGTAGAGGAAAACTGAAAAAAAATACAATACAAATAAAATTCATTCCTAAAGAAACTTAAAGCACACCACAAGGCACAGTAACATTTGAGACACAAGCTGCATTGATAAAATGGTACAAATACAATACAATACAAATACAAAGATTTGTTCTACATTTGTGGTTTGTTGGAACCCCATTTAAATAATCTGTCTGCCATAATGCAATGATCTTTAATGCAGGATTAAATAGAGCATTATTAAATCAAGCCCCTTGTTGGAAAAAGGTCCAATTTAAGGTCCATTCTGGTGCATTAACAGCCTATTCAAATTCAAAGGCTGCCTTAACACAATAGGATTAATTTACTTAACTTGAATAATATATAGCTTTGCTGACAAATCATGTACAAGCAAATACCATTTTTTAAATAATCCCTTTCATGAGATGGGGTATTTTTTTTTTGCAAAGTGAATGAAATCAACCATAATGCACAGGTATCGAGAGGCCCTAAAATATTTCACACAGTACTATGTATAAATGTGCATTAGGAAAGTTTATCAAAATTATTGTAATAGATTCATTGCCAGATATGGGACCACATGTGTAGAAATAAAATCCACACTCTACATATTGGTCCTGATTTAATAAAGTTCTCCTAGACTAAAGATAGACTATCATGGGAGAACCTGAGTGATCCAGCAAACCATAAAGGGATTTCTTAAAAACCATGTGCTGTTAGTTGGCAAATGTTTTTAGTCCTGGATCAAATCTATTCCTGGTTTGTTGGAATAGTTTTTCTTGAAATATAAGTGCACAAAGATTAAATGGTAATATGTATTTTATATTGCACAATTTGAACTTCTTTAATATATCACTAATCCTTCCCCTTTTCATTACATCAGCAGAAAAGATTCAGTTAATTCCTCCATTCTTTTGGCCATTATAATTTGTTCACAGCAGTGTTCCAAAATGTTTCAGCTATTTATCAGAGCAACCTCCAGCTGTGCCTCATAATGATGAATTCTTGCTGTTACTTCTTCCTGTTTGTATGCCATTCTTTTAGTTTCCCCTCTTAACTTTTATTGTCCCGGTTGTGTTTTTATCTTTTTTAATACACTTTTAGCCCAATGCTTAAACCTAATTGACTCATATTATTTTATTGCCTTCATTTTTCCTATCCAGTCCTTATATTGCCGTGTGAAATAATCAGTTTCGTAATAATAATAGCTCTGAAAAATATGTGTGGTTACACTATTACCAATAATTTTATTTTTTGTCTTCTTATGGGTCTAGACATTCATTAGAAGAATAAATCATGCAAATATTGTGTCAGGTTGAGTTTATGTATCGTAGCATGTTTGGTCCTTCAAGGTACTCCTGTACCAGATATTGTATTTTTAGGGTCAGCCATCGAATTTAGATATGTCCAAACATGTCAAACTGTACCCCCTTACAGCATCAGATTTTGGGCTGACACATTGATTTTACTTTGTGAACTAATGTTAGCATTTATGTTGGTGTTGATGGCAAAAAATTGGCAACACACAATTGTGCAGAGCTCAGTTCTGCTAGCAAGTAATGGTAAAACTTGTTGTATGTTTAATTATTGCCATTGATATGAGTGAGACCACACACTACGTACATGCTTTGATTAAAGTAGGACTATATACCCCAAAGGCTCATTGGTTTATATCTATTTCTAAATGTCCACAGTCTTCTAAAATGCATGTTTTATTCAGCACCCTTATTTTTAAAAGCAGATGTAGAGCATTGGAATTTGTCATTTCCCTTTTGGTCATAAATTGCCAATAGGTCATAAATTGCCCCACTCCCTACCAATACTCCACATCAACTTTAACACCCCTTTTCTGAAGGTCTAGTTCTGTTAATATTATCTTCATTTATACTTTCTTTACCTCCTTGTACATGCTTATCTGTGCTCTACAAACATTCTTGGCCACCTTTTCACATGTCTTCCATTGCACAGGCTTTCCTTCTATATCCAGCCTCTTTTCCTTTATTAAGTTCAGCTCCTGTGAAACTTATGTTTCCTCCATGCCAAATATTAGCCCCACTTATTAGACTCTGCTCCAATCTATTGTTTCTCTCACTTGTCATTCTAAAACACACCACTCTACACAATGGACTTTCTAATTACCTTAGATGATTCAAAGCATTTCTTTCTCATAAAGTTAAAAAATATCCAACAAAAAGCCAAACACAGTTTTTCTCTGTAACCTCAGTTTAGCCCTCAGATAATATACCAGGGTAGTTTAACTGGTCAGTTATTTTATTTCTCTTTCTGTTCAATGACCAGGTTAAGACTTCTAAGTGTTTTTTGTGCTTAACTAAGTAGAACAATTTGGCAGGTGGCATATGAAGGAAAATAGGGTGTGGGAACACATGGCCTACATTACTTTGTATTTAGCCCATACCTTGCTCCTTGTTATAAGACCATTTAAAAATACATTTAAGCCACATCAGTCATGTACAGTACACCTTTGGTTGAATTTAAAAATTTTGTTCACTTTTTAATTTTGGTTCTCCACTTTCCAGAATCTAAATCTGTGATTTTAGATCTCATATACAGCATTTCCTGTTGGGGAATTTAGGATTTAAGCCTGTCCATTAAAGAATATTGACAATCTGTACTTCAATCTAGTCAAGTAATCTAAAACAGCAGGATGTGGTTTGCTGACAAACAGAATGTGGTGGCGTTAAAGCAGCGTCCAGTAAACAGAGGCCATTTAATAAGACTATAACATTTAATAGAGTTGATAAACACATGTGTTTGCTACCAGGATGGTAACCATTATTTATGTAATGCTTAAATGGTCATTGCTATTAAATAGACTTGTACCTTGCAGACATGTAAATTGGCTCATCTGACTATCATCTGTGTAATACATCTGTGCATTATTTGGATTTACTTTAGCACATATTAAATCTATTGTTGACAAAAGTATGAGGCGGATGCTGTGCAAGAACCAAATGTGTATTAAACATGGAGGATTATGAGAACTCAGTGTACTGAGGAAATGACAGTGTTCTTTTCTTTTTATAGTGTGATATTTATCCAGTCCAGGACCCCTAACCACATGACACACTTGTGTCTTTTTAAAGTTTTTCTTAGAATCCTAGTTATGAGGAAACTATGAAAGTAGAAAGTATAAGATATACTAAACTAAGAAAGTATAATATGTGAAATTTGGCATCCTGTAATAAAATGTTATAACCACTAAGAATATTTGAGTTTAGCATACATTTCTTCTGTTACTGATTTAGACTGTGCAAGGGCATTCTTTCTGTAACTGGGCTTATTTATTACTTTTCATACATCAGTTCATACCAAACCAATATCCCTTATTATTTTAGGTAGCTGCGTATCTTTTTCTTTTGCGAGAAATGTATCTATATTTCATCAGTTGACAAATGAAGGCCGGCTTTATTACATGGTAAAACATGTTTTAAGTGTACTTTGATAACTAGTAACCTTGCCAGGTTAGGCTTCATCTCAAATGCTGCATGAACTAAAATGTTATTACATTGCAACCAAAATTTCATCAATCATCATAGACATAGGTGATATATTATTCTTTAACTTGTGATGATTAGCGAGAACGTGCATGCCTCTCTAGCAAACAAAATTATTTGTTAATGTATAAAGGTCTTAGATTGTGAGCTCTTCTGGGCAGGGTCCTCTCCTCCTCCTTTGTCACTGCCTGTACCTATGTGTCATTTGTAGTCCTATTTAATGTATAGCACTGTGTAATTTGTATTATAGAAATTCTCTTAATTCTAATAATAATAATAATAATAATACCAATAAAACATAAAGAGCTATATACAGAAAGCCATTGATGGACATCAATTTTACCACCTTCACAAATTGTAAATCAAACCTTTGCCAATTCCCAATTCCTAATTCCCTATCCTTCACAAGACTGGTCATTTTCTGTTCCTATGTTTTTGTGGCTGTTATTTGAAATTTTCCCTTGCAGGTCTCTAAATTGTTATTATTATTATTTTTATTATTATTGTTAAACAGGATTTATATAGCTCCAGTATATTATGCAGTGCTGTACAATAAATAGGGGTTGCAAATGACAGATGAGTAGGAGGAGAGGACACTGCCCCGAAGAGCTTACAATCTAGGAGGTGGGGGAAGTAACACACAATAGGAGGGGAGATATGTAGTGGTGGGAAATAGTGATGGTTTCAACAGACAGAAGAAGAATGTTCTGTTACATTTTGGGGCTGATTTATTAAAGCTCTCCAAGGCTGGAGAAGATACGCTTTTATTAGTGAGGCTCGGTGATTCAGCAACCCTGGAATGGATTTCTTTAACCCCCCCTGGCAGTAATCCCCAGTGCGGCTCGGGGTGAAATTTCATTACAAAAAGTGATAACACCGAGCTACACTCAGGGTTGAATTGAGGCTTTTACAGGCTTTTTGTTGAGGAATATGGTTGGTAATTTACTTTGCTATAAAGTAAACATAAAGAATTGTAGTGCAAAAATGTGTGTGGAAGAAGACTATACAAAGGAGTCACCTTTTTATAGTACAACCCATATACACGGGACCAATTTATAGTGCATCTTGAATGATGTGAATGCCTAGATAATTGCAAAGAAAATCCATGTCTTTATTAGATTTCCCAAGAAAAGCAATTGTCCCCAATAACAATAATGACAAGGAACAATCCCCATTCTTTATAAAGGACAGTATACCATCCTTTTTCTTACATCAACTACAGACTGATGTAGTATTTCTTCACATCTGGAGCAGGATGGTACAGTTCTTATCAGACCCCAGAGCATGGCCCCAACAAACTTGACAGAACTAAACTGTGAAACCAGTCTGTTGAAAAATTCACTCCGGACTGAAGAGAAAAATTTGCCCTATCAAACAAGAGAAAATCTACTCTAGAAAGTCTACCACTAAAGCTAAGTACATACTTTCAATGGTTCTCGCCTAATAATCGTCTCAGGGCCGATATCGGACGAGAATCTAAAGTGTGTACAGTGGGCGTCATTCATTGTCAGAACGACCGCCCTGGCGGATCCACGGACGATGAACGACGACTGATTGTAATGCAGGTAAAGGGAGAGAGCGCGCAGCAGGGTGTCGCTCCTCCGTTCTCCCCCTCCCTCTGCATGGAGCAGAATGGTGCTGTATGTGTACATTCATGCATCATGGAGTACTTAGTCATTGGAAAGCCTTGTAAAAGATCCTTTCCAACGACTATAATTGCAAGTGTGTATGCGACTAAAGCTGCGTACACACTTGCAATTTTTGTCGTTGGAAAGGATCTTTCACAAGGGGCTGCAAGATGCATGAACGATGCTGTACATACAGCACCGTTCATGCTCTATGGAGAGGGGAGGGGGGAGAGCGACGGAGCGGCACCCTGCTGCGCGCTCTCCCCTTCCCTTTCATTACGATCGGCTGTCGTCCATCGTCCGTGGATCCGGCAGGTCGGTCGTCTGGACGATGGACGACACCGACTGTACACACGGAAGATTTTCGCCCGATAATTGGCCGATGCCGATTATCGGGCGATAAAAATCTGCCGTGTGTACGTAGCTTTAGGGCTCCCTGGAGGTTGAAGACCTGTATATTATTTTAAGGAACCATTTTATAATCTGTTAACATCTTTTACAGCATGCAGTAATTTACTAACACAGGCAGTTTAAGAACAAATAACAGGTAAAAAAAAACTTGTCTAGATCTTTGTCATTCCTCCCTAAGATAAGCGGCACCAGCATTGTTTGTCAGCGCTGCTCATCTACTTTTCTGCTACATTCACATAAACCTGCCATTTGAGCACATACAACCACCCTCCAACATGACGCTGTGTGTATGTGTGTGTATATATTTATACAGTTTCCCGATTTATTTAAGATCTTCCTAGACTGGAAATGAAAGAACTAGCCACATAGGCTTGAGCAAGGATTTAATAGAACTGCATTCACTGAAGTGCATTTGGGAATAGAGACAAGCACGAATTTGGGCTCTAAATAGGGTAACTACATTTCAGAATTGGTGTATATTACACATGATGGGGAATGACTGCATCTATCATTATCTTCTCACAGAGTTATCTTATTTTGTGATGGATACTCTTTAGCAATTTTTTTTTTCATATTTTGCTTTCTTTGCTGGCACTTGGTGGCACTGTATGCTCTTTCAAGTCTAACACACTACTTATTTAAGTCAGCAGGAGATGCCTTTTTTTTTTTTTTTTTTTTTTCCGAAAGTTGCGTGCACGAAGTAGCCCACTGTGTTATTTCAAACAGTGTCTACAATCATAATAATCACCCATTTCCGAAAAGCTGTGGAGAATGTTATGAATGTACACAGCTAGGAAAAGAAAGTCAGGGAAGGGGGGCGAGTGAATGCGGATGGGGAGGAAGCAGGAACACATAATACTAAGCTTTATCAGATTGTTAAGTGCCCCTATCTGCACTATTCACTTCCATATTACAACCAAAAGCTTTGGTTTATTTTTGCTTTGTGGAAATATTTGTCTCTTGATAAACTAAACAGACAGTAAACATTTTGTGCCCCACAGCTTCCTTGCAGCAGAGTTATGCATTGAACAAGAATTGCCAACACTGCCAGGTCTGTCATTGATTTTGTGGAGAAATCTAAGATTTGTCCATTCTTAAGCCCAGTACAGACATCCAATGGACATCAAGTGTCACTGGAACTCTTCTTTGTAGGAGTGAAGAGTTGTCTTTCTCAGTGGCGGGATTGATGAACAACAGTGGGGGACCACTGTATGCAAAGTTTTGCCAAAATCCATGTTCAACCCGGGGCAAATTTACAATAATTGTGTATGGAGTTTTACGGGCTGACAAGTACCTGACGCTAATGTAAATCCTCCCTAAATTCAAGTTAAAGCTGAGCCCCAGGTCTACTAAATTCTTTGCCTTGCAGTGACAATAGCCCGACACATAAAAGCTGGTTTATGTTTAGGGGTGAAATAAATGCTACTTTTTACCTTATTTCATGCTCCCTGCATACTTCACTCAATCCTCTCCAGCCTGTTACATAAACTGATCTGGCATTTGGTCACAGGGATGACCATCATTCCCCATAGTGCATTGTTTGGGGAAAAAAGTGCCCACCTACACCCTGGATGAAGGGGAGAGATAAAAGATGAAAGTGACAGCCAAAGGAGCAAAGTACGTAAAAGTATTATTTACTTCACCCCTAGACGTAAACCACTATTTAATGTACAGTGCTGCGTAATATGTTGGCGCTATATAAATACTGTTTATTATTATTATTATTATTAAAATAATAATAATAATAATAATAAACAAGCATTTAAACCTTGAAATGTGGGGCTAGCCTTAATGTAAGAGAAAGTTTCTGTTGAACCTTGAGTTCTGTTTTAAATATCTACTGTAGAGGAAACACCATCAGATGTACCTTCACAGATGTAATTTTTTCCTTGTTTCTGGGGTCTCCCTTTTGCTGACTTTAAAGCTAAGTTGCAATAACTATCATCCCCTGGGTAAATGAGCTTATGCTTTTTTGTTACCAAGGCCGTCTTATTGATCAGTAGCATGGCAGGTGGCAACCCATAGTTTAGGGAAACAAGAAACCAGAGTGAAAAAAGATGATTGATATTAACCTCCCGGGCGGTCCCCTGAGCCTAGTTCGCAGTAAAAAAACTTGCTGAAAGCATTTACCCTGAGCTAGGCTCAGGGTAACTAAAAATAGAATCAAGCACTGCTTACCTGGTGCCGCTGGCATCCTCCGGTGTGCTTTTCGGATCCTGTTCTCCAGCTTCGATGCCCGTCTCCAGCGTTGGATGACCATCTTCTCGGTCAGATTCCCGTCTTCTCCTTTACCTCGGCGGTCGCGTTTGCGTCCCTCGGCGATTCCTGATGTATTGGATTCACTACAAACTCCTGTATCCAATCCAATACAAAATAATACAAAATAAATACAAAGTAAATACACAATCAGAGTTTTAAAAATTATCAGTTATTCCCTGGATTGGTAGAGTGTAACACTGTATGCTATTACAATTGCTGATCTTGGCCTAATTTTGACCCTTCTCTGCTTGCCGCCTGCCTTGACCTCTGCCTGGACTCTAACTTCTCTGCCTGCCGCCTGTCCTAAACCCTGCCTGGACCCGGAAAACACCACTTGCCTGACCCCTGCTATGGCTTCAAGCTCCAGAAGGAGTCTATCCTCCCAAGATGTGTTGGAACAGTTCTCGGACAGCGAGAGCGATCTGGAGTCACTTGTGGAGAGGAACAGAAGAGAATTTCCTATCTTATAAAGGCAATGTCAGGCACCTTTAGATGTCTTTTCCTTGGCAATACTTTTAAAATGGCGTTTACCTTAAATAGGATACTTCTATTATTGTTATTACTGCTAACTAATGAGTTTCATCTCTGTAATCTATAGGTGCAGAAGTTTTACCATTATATGTTTTTGGAAATTTTAATTACTAGTTGTTTGCTGAATTTAACAGACAGAATAAACATTGCAAACTTGCAAACATTTTGGGACCCTGAAAGTCAGTGCTTAATGCCTAAAATGGGTATCCTCTTGCAAATTGATTTATTCTTGTATATGGCTCCTTAGTGTGGAAGGCTTTCATACTGAAGGTACCCATGGAGATGAGACGGTTGCTCTACAACCCAGTGTAATTTATCTGGATTAAACCACAGTCCCTTATATTTGGGTACCATGAGTCTATATAGACAACTGGTTGCTTTCAGGAGTAAAGTTGTATCTTCCCAAATAATCTTTCCCCAATATTAGGCTGACACAGAGTTGTTTTTACCCCTTTTCTTAACCACTGGGCCAATATGCCTGTAGTCCAAAGGACTGTGCTACCTAAAGTATATCTAAAGACATTGTATGTTTTATTTCCCCGGGTAACATGTCCTCTCTGTTTTTCTGGTGGGATACAATTAATTTCCCTAGGTTTTTATTTGTGTGTCTGCTGAGCAGATTCACCATTCTTTTAAAAATGTTACAGTTGGCACCAGAAGAGAAATTTAGGGAAAACTTTCTAGGAAAGTATTGCCACAATTGGAGGCCACCATTCTCTTGATTGTAGAGAATGTTATACATGTTTCTCCACTTATTGTTTTGGTTTTTAATTGGCATCAGTTATCTTCTACATAATCCAAGGTTACAGATTTATCATTACTATTCCCATGATACTGACCATTATGTTTTTCTTTGGATTACCAAAATACTATTTACATGTAAGACTGATAAAATATATTTCTATTCATAGACTATTGTTTTGACATTTTTCTTTGCTTAGCATACTCTCTTTCCAACACCCCTCAAGCTGAACAAGTAATCCCACAATGCGTTATGTAAACCTATAGATTTTACTTTTATATTGCCAAATATGTACACAGTACTTTGCAGAAGATACATAGGAACAGCAGGAGTCACAATACAATACAGGAATAAGTGCATCCAAGCATAAAGGCAAACAAAGAGGAGAAGAAAGCTTACTGTCTGAGTGCTATATTGGAAGGCGTATAGAGAAATTGGAGTATGTATAAGTGCATTGGTTTGTAGTGTTTGATCAGTCTAGTAAGAATATTATGAAGACGTTTGTTGAGTCTTGATCTAAAGTAAGTAAAATTCTTTTTGTTAACAAGGTGTGTTTTCAGTAGGTGAGGCCCGTTACCCTGTAATAATAAAAAGTAGTGAAACCAATATTGCCTTGGGCTTGATGGCATCATAACTGACGCTACTTTACATGTCTAACCAAATGCCTTGTGACTTGAAGATATATAGCAAAAATGTCTGTTATGGTTATTTGATCTAAATACCATAATTATATTTGGTAATGCCTGATAAATCTGACATGCATTAAAATTATCAATGTTTGCCCTTAGTAGAACTAATTCAGGTCATCATTAGGATATGCTATCCAAATTTGACATTGTTCTATTTGTTTACTATGCCTGCTCTGCATCCACTGCACAGAATCATTAAGAACAAATTATTCTGCAATTGGAGTATTTTGCATGTTAAAACCTAGAGCAGACAAAATTGATTTACTAGTAACATATATCAAGATGATGTACTCATTGTGCATGCTTTATTCAAGCTCTCCAAGGCTTGAGAAGATACACTGTCCTCAGTAAACTTGGGTGATCCAGCAAACCTGTAATGGATCTGATCCAGGATTGAAAACATTTGCTAACAAATAGCAAAATATTGTTAAAAAATCCATTCCAGGTTGCTGGATTCACCGATGAAAGTGTATCTTCTCCAGTCTTGGATAACTTTAATAAATCAGGCCCATTGTGTCAGGTGGACTAAAAATCAGACATGCAAAGGATGTCTGCAGACCAAAAGTATTACACTTCATGTATAAAAGTGTCACATAAGCACTTTTTAAGTCAATTCTCAAAACTGGAATGCTTGCTTTATTCAAAATACTTCTGTGAGCAAATACTGAGATAGACTTTGCTTTAATGAATCAGCCAAGGGTTTTTAACTAGTAGGTTAACTAGCTTCTAATAAAATTGGAGTTTCTATCATGTGGTGGGAAGATAAAACTAATGGCTGCTTTGGAACATGGACTGATCTAAATGGCCCTGTGTCCACTTTAAAGTTGTTTAACTCATAAAACCTTGTTCTATGATCGGTATAGTATTAAAAACATTTTGTATTCTGTCTTAGCACTATGATGTGTATATATATATATATATATATATATATATATATATATTGTGACATGGCAAAAGGGGTCATCCTGGAGGGAAGATATATTTCTCCTTGTTTCCTCTCCTATGGGAAAAATTAACCAGCAACAGGTCTGCTGGGATTCCAGACCTGGGTTTTGCATGTCACTCAGAAGTGTTCTGATCCATGCCAGAGTTTGGTTTTGTCTGGACATAAATTACTGCACAGCTGTGAGCAGCAGGTAGAAAGGAAAGGAGAGGAAGGAAGCTCTCTCTGACCTGGGGCACAGGGAAGCTGCCTGTGAGAGCCATTGTTGCACTACATGTGGGTAAAGGTTGCTGGAACGTTTGTGTTGAGTTGGGTGGGTTAGCCACCAACTGGTAGAGAGGAATCTGCCTGCTGTTTAGTTAGTGCCTGACTGGCTGGGATTTTGTTTTGTTTTATCTTATGCAACCTTTTAATAAAAATGACTGTGGGTCAGTTTCAACCTTATCTACTGTCTCTAGTGTGTTTCATACATCTCTCCTGCAGTCTGAAAGTACATTTTACCACAGAAAAGGTGATCCCACAAGGGTGGTATACCACATATGGTGCAGGATGCGGGCATCTCTCTAATTGGACTGTAAAATGGAGGATGTGATAAAAGCATTGATTCAGGCCTCTGCGGCCCAGCAGCATGCTGCAACAGTGCAACAAGACACCAATTGCCAACAGAGTGAAATGATGAAGCTGTTGTCTGCACAGATTGTTGCAATTTCAGAGGCCCAGCAATTAGATCGCAGTGTCCTTAAAGAGGTAGCTCTACGCCTGGCAAACTTAAGTGAGGACTCTGCTGTACCTGTCCACACTGTCAGTAAGAATTTTAGTGCAAATCATGTTCTGCAGAAAATAACAGTGGCTGATGATGTGGAGGCTTACTTGCTACTTTTGAGAGGATTGGGGTGCATGAAAGTTTGCCTAAGGAACAATGGGCCGGGATAATTGCGCCATTTTTGACTGGCGACCCCCAAAAAGCCTTTTTTGATTTGGAACCTGAGGCTGCCCTGGACTATGAAAAACTCAAAGCGGAGATCCTTGCACGCTTGGGAGTAATGCTGGCGGTCCGAGCTCAGCGAGTGCACCACCTACAAGCCCGGAAAACCGCCCCGTTCACAAATGTATGATCTTTTACATCTTATCAGGAAATGGCTACAACCAGAGTGCTTATCTGCTTCAGAGATAATCGAGCAGGTTGTTATGGATCATTATCTACAAGCACTGCCTGCCACTCTGAGGAGATGGGTAACCCACCCATGGAGACCCCAAATCGGTGGACCAACTTGTGGAAATGGTGGAGCGGTATAGTGCAGCTGAGGAGTGGTTAACTATTCCAAAGCCTGTCTCCCATCAAGAGAGATCTCCAGGAACCCCTGGTAAGACTGTTCCAGGGAATAAGGGTCCAGGGAAAAATATTAGGACTGTTTCAGACTGTAATAAGACTGTAGGCGTAAGGCATAGGGAGGGGCCAAAGAGGGCAGTAAGGTCCAAGTGGCCTTTGAGAGGATTGAGTCCAGAAAATGTAAAATGTTTTCATTGCCAAAGGTTAGGACATTTTGCTGCTAATTGTCCAAAAACCCATGAACCAATGCAATGTGATTTTATAAAAAAACATATGTCTTTGTTTGCTCAGGTGGTGTGTACTGCAGCTAGCCAAAGCAGTCTTGAGAAACAAATGTGTTATGTCAGTTGATGAAAAACCTGTCACTGCTTTGCTGGACTCAGGAAGCGTTGTAACTCTGATAAAAGCTAAGTTTGTGTGTCCATACCAGAAAGTTATTGAAATTAATATGATGAGTTAATCACCTGCTTAGTTCAATATTTCAATATTGGTCTGCCATATCCCCACAGTATTGTAGCAGTTCAAAATATGCAGAAACAAAGGGGACTTAATTGGCACATGTATAAATTCATGTAACAAAATTTTTTTTTGGAAGATATTAAAACATCAGTAAGATTATGCAATTTGTTTTAACATGCAAGACGGCACAATCTGAACATCAATATTGCTCAAAGATTGGACCACAGCACATCAAATGATTTAACAGCTAACAGTAAAGCATCTCACAACATTAGAGGGTGTCTTGATGTGTTTCACGGTCAATGCTGCTTCATCAGGATAATAACGTTGAGAGATTACTTATAGCATATATTATACATTACATTATCTTGTCATCTTCATTCATATATAGGGCCTCAAAGCAAACCAAGAGCTCATGATGAGGGTAAGTGCAAAGCGACAGGTGATAACACAGAGGAATCCCTGTATAGATGTAGATGAATTGCCACTTCAAAAATGAAGGAGATAGACCACAGGTCCCCAGCTCTGATAGCTCCTGCCTTCAGCCTCTTCAGGCTTTTTGATTGTCAACCTGTACCATTAAAAGACCTCTAAACCTTGAAACAACAAATAGTACTGCTAACAGTGTAACAACTATGGGAATGATTTCTTAAAACTGAAAAAAAAAAAATGACCTATTGACATGTGTAGAAGAGAATCATGTTTTTTCCTTAAAAAAAAGAAAAAAAAGGTAATTACATTGAAGGTGGATTTCAAGAAATACAGCTAATAAAGAAAAATATTCCCAGAGGAGCAAACGTCATGCCTTACCCCTCATACTTTTACAGAGCCAACAGTTCAACATACATATTCTGTTTAAACTAAACGGTACCCTGGAGGGGAGGAAAAAAAGACAATTGATTACATCGCCAGGAATCCTCCAGCAGATGGAGTAAAGCTGCATACACACGTGCAATTATAGTCGTTGGAAAGGATCTTTCACGATTCCTTCCTACAACTAAGCACTCCACGATGCATGAACGAGTGCTGTACATACAGCAATGTTTTGCTCTATGCAGAGAGGAGGGGGAAAAGGACGGAGCGGCACCCTGCTGCGAGCTCTCCCCCTTCCCTTGTATTAAGATCTTTCATTGTCTATTGTCCGTGGATCCGTCAGTACGGTCATTTGGATGATGGACGACGGGTGCTGTACGCACGCCACATTCTCGCCCGATTTTGGCTATGAGCCGATTATCGGGCGAGAACCATTGGACTTGTGTACGTAGCTTAAGAAGGCAAGCTTAACTGAAGATAAACCGCAGATACGATGCAGAAAATGTTGGGCCCAACAATGACAGAAGGAAAGAAGTTGGGTCATCAACTCCTGTTGGGAAAAATGGGTTCCCAACAATACGAAACAGTGTAAGACATAGCTGATAAGTAAAACCCAGACAGGAACTTAACACAGGTATGCAGTACCAATTGTGGGGTGTATTTAATTCCCAGGAAGATAAAAGTCTTTCAGCCATGGCAAGAGATGCAGCAGAGTCTTACTAAGTGATGCCTTAATGACCTCATAGAGCGAGAATGAATTTTCAATTGGCCTCAATTTGAAATACCACAATCACTGATACAATACATATGGAATAAAACCTCATTTTTATTAATTGACATATTTTAATAAAAAATTCACATTTAGCAATGGTCTGAATATCTTGAGTATGAAACATCACATTATTTTCAGAACTGCTAAATATACACAAGGTGAAGGTTTTTCACCCTTGGTAGTGATTTCTTAATTGTAGTACTCCACTTTGATATCACCAACCATGAACCGGACTGGGGAGAACACTGATAAGATGTATAAAACATACAATTTTACCAGTAACAAAGGACAGATCTAGGTTTATAACTCTAAATGCTAAGACTTAATCATACTGCTATGAGTGAAGAATAACCAAGGGATATCACACCTAGTACAGGAAAAGGGCACAGAATGCATCCCTGCCTGTCTTCCACAGGTAAGAGACAGACCAAGTGTGGCACTGATGCTTATATGCTGACTGGGTATACTAGCCTATGTCAGTGTGTCTGATTTTACCTCAAAGATATGACATTATTCCCAAAAAGAATACATTAGTTAGGCATAGTGTGTCATAGCAGTTCAAGGGTTGTGCATGCACAGAGTGGTCCAACTATCCAGAGAGCTGAAATCTGGGGCACTGCGGGACCAGCAAATGCTAAAGCACATATGAATGTGGGCTGGGAGGAACTGGTCTTGCCAAGGGAACACTTCATTAAAGATTTAGTTTAGAAAAATGGCACCTAGAAGAAACAACTAAAATACCATATACAACATACTTTGATATAAAAATATAAAAAAACACATAACATATACTATATTACAAGAAATCAATATGTTACAGAACTGACACCAGTATAGTTTGTTATAGAAAAGTTGAAGGTTTTGAAATGCAATCAAAGAACCTGCACAGAAAGTGCCTGTAAAATGTGGAAATCCCTGGTTGTATATTATTTAGTTAAGTTGTGTATGACATATAGGAAAGAAAGTTCAATTAGAACACTCAGTACAGCTAATGATGCAACACTCTGCCTAAATGTTAAATACCCCTCCCCTCTTCCTCTTTAAAGAGGAAGAACAGGCGCAAAAGCTTTTTAAGATTTGGCAGTGGAGAGAGGGATTTCATCTTGGAATATTTTATCCTAAAAACAAAAGAGACCCATTCACATAAAGTTCTCTCTGAAAACTGGGTAATAGGTAGTCAAATTGGCAACTTAAGGACATCCATGTATGCTGCCACTTTCTGGTGAAACCCACCAATTAGTTGACCCATATGCCTTGATTTAATAAAGCTCTCCAAGGCTGGAGAGTATACACTTTTATCAGGGAAGCTGGAATGGATCTGGTCCAGGATTCAAAACATTTGCTAACAAATAGCTAATGACTTTCAGGAATTCCATTCCAGGTTTGCTGGATCACCCAGCTTCAATGATGAAAGTGTATCCTCTCCAGCCTTGGAGAGCATTAATAAATCAGGGTCATAGCGTCTAGATTAGCCCATTTGGATCATACCAAAGGTTGAAGAGAGAGAATAAAAATAATGGGGGAGAGGGTGCAACTCTTTTGTGTGCCATTTAATATAAGGAAAAATTCTGACAAGTAACCATTTACTGTAAGGTATGCAGAGGGTTGAGAATAGATGGACCTAGCACATCAGTCCTACAATGTCTATTCTCTTTAGTCAAAAGTCTTATCCAAGCAGTAGATAATACCATATTTAGGATTACCATTGACTAAGTGAATCCAATGGACAACCTTAGTATTGTTATCCCTCGCCTTATTGATGGCAACAATCCCACTTGATCATATTGTGCATGCAGAACTGACAAAAGACAGGAGTCCTGTTTAAGATCCTGGTTACACAAAGAAATTGGTCTGTATTTAGAACATACTGATGGATTCTTGCACTGTTAGTGGGTAAAATGATATGAACTCTAAAGGCATTTAGGGGGAGCTGACCACTGGTCTTTAAGGAATTGTCAGTAAAAGTAGTTCTTTTTTTATATTAACGGTCAAATAAATAAATGCCCCCTTACATAGGCAGGTAGTGGGAGAAGGGCCATTTACATTAGTGGTTAGCTGTGAAAATGTCATTGTACATTGGTAGTCAGGTCAGGTAAGAAGTTTGTGGTCAGCGGGAGAAGTGTTACTTACATTGACAGTCAGTGTGAGAAGTACTCCTTTACATTGATTGTTAGTTGGTATATTGTCCCCTAGATTGGTGGTCAATGGTAAAGTAATTACATATGTTGACCATCAGCGGTGAAGTGCACTTTTTCATTGGCAGTTAGCGGGAACAGGTGTCCCTCTACATTATTGATAAATGGATGTACAAATACCCTTAAGTGACATCAGCATCAACCAGTAGGAGGTCAGTCTGCCACCACTGAAAGGACCCATTGCATAGTGTTTCAGATTACCTTAGTTTAAAAAGGCTTTTTAAGAAGTAGCATATGGCAGTCCTCTTTTAAACTAGGGAATTTTCTACTATATAAATATATAGATATGTGTGTAATCAATTATAGCTGTACATTAAAGAAAGACTCCCTAAAGAAAGACTCCCAATTTGTTTCCAAGTCATTTTTTTTAAAAACAGATGTACCAAGACAAATCTTTGCAATTTTAAATAGAGAAAGGACGTCTAAGAGTAAAAAAAAAATAGTAAAGAATTTAGTGACAGTGTGTGACTGTGAAGTCTATTCCCTTGGGGATAGTACAGCTGAACTGCCTGTTAACTTGGCAGATTTTCCACTTGCGTTCTGTCTTCCTTCCTCTACTAAGTCCATCAGTAATAGGTTCTTTGTTCCTTCCAGAAGAACAAGAAAAGAACATAACAGTCATTCAAGGGATTTATTAAAACCAGAGAGCAGGGTAATTGTATATGGATGGCTCTTCCAGTGTACCTTATGGCACAACATGCATGTGTTCTGAGGCACAGACATATGAGAGGAAGACAAAATAATACAAAGCAGAACTGAATGGACATAATCCTATATGTTACGTAAGAAGAAGAGAAAATTACTATTTGTTGTTTTAAACCAGCTGCTTAGGCTTTAAGCCAGGAAGCTCATTCATAAATGAGCATCTTATAATGTATACTACTTCAAATGTATAGTTTTTTTCACTTCTCCTTTGAAGAAAATGTATTCAAATTATTATCATGATGTTTTATATTTAATCAATTCAATATCTGAGTGTTTCAAGAAAAAAAACAATACCGAACATAAAAAACCTTTGTGATATGTTAGCCTTTAACTATTACTATTGACAGTACACTCTGTAATGTGGCACATTTTGCAGGCCTACTCCTTGTGTAAAATATTAGGTCCCATGTAACACCAAATCCCACATGTGATATTCTGCAGTTGAGAAATTCCCAATCTGTATATTGAGGCTTTGGGGTCTATTTATAAAGCAGCAAATCTGGCATTCACTGAAACTTTCCCTGGTAGAGAGGGAATTACTGCCATTGAAACACATGGACCTGGAGGATTCTCAACAAGGGAATTAAATGTTAACAACATTAAATGTTTGATTCCCTATGTACCTCTATGTATTGTTATGCACACCACTGACCATTTAGAAGGATAATTCCCACACCTAACTGGTACAAGTTTAACATTGAGGGTGATCTATGAGAGTAAGAAGAGGGGAAGCACCTAATCCCACACTGTACTGTTCTAATAGGGAAATGAGTTTACCTTTAACTATAATGTCAATGATATTTATATTGTATTAGCTATTCAGTGAATACTTGCTAATCACTTATTACTTGTTCTATTTTGATAACACAGCTAACAGGCAGTATAAACGGTGCACTGACATTATTATAAAATTGGCTTTGCATTGTCACCTGTTTATTACACTGCTGTAACTGATGCCATTTTATGATGCTTAGGTGATATATTAGACCTTGAGCTACATTAGTTAAGAGGTAGTTAATAATTTCATTGATATGCACAGATAACTGAAATTCCTGACAGAGTTTACTAAACCCAGCTCTGATTCACTAGGAACTCAAAAATACATGTGATTTAACTGCTAGGGAACTCATGCCTCTTTTTTAAATCAAATTTTTATTGCATTTATACATGTCCAAATTTCTCTGACGTAAACTGTAATAATTTCTAATTGAACAGATGTTGACTAAATATTTCAGGAAAAACTGCTTTTGTGGTTACAAAAGAATAGGGAAAGATTATGATGTTGCCAGAGACAGGAGTTCCTGATTGCACAATTATTCCTTGCAAGGTCACAATTTTCCATTTTTTTAGTTTCCATTTTATATCATTTAAAGTTCAAATAGATTTCAGGTTACTGTTGTCTACTCATCTGGGTTTTCTTTCTTACCAAAGAAGCACCGCCTTCAGAACAGCTTCACACAGTATAAGATGAGGTCTGGCATCCATGGGCCAGGTGGCAGATTGCCTAAGCCTTCATGCAAGGACAAACAACTATTTTAAATAAAAATTACCTCTCAAATTACATTAAAATGGTAATGTGCATATGAAATATATTGATTGTGTGTAGATCTACTTTAAACAGCTGTCAACATCCTTCCAAAAGACTTATATGGGAATGCAAAATATATTTGAAGCAATCAAAAGCGGTTTAACATATGTATGTTTTTGTTATCAAAAAATGGTTTGATAATCAAGTTCAGTCAAAGTGTAAGTACAGATTTAAAATTAAAAAAAAAAAACATAAATACCCTTTAAATTGTATTTTATAACATAATAAAAAGAGTAACCCATGACCACTAGAATTACCCTTCTTCCTTCCCCCATATCAATGTGACGTAGCTTGACTTCCTAATGTTATAGTTGTCTGATGGGAACATACAAATTTATACATGTGTAGTGAGATGATTACCTTAGGTGGTTTGGTATTCTCTGCCTTCCTTCAAAAATTAGACCAATTTTAAACATTGTATTTACCCACCCAGCTCATCACAGTATTCTGTAAATTATTTTTGTTTTATGATAACTAGAGTGTTCCTGATGACTTTGCAGTTATGTAGTTGCTTGAACAGATTTTATTTCCTGTGGCAAGCCATTATAAATGTCTGTAATCGGACTGTTCCTGATGGAGGCTTTATGGCTTCATAATTAACCATGATTGGAGTTATGGGATAGCAAGCCCCAGGCAACTGCACAGAACAAAACCCAAGGTTAATTTAAACCTACAGGAACCTGCTGGAAAGTGCTGCAATTATAGACAGTCAAGTGCTCCTGGTTGCTTGTCAAAGGAAACAACTGTTTTTGTTTAATTTATCTTGGCACATAAAGCATTTTTTATTTATCTTTATGACTTCTTGTTGAATGGCTCAATGCATTAAATGATATGATACAGCAACATGTCTTAATAACATTTAATGCACTTACAAATAAAAGTGACCCCCTGACACCTGTTAAAGCATAAATAAATCACTTTAAGGCTATGTTTTTGCATTGTTGGTGTTTTCCTAAAAAAATGTAAGATCTAAATTATTTGTGCAAATGTGCTCAGCATAGGTTGTTGTTAGATGCCAAGCATGCAGCTTCAACACTGCATGTGTGCAGCTTAAGCAAGGGTCTGAACTTTTGTTCACATTTGGTGAGTTTTGCATTCTCATACAAGGGGATGCCAACTTCCCTTCAAGCAGTTCAAATGCAGGTCAAAGGTAGAGGCGCTACAGACCAAATACACGTGTCAAGTAACTCTAAAGCAGTGTACACACTTCCAATAAATATCATTGGAAACGAACGACAAACGCCTGATCGGCCGAAAATCGTTCACAAAAAAGGTGACCAACTACGCCGACGAATGAGGAATGTCATTGGAAATGAACGACTGTCACTGCGGATCTAATTGGCCAACGATCGTTCACTATCTATTGTGTGTACGGTCATTCAGTGATCGTGCATGTTTCTGCAGTACACTCTCTCCTTATGTCACTTCCTGCATCGTTCAAACGATTGTATCTAGTGTGTGCACACTATTGTTGGATTATATTTGAACGATCGTATCGTTACAGCATGTACAGAATTGTGCACAATACGATCGTTCAAATATATTCGCGCATAATCGTTGATCGGTCGGAATCGGTCGTTTTCTAACGATTATTGTTGAAGTGTGTACCTAGCTTAAGCGTCTTAAACTTCTTTGAAACTGATTCCATTGATACATGCAAAGGATTTTTGATATCAGCCTTTAAAATGACGACTTGTTGCTGACTCTTATCTCTCAAAAAGTGAGGGGCACATACATAACCAAGTTGTTATTTTACTTATCATTCTCTGTAACCCTTTATTCAGTTATAATTGACTATTCATCTTTAATTTGTGCCAGCATTTTACAAATGTTTTCTAAAAACCTTTACACCATATACTATTTGCGGCAAAGAGATAACAAGTGCTTGGTAAGCAAGTGTATGATATCATACTTCTTATTTGGGGCTTGCATGCTTATGTCAGCCATTTTAGCTGTAAAAGAAGGGGGGGACTGGATACTGTAGTGTCTATCAGTCATTTTTTTAAGCAAACACTTGTACTGTGTAACCACTTCTAAACTGAGTTTTAGGTATCTGTTCAATTTAAACATCTCGCCTTTTGCACTTTACAAAAAAAAAAAACTTTTTTTTTTAAAACAAAATATCAAAATATAATAAAACAAATAAAAAAAATCATAACTCTATAAATATAATGAATTGCTTTTTATTATTTGCAATTCTGAACCCAGATGTACTTACGCTTTAAATCGCATGGGTGGCATGGCTAGGTCTGTGTAACTATTTCCCCTTTTAAGCACTGGTCATGGGGAAGTCCTTTTTAGCGTCTGGTTTTGCTTAATTGATGTTAGAGCATGTTCAAAAATGTGCCATCCAGCCAAGTATTCCAGCCTGGGTATTATGACTGTGCAAAATGAAAACTAAGTCAAGCAGTGTATTGTAACAAACACTTCTGTGTCATGTAATTAGCTGCAAAAATAGTGGTTGGTCGGCACACATTCCAGGAGAGTCACAGCTGCCGCACTAATGTATGTGTATGCATGCAGCCTTTATGTGAGCGCTAAGTTTTATGTCTGCAGACCGTAGCAAATATATGTTTGTATCTTTGCAATTTAGTCAGCACAGCTGTCCGGCCTATAGTGCAGAACACCTGCTCACTTTAGTGCTACTGATGAGGACCATTACACACATAACCATACTTGCCCAGTTTTGCAAGCTCAGCCGTAAACTGAGATATTTCTGACTGACTTGTGTGTGTACTCAATATTATGGAACGGTTTTACTTTACCGGGAAGTAAAGGAAGAACTTTTTAGAGCCCAGGATTTTTTTTAATAATTAATATTGGCAGTCATCATCCAACCCACTTTCTGTGAGCCCAGGCTGTTCTGGATCTTTCTCCTGGAGTTGCTGTTCAATGCAATCTGAGCATTGCTCACAACAATAAAGTTTGGCCATCACTAGGGAAAAGGGGAAGGGACCCATGACCTCAATGGATTGGTGAATGACTTCAGAAAAAAAGTATTGTGTACTGTGTTCTTCAAAAGGAGGTAAAGCTTTTTTAATTGTTTGCGTTAAATGTAAAATAAATAATTCAAAGGGTTTAATTATTCACACTTTTGGCAAAAAAAGTTCTCTTTTAAACCTTTCACCTCAAAGGGTAACACGATTACATCCTTGAATCATCTGATCACATCAACAGTACCCAGAAAGTGCTGCCCTTGCACCTGAATCCCCAGCCATGCTTCCTAAACCTAGATGTCTTTTCAGGGTGCTCAGGAACTCCAGAGAGGATTTCACGATGGAGAATGGCAATAATACTTCTGTTTGCTGATCTCTTTTCTGTAGGATAGCACTGGAACCGCTCAACGGATATCATACAATATAAAAAAAACTACCATCATTTAATTTTACAAGGTTTGTGCATACAGAAAATATATTTTGAGTTTTTAGATCTTCAGGCGTAAAATGTGCATTTTAAAAAATGACAGGTATTGAAATGTAATTTTTTGGCACACACCTCCGGTTCCTAAGGTCTCTTCTGCCAGCCCTTAAAACATCCAAGTGCCTGTGCTTGTTCTATATAGCAGGTTGTGCTCAGACATTGGAAGACTGCATGAATCAAGAGACACATTCTTACTGTTAAACTTGTGTAAAGCTACGTACACACTTCCAATTATTATCGTTGTTAAACGAACGATCCTGCACGATGTCTACGAACGATCGTATAGCACCGATCCTGCACATACAGATAACGACACGATCGTTCGTAGATATTGTACACACAATAGATACGATCGTTTGAGCGATAGAGGGAGTGACGTGCACGACAGGAAGTGAACGAACGTTCGTTCGTCACGCATGCTCAGACCATGGACGATCAACGAACGATCGTACACACGAACGATGGTCAACGATCGTCGTCCAATCCGATCCGCCGGTCCGGTCGTTCGTTTCCAACGACTTTCCTCGTTCGTCGGCGTCGTTGGTTACTTTTTTTACGAACGATTTTTGCCCAATCGATCGTTCGTCGTTCATTTTGAACGATAAAAATTGGAAGTGTGTACGCAGCTTAAGAATAGATACATCTGATTGTAGGTTCATGGCATATGTTTAGGAAGGTACATCTGTTAGTTTGATTTGCTTTCTTGGTGAGCCAGAAAAACAAGTTATTACAGAAAATGGTATTGCTTATACATTATTTCTTTTAGATAAACATCTAGATTCAAGTAAATAATTATTTCTGTGAATTTCAATGTATTAAAAGCCTTGTTTCCATTTATACATTGCATTGATGTTTGTTTAACACATATGCAGGTTAGACCTAACCTTCTTTTAATGTATGTCTGCCTACCTTAATGTGATGTACCTTAATGTGAGGCTGCCTACCTTAAAATAATACATCATTCTATTTCTGATACCTTATGAGGAAAGAACAAGATTGAAAAATTGTACTCAGTCATAGAGAAAAGGGTTCACCAAAGGCCCGATTGCCAGTTGGACGTTTTCAAGGATAAAATGACTGGGGGTTATTAGGTTTTGGTAGTCATTGTTATCAATAATTCATGAAAGATTGAATAGGGTTACTTAATTTTTTGAGATCTTTATATATCAGGTGAGGTGGCTAGGCAAGACAATGCCAAGGGTTAGATGGTCAACTGGCAACCCAAGTGGTCTTAAGTTGTGTAACCACTATGCATTGTGCGCTTTTTATTTCCTCCTAATACTTAGTAATACTTAATAAGTATACCCAATTCATAACCTGACAAAAGGCCAAAAGGTAAACACATAGGCACAGGAGTAGTGTCAAAGACCTGATTGTTGTGCACACAATACAAATTTTCATGGTAAGAATCCAATGGCAGCTGCTGATGCCAGGAGGAAGTGTTGAAATTGTTCACAATAATATTAATATGTTTCATCATTCATGGTACCATTATATAAATTAGCATTTTTTCAATAATTTGTACAAGGACAACATGAAACCTAGTTATGGGGTCCAAGAGCTAAAGAATTGGGGGACTATCTGGTCTAGAAACAGAATTTGGAGTATCAAAAACAGAAAATTAACAAAACAGATAAAGAGCTTTAAATGCTGAATTCTGTAAGACATATCTCAGGTGCAAGTTTTTTTTTCTTTTATACAGGCGAAGTGTGTGTCTTTCATGCAAAACTAATTTAACACTTACATTCATTGGTCAATATATTTACATGTGTACAATTGCTGTTATCTGAATTTAGAAGACATTTTATCAAAGGAAGGAAAATACTAATTTTCTAAACAAAAGCTTGCCATAATTATAAATACAAGCCTTCTTTTGAAGTGGCAAGTGTAGAATACATTTGCTCCTGTGCTCCTTTGTTCCGTCATTACTGATCTTAAAAGTGTTGTTTTATAAACAGTGTGTAGCACTGTGTGCCAGACTCTTAAGAGGCATGGGGATAAAGTTACATTTGCAAGGAAAAAGCATCACATTAAGTGAGAATAAATAACGTGTGAACCTGGGGATGTGTATCAACTGTAAACCACAATGTGATGATAAAGCAGAGCAGAGTAATTACGCAGAGTGGTGTGTTCTACCCTTTGAAGACTTCTCAGAGTTAGTGTTTGTTTTGAAGTAGACTAAAAATAATCCACAGCCGGAAATTTCAGAACAAAAGAAGAAACATTTTTTTTATAGGAGGCTTTTATAAAGTCTTAAATGGGGTTTAAGGGGAATTAATGCCAGATACAATTTCGTTTTGCAAAGAAAATATGATTTGCATTGTGTGTTCTATTTTATCTGCTGACAAAATGAAAACAAGTCCGCTATATCTGTACTAAAATCGTAACAATGGGGTTGTAAAAAGACTTGCTGGGTTACATAAATAGGAGGCAATAAAGGGGCTGAAATCATTGCCCTTTCTGGAGAAAATGCTAATCCATGGTACCTTCAGTACTGGCCACATGCCAGAATACCTAGGCACCAGGACACATGGTCACTGCTGGAAGAAATGATACCAGTTATTATATAACTATTCCCCACAAATGTGGCAAGAAGGGATGGGACAGGATTTTCTGTGTAACTCAATAACCATCCCATGAAAACACTAATCTTAAACTGCATACACACGTGCAATTATTGTTGTTGGAAAGGATCTTTCACGATCCTTTCCAACGACAAAGGACTGCACAATGCATGAACGAGCCCTGTACATACACCACCATTCTGCTGTATGCAGAGGGGAGGGGGAAAACAACGGAGGGGCACCCTGCTACGCGCTCTCCCTCTTACCTTGCATTAGGATTGTTCGTCGTCCATCGTCCGTGGACCTGCCAGGACGGGCGTTCGGATGATGGACGACAGGCGCTGTACACACGCCAGATTCTCGTCTAATATCGGCCCTGAGCCGATTATCGGGCGAGAACCATTGGACGTGTGTACGTAGCTTTAGTCTTTGTTAATATTTAGCAATTGATACAACAACTTACTATTCTAGCCTTGGCCCTGTATGAACACATAAAAGTGCATGATGCAAATGCTTTCAGTATTCTCCCCAGGAATTTTTTTAAAGCTGGTTGAGAAGAAGCTGTAGGCAGGTGGCGGACCTGTATTCTCACCCAACATTTTAGTAACCACCCAAAAAAAGCCGGCTGGTTACTGAAAAGTGCTGGGTGGTGTGCCCTGCTAAAAGGGGCTGAGAAGAACACTGCCTTCTTTTCACAGTTGTATGGAGAGAAATATGCACTATAGATGCACTAAATGCTCTGACAATTATCTGTGTATATATCGAGCATGGACCCCTTGGGGCCCATTTACACCTTTCCAATGGTTGCAATGCAAATTTCCTTTTAAATAGCACCACATTATGGCAATATATTATGCCACAGCTAACTATAACACATTACTGCTAAAAATGGGTCTGTTTCTCTAGACATTTTGGTGCATTGCTAACCCATTTAATAAAATGGGACGCCTTAATTTAATAGGCTTGGTTTATTAAAGCTCTCCAAGACTGAAGAGAATACACCTTTATCAGTAAAGCTGGGTGATCCAGCAAACCTGAAAAGGGTTTCAAAAAAGTAATTTGCTACTTGTTAGCAAATGTTTTAAGCCCTGGACCAGATCCATTCCGGTTTTACTGTGTCACCGAGCTTCACTGATGAAAGTGTATTCTCTCCAGCCTTGGGGAGCTAATAAATTAGGCTCAATATGTGAAAATACATGTGCAATGTTGCAGTGCACCAGGAATTTATTATACTTGTTTATTGTTGTTTTGTAGAAATTTTTAACAACTGTCCTATATGTATTATTCCGGCACAGCATGGTTACAAGATGTTATTAATAATATATAAAAAAAAATTTAGGGGCAGGAAAGATTTACAATTGCTTTCAGATGTTTATTTTTGTACTGGTAACCCATGCTTTCCTCATTTGAGTCTTAGTTTCACAAGAATACAGTGTAAGGGAAATACCCCCAATGGAGTTGCAGACAGCTATAAACACATGGCTTACCTTTCCCCTTGTAAAAACCAAAAATAAATATATTCTAGCTGGAGTCAGGCTTTAATCGTGCCTACAGTTGAACTATGCATACTCATTAGTGTGTTATGGCTTTGACTTTGTGACTTTATCTCTTCCTTTTACAATTAGCCAGTGCCAGTGACCTCTCTGCTTCCTAACATTGGATTGTAAAGAAAAACACATGTATAGAGCAGACTTCTTTCAAAGGCTGACTCAGGTGACTGGACCTCACATGCTTTTGTCTTGCAATTTGTTTATCACAACATCCTTCATCTCTTCCTGCCTTCCTTCCTCTGAAACTGGATCCACAGGATAACAAAGAGGCACAGTGCTCACATTGGTAGGGTTTATCCGTGAGCACTGAATGAATTCTGCAGGCACATTTATCAAGACTCTGTCCTGTGTTTACATAGTGGTTACAGTTATGGATAGCACACCAGCAATATAAACAGCCTGGAATAGTGGAAACTGGGAAGTTAGCCATAAGAGCAGAGAGAAACACATTTCTTGAGTAGGAAGAAAGAAATGCAATAATATACTAATAAAATAGAAATCATGTCCTCATGTTTAGAAGTACAACAAATATTGCAGACAGCTTACTGAGAAAGCCTGCTTGTGTTCAGAAAGAGAGGGTCAGCTACATATCATATTGTATTTACTATGCTTATTGTGGTTAACATTCGAAAAAGTATAAGTCCTTGTCAGTGTGTAATTATCCTTCACCTACAGTCAATTTGCAGAAGATGGAAGATGTTTACAGGCAAGAATACATACATACATATATTGTGTGTGTGTGCTTTCACATCTAGGTAATGCAACACGCTATAGTGCAGGTTCATTTTAGTCAACTGTATTCGAGTGTTGGGGTGTCATTAGGAAAGGCAATGCAGTTCTTTTATACTGCATATTACCATGTCTTACAGTCATGTCAGGTTTTTTATAATGTGGGTTTTAGCAAAGGTAATGCAAACCAAAGGTGCACATTCTAGAAGGTACATGATTCTCTGCTTATATTTTGCCTTTTTTTTATAGTTACTCCCTCAACTTCCTTTAACATGCCAATGACATTCTTAAAAGAAAAATTACTATTTTATTACAAAACTGATCATTACTGGGTCTTGTTGCATCTCCATGCAATACATGTTGAACCCTGCTGTTGGAAGGGACCAAACAGGTGCTGTACATAATGCAATAATCCTACTGCAAGCAGTGGCCCTGCTTTTGGGAGGCTTTATGCAAATATCAAAATGCCTACATTGAGAATATCCAGAGGAAAAAGTGTTCCTGGACCGACTGTATTTACATGCAAATCACCCTGGGTATTGTCTACATGTGACACTGGGTCTTCATGATTTAAAAAAAATAAATAGATACTGAAAATCATTAAATGAGAAGGTTGTGTCAGCAAAGCAAGATGAGGAGAGGAAAAGGCGAGATGATTTTTAGCATTGTTGGCTCAGTTGCTGTTTCCTTTGCAGTGCTAGGACCCAGAACTAAATCTCAGCCAGGACATTATCTGCAAGGGGTTTGTGTGTTCCCCCTGTGTTTTTGTCTGTTTAAGGTTTCCTCCCACATTTACAAAATATGCAGTTAGGTTATTGACTTCCCCTCACAATTGTCCTTAGACTGTGGTAAAGACGTATTACTATGGTAGGGACATTAGATTGTGAGCCCCTTTGAGGGACAGTTAGTGTCATGACAATGAACTTTGTAAAGCACTGCGTAATGTGTTGGTGCTTTATAAATACAAGATAATAACTGTTAACCAGGAAATGAGCTAAGGGGAAATAGCCTATACACTTGTGACTAGTATGTACAGAGTGGAAAATACATTTTCACTGGTCAATTTATTTGCAAATAAATAACCAATACTGTCTATTTAAATCTAGTCCAAGGAAATGATGTTCATCTCAGTGATGGTCTGAAGATGTGCAATGAGTATACAACTTCCCAGCAGAGAAAGGATCAGAGATATGACCAATAAAAGCTGATGCTTCAGTTTTGTGCTTGGGATCCTGAGATGGCATCTGTAGATACTTACTGCCATAGTCACCAGAAAGACTAGTGGAAATTGGTATTTGTTTAGCTTAGTGAGGCTGGGGTGATTAGCAGTTAGTGATGAGCTGATGTGCACTGATAATATGGAGAATGGCTTTAGTAAATGTCCAGTTGTTATCTGTGCCTCAGGAAGAGGTGTGTCTGTCTCTTGCCTGCAGTAAAACTGATGACATAGTCTGATAGACAAGTGCTACACAAAGACACAGGAATTTATGGGCACCTGAAGGCAATACAAGTCAATGATGAAAGGCGTTCTCAATGTTAGACACTAATTCACAGTGAAAAGAAATCCTCACAAATGCTTTGTGTCTGCTGTGCAACTTGTGAGGATGAAAGCCATCGCTAAACTCTTAAATGCTAGGTCATAACTCAAGTGTGGTTCGGTGCCACTGTGAAGTTTATAGTGGACACTCAAGTACTAATTAGAACAAGGAAAGATGGTTTCTTGTTGCTGAACTAAACGGTTTATCTCATGCCACTATGTCTTATGTAAAAAAACAACTGTGAGTATTGCTAGGACCTTGTACTTATTTTGTAAAACAACCTCCATAGGCCTTTTAAAAAGGATGCACATGTTTTGTTTTATTTTTTAAGAGGTTTACATTGTACCATTTGCTTGACTATTAGCTTCCTAAAAATTAACAGGCCCCTGCCTTTACCAAAAATGTCTCCCTTTTTCAGTGTAATTGAGATTGGGGTAAATTGTGGTAAAATAAACAAAATTACGTCAAGTGTTTTCTTTCTTTTATTTTATATATTCTTTATTTTATCACTCCAGAGTTATATCCAGAAACCCTTTTCCATATGCAGAGCAAAACAAAGAATATCTCTAGGATCCCTCTTACCATTTACACTGGCATTTGTTTGTCTAGAAGAACCTGGCAACCAAGCTCATTTACCACCAGTGTTGGATGGGATGTTCCCTGGGTGTGTGTGTGTGTGGGGTGGGGGGGGGATTACTTGCAAGGGTTGGGCACAAGGAGGACAATTGACTCCTAAACCTACCCACTGTACTCTTTTTTGAAATTAGGCAACCCACCTTTTTGTTGGAGGGTGGGAGGGGGGGGGGGGCTTAGTTGTACCACATTTAGTCCAGTCACTATTTTGACAGCTCTTATCATTATATAACTTAATTGTGACAACCCCTCCAATAAGGTATAGTTGAAAGGCATTTTTTACATAGTTGTCCATTATTCTTTTCACAAATGTAGTAGAAATTAAAAATTGATCTACTTAGGCTTTTATGGAAGGCACTGCAACAAAACCAGTAAAGCAATAAAAGGTATGCGTTAGCCCACCCATGCATGCATGATCCGGCTGCCCTTAGGCATAAGGATTGAGTTGCAGGTCCATGAACAGGAAGTTCTGCTCAACTGAATTTTTCTGTTTATGTAAATGCAGAGGAAGAAGATTAGCAGTTAAGCAGATGTTGATAGTTTTATGTTAATCTTAGGGGAACAATAGTGGTCAGGACAGGATGCATATTGGCTGGATTTGTTGATTGTCATCTCATGCATATAGGTACTATTATTAAAACGTGCCTAATTGGTGTGGTGCAGTGCTAGGAACTTGGACTATAGAAGCACTTATAGCTTCTGTCATTGACACTTTAGGTGCCTGATAAGGTAAGCATAATCCTTTTAGGGATTTAAGGTGGTGTTAAGGCCAAAGATGTTAAGGGCTAGAATTAGGAATAACTTCACCATGTTAAAATATATATTAAAATGTGGTCTTTTTCATCTGGAAGCCTATAATTCAGTATTGAGTATTTGTTTCTATTTTAAAATGTAACTTAAAAATGAAATAGTCAGCGGCTTATATTGGTGATAGGTGGAAATAATTTAATGTACTCTTTGTGGTGACTGTCCAGGTTTTACAGATTGTTACAGTCAAAGCCTATTCAATTAAATAAGAAAGGTGTAATTATCTGGTGTTAAACACCTTTATCATTTTGAATTTCCTATGTAAAAGTGTGCCAGGTACTGCTGAAAACCTATTGGCTTTTAAGGTGTTAGCATCCCCTACAGCACTTACAAAGTAGCACATACATGGGGGGGTCGCTAAAGCAATTACCAGCAAAACTGATCAAATTACTCCAATGATGGCTTTAAGAAATGTTCTAAATTTAAAAAAAGCCTTTATTACAACATTTAACCCCTAGCTATCATGGTTTCATGCACCAGTTTAACATAATATGGAATGCCCTCTCTCTCTTAGATGTAGCCACCACCAGTTGGATGCAGGTTACCCAGCTTGATTATCCATGGGGATGACAGAAAACAAGGATTACACTGGGACACCAAAGGCAGATGGTTGCTGCCAATAAAATCATTTGCTGACCCTGTTGCTTTGTTAAATCACATCATCATTCCTGGTTGTTTGAAAGCTAAGAGGATATCTGTTTCCTGAGAGGTTGTTAAAAGCTAGTATATGCAGGAATTTAGCTCGAAATCCTTGGGTCTCAGCAAAAATGTGTATGAAGGGGAGCCACTCTGCTGCATCAAAGTTGGGGAACCCCTGGGCCCCTTCCTCATAAGGGTGGACATACATTAATGTCAATGGGTAGGTGAGGTTACCACCTTTTATCCAACAGAATCCCAATCCCCTTTGCTCTAAAAGGGGGGAAGTGCATTGGGATCAGTAGGTGGATGAGTCCTCGTAAATTTTCTCCCAATCCTCCCTCTAGCCAAACTATAAAGGGTCAGGCAGGATATCAATACATAGCTAGCAAAATTATGTAATAATCATAGTTTCCTACGGTCTTCTTTGGCTCTGGACCCCATGCTTGCTCTGTTGCTTAACTAATCAAAGTGCATACATGTTTTTATTGTTTACTGTCATAAAATAGGTAGCTTTAAAAAATGTAACAAAAAGTTTGATATTACTCTGAATTGACAAACAAATTATGAGTTTTTTTTTTAACAAGGAGCTTTTTATCTCTGTTGAGTTCCTCTACAAACATGTACTTTGTTTCTCAAAGCTGTCTGAAGCTCCAACCCCCCAGCTTAATGTCCCAGTAAACAGACCCTGATTTGTGTTGTTTGTTTTGCCTGTGGACAGATGTTCAAGCTTGTACTTGATAAATAGGACAAGTTCATTATATGGTCTATACAGCAGAGTAATTGTCCATATACCTCCAGTTACACTTTTTTTTTTTAGAACTAAAAAATGATTGCAAAATGTTTCTGCTTTACAGAAAAATGAAAAATATCAAGATCAAATTTTGCTAAACTTTTTTTCTTCAAAACCTAATTGCTTGATATATGCAAAGTCTATGTAAGAAACACAACTTTGTTTTTGATGAATGTGCAAACTCTCTGTATACTCATTTTCCCCTCTTTTGTTTAATCTTTCAACCTTTAATATGCATCAACTAAATGAAGAAGCATTAACCATTTAAAACTGTATTTTAAAATTTTAAATTAAAAAATATGCAGCCTAGATACTTAATGGCTGGGACTAAAAGCCCAAGAAAAAAAAATCACAAGTACATTTGTCTGAATGTGAGAAAATAGCAATGATCCAAAATAGATAGAGATCATTTTCCAAATGAATTATCAAAAATTGTTTTAGATTTAAAAGCCTAACATAATAGGGTGTGATATGAAATGTAAATTAGTATTTTTACAACAACTTCAATGACTATGATATACCGTTTTAGGTACAACATTCAAGCATGTAGTAAATTAAAGTAAATGTAAGTATTACCCAACTTGTGTGGATAATATTTGCATCAGTTGTGTTCTATATTGTATATGTAGTTTGCCATATTACCCTATAACTACTGCCTTGTTTATATTACTTGTATTACTTTTGCATAGCTTCATGAATGTTTAAATTACATTTTGGTAAGCTTGGCACTTCTGTAAATAATAATAATGATTGTCTAGTAACAGCTAGGTTGCAAATATCTCTGGTGGCTGATAGCTACCAGTAGGGGGCAACAATGGATAAAGACATCTTGCTAACATCATAAATCATAATCTACTGCTTTAGCAATCATGATTTCTTCATATGTGTAAAGATTTAGTAACATATTTAGAACCCTAAATGTATGAAAAATAATGCCAACATTACAATAGCTGACATAGTTTTATAATTGCACGATCACATTGTTTATTTTACAATTATTATCTTTTACTTAATAGTAGTTTAAAACACCAACATATTAATCAACACTGTCCAAAATAGGGCGTACTAAATATGCATTTACAAACTGGATAGGGGAGAGAGATTTAGGGAGTGGGAGCAGCCTTAGAGAAGTATTCGATCTGTCCTCAGGGACTGGTTGTGTGTGAGGATGACATCAGTAGGTCAATAAAGTGGTGAAGACGTCAGTTAGAGGTGTATTTTTATGAGGTGGGAAAGTAATAGTGGGGTGATTAAGGGCCATTTCAGAATTGCAGTTGACAACAGCATCCTACCTCAGGTTAAACTGCTATCCCAACCGGTCCTATTCAACAGAATGGGGGTGGTTGGGGACCATTTTGTGGAAGCATTTGCATGCTGCTGCTGCAGTTAGTGTGGATCCCAGTGTGGTTTCTGAAACCAAAAATGTACTTCTGGTTGCGCAGTTGCAGGAAGAACTGTTAAAAAAGGGCATTTGCGAGTGGCTAAAGTTAATGAATGCATAGCAGCTTGAATTTGATTCTGAGGTGTATTAGAAGCCAATGTACAGATTTGTAGAGAGGAGCAGCAGATGAGAGTGGTGGGTGGGGTAGATATGTTTAGCAAGCCTCTTTACTGAAATAATTTGTCTTTTAGTCATGTACAGTAAGGGAAAGAAGTATGTGATCCCCTGCTGATTTTGTATGTTTGCCCTCTGAAATGACCAGTCTATAATTGTAATATTAGGTTTTTTGTAGGCGTGAGAGACAGAATAACAACACAAGAACCCTGAAAAACCCAGTGCTCAAAAGTCGAGAGCTTGATGTGCATTTTATTGAGTGAAATAAGTATTTGATCCGCTATCAACCAGCAAGATTTCAGGCTCCCTGGTGTCTTTACTGTATGCAGGTAACGAGCTGAGATTAGGAGAACCCTCTGTAAGGGAGTGCTCCTAATCCAAGCTTGTTACAGTACCTGTATAAAACACACCTGTCCACAGAAGCAATCAATCAGATTCCAAACTAGCCACCATGGCCAAGACCAAAGAGCTGTCTAAGGATGTCAGGGACAAGATTGTAGACCTACACAAGGCTGGACTGGGCTACAAGACTATCGCCAAGCAGCTTGAGGGTTCCAGGCTGAGAAGGCAGCCAGAGGGTTCTAGGGTGAGAGGAAGTGTGTTCCAGGCTGGGAAAGGAGCCAGCGTTTGTTCCAGGCTGCAGTAAAAGGGGGCAGAGCTCCAGGAAAACCAGTGGTCACTGGAAATTACCATAGTGATTGTTTCCAGTGGCAGCAGGATACGCGCAGCACTGTAAATTCAGTACTGTTCTGTTCTATGGTGAGGGGAGAGTAGAAATGCTCTGCTCTCTTCTCCCCAATAATAAATGGTAGCAGTCCTTGGTGTCAGTCATGTAATTATCTGGCATGGTGGTTCGCCAAGAAATATTCAAGAATTTGACTTACCAGTCATCCTCAGGCAGGGTTCCTCCAGAGTTTGCTAGGGGTTCCTTAAACTTTGGATGATTGACCTCCAATGTAATGGTAACCTCATAGTTTTGTATCCAGTTGCACTTGGAAGAGTCAATACCATAACATGAAAGCTCTTTTTAGCTATCTGTAAGGAGGATATCTTTCCATTGATCATCAGTGAAACACGTATTTTTTGCATTGACTGCATAGGGTTATAGCAGGGCTCCCTCAAGACCTGAACACATTTTCAAGGGTTCCTCAGGAGTAAAAAAGGTTAAGAAAGGCTGCTCTAGATAATCATGAATGATTATCTCTGGTTATGAAATTCTATCATCTGTTCGAGGCTTTACTCCATACTGTTTTCCTGGACTTGTGCCATGTGTTTTGAGTAAATTTATTTTAAGAGTTGGACTAATTACTAAATAAACACTTTGCAACTGAATAGCTCCAATTAGTGCCGCTTGGCCTAACAGCAAGAAAAACTCCCCAAATATACTGTAGTATACACTAAAATATAGTCCTATAACATACATACACAAAAACAAATCCAAATTACCTACATAAAGCCCGACATACAGAATCATAATTGCTGACATTACATAATAGTGAAGGTGTATTATTCTTTCACTAAAGCGCAGGCATCTGTAAGTACTTTAAAAAAAAATAACCTCAAACACCTAAATTGCTAAATCCCAACTCAGTGACCTTAGCAGCTGTAGTTAACACAGAAAAACTGTAAAAATGGTGAAACAACCAAAAAGCAACCAAACCATGTTCAAATGTATAGTTCTGCAGCACTTTTTAAACCTATAATATTATCATACCCACAAGTAAAGCCATAACCAATTCAATTGTATAAAAAATAAAATTACTATTAATAAAATAAAATTAACAACAAAACTGAAATAAAGAATGATAAAAATATACTGAGGTAGTTGAAAAGATTGATGCACATACCTGAGGCACACGTTGTTCGGCAATTAGCTAAACATCTGAGCTGCATTCTCATTCTGGGTCAGTGATTCAGAAGGTATTAAGGGCAGAGGATCAGACCACCAACCAGTCAAGCTGAATTATTAGAACCAGGTCAGAAATACCAGATTAAATAAATCTGTCAATACAGGTCCACTTTGAGTAAGTGCGAGTGCCTTTCCAGTTTGGAATGTATGCAGTGGTGGAACAAGTGAATTGAGGACTTTATAGACTTTATATATTCGTAATTTTATTTTAGGCACTTACAATGGTTAAAGCTTCAATTGTGGGTGTGATAATGTTACAGATATAAGGGTATTACTGTACATATATTTTGAGTTTGTATTGTTTGCTTAAATTATTACTTGATATGATGCTGGAGAACTGTAGAACTCTGTAATCACTTTGCTTCTATTATTACCACCTGCTGAGGGAGGATATCATCACAGGGAGAGAATTGTTTTAACTGTGGCATATACCATAGATGTGAAGGTGCCTTCAATGTGCTGCCATTCCTGGAGTAAATCTTATTACAGATTCACTTTCAAGACCAGATTTTTTATTGTTCTCCAAAGCAAGAGAGGATACACTTTCATCAGTGAACCTAGGTGATCCATCAATCCTGGAATCAATTCACCTGTTCCACCACTTCATACATTTCAAGCTAGAAAGGCACATTGATCATGAATATATGGTTAGGGTGAAAGGTAAAATAAATCTAAAGCCAAACCTACAATTTTAGTTTAGGATAGAGTGTGGAAAGGGTAGATCTCCTTTATTTATGTGTCACTGGGGTGATGCACCCTCTCTAATTATCCAGTAGTCCATTGCCACTGGGACATAAATGATAAGAAAAAGAAAGTCCACCAAATCAAAAGTAAGGGGAAAATTTCCAATGAAGTTAACCGTTGTGATGTCTAAGAGGGGATGCCCCCTTGCTTTGTAGACATTTCTTTCCTTTTGTGTAAAAGGAAATCTACAATTTACAGGTTAGGTTAGGTGTAAAGATAGGTTCAGGTTAAGCATGAGATAAAGAGTTATACCTACAGGATTTTGTCTTTAAGGGTCAGGTGTCAAGCGTCTAATTCAAACTATTTTTTCAACTTATATATTCTCTTGGTTGACATGGTATAGGAACATTTTGTTTTGTGCTATAGTTCTTTAACATGCAGTATGTGTGTTGGCTACACAACTGCAGATTATCAATAGCTACAACAAAACAATCCAAATGTGTTTGGATGTTTCTTGTATATCAGAATAATATTTCACCCATAATGGCATAAGGGAAGATATAATTCACATGATCTTAGCACTTGAAGAGTGCTACTACCAACTACTACCAACTAGCTAACAACAGTAGTTATAAAAATTATACGTATTTAATGAGACTGGTTAGATGTTACCGGTTAGATGTTACCGTATTTGCACATCTTTGCCAAGAACATGGATAGCCATGCCTGGCCCCCTACTACAGCAATGGTTAGGGAAACATCTGCATGTCACCAGTAGCACCATCACTTTTCTCAGTGAGTATTTATGATTCTTTTAAAATAAACTCCTTCTGGGCAGTGTACCTAAACCTGTCATCTCCCTCAGTGGGTGCACCTAAACTGATGGATCCTTACCTGAGCATCGCATTGGGCTGCAAGATTATGACAAGAATGGTCTTCGTATAACTGGTATATACTTTATTGCACAGTGAGTGCTAACCTTTTTTTCCCATATTTTTGTTTTCCCTACAGAAACCCCCCTCCCCCAGAATTATGTTTCCAGATTTTGAGATTATGTATGTGAATGTATTTATATAACACCTTTTTAATATTAATAGCTGATGAAATAACCTTTTAGCCAGAGAACAGACCCGTGGGCAGTATTAAAAAATACATATTTTAATGAACAAGCATAACAGAGGAAAAAAAAACATTTATGAAATTTCCAAAATACTGCAGGTGGTGTACAAATGTATACATAGAACTGTTATAGTTTGCTCAGTGTGTTAGTGAAATGTGTTCAGAAGTGTTTGTGGATTAGCAAATTTCAGCTATGTCCGTTATTAGGCAGTGGATAAAAATTTAATATTTATAAAATATAAGTAAATAAAGCTAAATAGAGCTAAATGATTAGTGGAAATAAAAGGTGTATAAAATTTACATTTCCGTTATTACCATGGGAAAAAAATATTGGTCTAGCAATAATGAATAAAATAGTGTATGCTGAAATTTCATAAAAATGTTTAATTGAATATTAATATTTTATTGTATGCATATTGTGTTATGTGTTTCTCTTGGTGTGATTGCAGCATTTTTCACAGTGCTCATGTAATTCTAATTAATCTAATAATGATTATATTCATTTCTGTATGATGTCATAATTTTATACCATGTGCTAAAATTGTAGTGGCTGGCGTGTTTTCTTATTATTTTCATGAGAATGCAGCCTGTCATATTTGAAACCAATACTTGAGGCAACATAGAATAAGATGCTTTATGTTCAAATTTTATTTCTACTTCAATGGGACGCAGTGGGTCTGATTTTTTGAAATCTAGGGCAAAGGAAAATAGCTGAAAGTCTAGTTTTATCATTACTAGCTGGTAATAGCCAAATAAATGTGGTTTTTGGTATACACAGATTCACTTCTATTTTATATATATCAGCTTGCTGTGCTGATAAATTTTAACATTGGCCACACACAGGCACTCAGAGCCTCTCTAAACTTTCTGAGATGTTTTTATCCGAAGCGTTTAACCGATTGTAAAATATCTGGACACCCACTGCCTAAACCAGACATGTAGACTATGCAGGGGGTAAAGAAGCAGTCACAAGATGAATGCATTGTGTCTGGACGTGTAAATTAATGGTGATTGTGTATTAATCAGTGACTGAAGTCATTTTCATCCCTTATGGAATGTAGACAGTCGTTATTGGCTATCTTTGCTTGGAAGTGATTTCAAAGATAATTATTTCTCCCCTTTGTTTATAAGCCACCAACATATTGGACATTAATGTACAAAAGTAAAAGATTGCCAATTAAAGGCCAGTGACAATAACATGTACAGTTATCTGGGGAAGAGCTCATAAGCCATGTATAGCCGTCCAATTGATGTTAAGCTGCGTACACACTTCCAATTTTTATCGTTGGTAAACGAACGGCGAACGATCCTGCACGATATCTGCGAATGCGTATGGCACCGATCCTGTACCTACAGATAACGACACGATCGTTCAAAGATATTGTACACACGATAGATGCGATCGTTTGAACGATACAGGAAGTGACGTGCACCACAGGAAGTGAGCGAACGTTCGTTCACCGCGCATGCTCAGACCATGGACGATCACTGAACGACCGTACACACGATAGATGGTCAACGATCGTCGTCCAATCCGATCCGCCGGTCCGGTCATTCATTTCCAACGACTATCCTCGTTCGTCGGCGTCGTTGGTTACTTTTTTTACGAATGATTTTTGGCCAATCGGTCGTTCGTTCGTCGTTTATTTTCAGTGATAAAAATTGGAAGTGTGTACGCAGCTTTAGATTGTCCCTGGAAAGTATCTTCCATGATTGTTTTCATGACAATTCAACAAACACTTTACACACCGTGCCGGAGAGGGGGTGGAATGGCGCTGTACTCTCCCTCATTGATATGCACAACGGTCTTTCACTATTAGTCAACCAAGGCAGATTGACGAGCAATACTCACGTATGTATCACAACTGTTCATCTCAGGTGACAATTATCTGATGAGTGTACATAGCTTTAGACTAATTTTGGTTTTCATTAAAGAAGACTTCTCATCACTTGCTGACCTTAAGGGCCATTAGGAAGTGAGAGGTAATTTCCTTCAAATTAGAAGAAATCCAACTTTTCTTGCCAAAAAAGACACAAATTAGGAGATTTAATCTCACCTCCTCTGGTGACACCTGGTAAATTAGAGACTTCCTTCCACTTTCGATGTAAGTGGCAGAGTAACCAGGGCTAGAAGGTAAAAACTTCATTAAGAGAATGGAAATTACACACGACTGCTATCAATAAACACCCCATGGTCTAAATATAAAACACACCAGTATTTAAATAGGCAAAGAAAAACTCCTATAATTTAAAAAAATTGAAAGCATAGATTGTAATATACCAATCACCTATTTTATAGAAGGGAAAAATGACAAGGGAGCAGCAAAAGGAAACTGTAAAAAAAGTGAAACAACAAGACAGGATAATGTAATTGTTATGTACAGACTTTGTTCCTTCCTGTTACCTTCTGATTGATCCCACCACATATAATCTCCGACATGGCACATACAGCCTGCAAATTAATATCCCAGATTATTCTGTGTAAAACTAATTTAATCTATATTTACACCAGTAGGGGGGAGAGTACCAAATGTGGTCTCTTCTTAAAGTGTACCTGTCACCCACAGTATGCTATTTCACAAAGTATAATAATTAATTATACAAAGCTCCTTTATATTTAAATATATGAAAGCAAAACTTACAAACTGAGTGCACATGCATAACAATACACATATACATTATGTATTGGTGCATATTCTAATTAGTTTGTTTTGTTTTATTTACTAATTGATTGTCTTCTTTACTTTAATTGATAGCTTTTTGGACCTTTTATGGAGGGTTCACAGCTATAGCTTTCAAATGCAAATTTCACACATATAATCAACTGCAGGCTATTTACTGTTTAAATAGGCCTAGTCTGCACTGGCATTGATCAAGCTTCAGGCAGGGTAGCAATGGAAACATTGCATGCTTCAACCTTGTTTTAGTTTTTTAAAAACACATAGGGTAGCACAAGGCAAAACTGCACGCTATGTAGAAACAGAAACAAAGCAAATCTGTCCCTTTACCATCATAGTAATTCTTCACCTATCTTTACTATCAAGTGTAATGAGCCAAAAACCCCACTACCTGGCTATCCTTACCACTATTTTCCTTTTCTAGTGATTATCATTTTATAGCAATACTGCCAACTTTTCCTAAACAATTTCTGTCAAAGGTTCAACTCAATTATGAGGTCTTTCTCCCTCTCTGATCGTCACCCCGGGGTAAAACAGCACTGCTACAAAACCAACAAAGGATGCAACCCATTGCTGACATTCTGGGGATAGTCTATAATTTCCATGACATCCTGAACTCCTGCTGTGTTACAAGTATCTGGAACAGATGGGGTGTCCAGTACCGAATGTATTGATAAATGGGACTCTTGTGCCTATTTTCTTTTCATTTCCATGAATGAAATATAATTTCAGTTTTATATACATAATATACGAGGGGGTGCTGAGAAGTTCCTGGCTTTGCCAAAAAAAGGAGAGAGCCAGAGTTATGAAATAACACATTTATTCAACTTATTCCCCCCTGAGACTGATGCACTTGGTACAGTGTAGTTGCAGCCATTCAAAGTCCTTTGGTTGGGCCGCAAACCAGCTCTCAGCAACATCTATGACGTCAAAAATGTCCTCAAAACGTTGCCCCTTCGGGTGTTTCTTCAAATTCATGAACAAATATTAGTCCGAAGGGGCCAGGTCAGGTGAGTAGGGGGATGGTGGACCAATTGGAGACCCAGGGTATTCAATTTGGCAGCCACAATGTTGGACATGTGTGCAGGTACATTGTCCTGCAAAAAAAAGGATCCCTTTGGTCAACTTTCCACAACGTTTCGTCTTAATTGCCTCCTTCAGCTGGTCCAGATGGTTAGCATAATACTGTCCGGTGATACTAGACCCCTGAGGTAGGTAGACCACCAACAGAATACCGTCTTTGTCCTAGAAAATGGACGCCATGACTTTTTTGGACGATTTCTGGGTTTGGAACTTCTTGGGCCACGGGGACCCACTGTGGCGCCATTCCTTTGACTGTTCCTTGGTTTTGGGATCATAGATGTGGAGCCAGGTTTTATCCTCAGTCACTAACCTAGCCGAAAAGTCCCGTGCAGCTTCAAAATTGGCCAAAACGGCTTTGGATGCTTCCACTCGCTCCTTCTTCTGATCACTGTTCAAACATTTCGGCACCCATTTCGCTGAAAGCTTGTGCATGTCTAGGATAGTGGTGATAACAAACCCAACACGCTCCTGTGAGATGTCAAGTATCTGGGCTATCTTTTTTGTGGATATTCACCGGTTTTCAATAATCAATTCATAAACAGCATCGCAGGTTGCCAGGACAGTTGAGGTTTGGGACCCCCACTGCGGGGCTCATCTTCAACAGTGAAATGCCCAGTCTGGAAACGAGATATCCAGGTTTTGACAGTGCTGTAGAAGGCCACTTCTCCCTGAGTGTTTGTGACATCTCTGTGTGAATGTCCTTTGCTGACTTTCCCTGGAGAAACAAAAACTTAATGACAGCCCGTAACGAAAACTTGCTTGTGCCTTTGTCATCACAGCTTCTCACTAAAAGAAAAAACAGTTTTAAGAACTGCAAAGACCTGATATTTTCACAGTTACATACTAAGATATTAGGATGTCATATGTCCCCCCCCAAACATGTTTCTAATTTATTTGGAAGGGGGCAAAGCCAGGAATTTCTCAGCACCCCCTCGTATATGTAACTAGCCTAAATGTGTGCCAACATCCTGAATAGCCACGTGAATAACCACCAGTTACTATGTTACTATAATAATTCCATAACTTTTTAGGAAAAGGTGGATGCATCCTAATATTTCAGTGTTAAAAGACCTTGCTCGGTACTTGCTCAACCACAACTCTATCATAATATGTATGAAAAAAAGTTCAGGATCTTTTTTTTAGTAGTCATTTGAGCTTTTCCTTCTTGTTCACCTTTCACATCTGGAGCCTGATTTCTATGGATCAGTGAAATTTCTTTCATTTCCATTATGTGTGCTAAAATATGGCCTTATGAGACTCAGCTTTCACAATCATTGAAAAGAAATTTTAAATGGTTTACAATTTTTTAAATGGGTGCCTACAGACTTGCATGAGCAATCAGACCCTCAAATATCATTCTTGTGTACAGATTGTTAATACAGGTTGACATTCAAAAATCCAGCAACCTCGGGACCTGAGGAGTGTCAAATTTTTGAAAATTCTGGATTATTTTTTTTATACTTACCTCCACACAGAGGCCTGCCATCCTCTCACAGCACCGCGGACATCTAGCACAGTTCCAGGGAGCAGGCAGCAGCGACGTCTAAATGTGTATTTAGATTAGCAAGCGAGCTAACAGCTGTTTCTGTAGAACAGCGCCATGAAAACATTAGTGGCCAAACAGCGTAATGCAGTCCCTGTATTGTAATATAGTATTGAAACCGCCATCTGAAACTCATGCCGGGAAACTGAAGGATCCAGATTATCGATGGCCGGATTTTCGATTGTCAACCTGTACTTTACATTTGGTAAACTTGCATTCTTTTGGAAAAATAAAGGATTGTCCAGTAGCAGCAAAGACTCAATCACTGAATACTGATTTTTTGCCTTCAACTGTTGTTGGAGTAATTTTTCTCCCACTTTTAGGGTACTGATATACATTTTAGTAGTTTTTAATGCATGTCTCTTACCAAGTGTATATCTAGGCCAAAAAAACATATAAAAACATAAACAGTATATGCCCGTCAAATTGAAGTTTTTATCATTTAAAGGTATACAATAAATAGTAGAGACATATAATGTATGTGTTTGTTTTTATTTTATTATGCAGCCAATTTCATTTTCATATGCAGCCAATTTGAAGTTGACATCCTTGATAGCATTAAAAGACCAACTGATATGTAGACCAGTACCCTAACAGAGGGACAAATGATCTAAGTAAAGAAAAATACATGCTAGCATCCAGATTTCCAGCATGCTTCTAACGTAGTGTTTAAGCTGACGAAACAGTGCCTTTGCTGCTCTCAAATCCCAGTGTTGCCAGCCCTGCCCAGGCTTCATTTTGCATTGCATAACTTTGTTAAATCTCCTTTTTTCTATATCACTTCATATATCGAAAAAATGTTCTGAACCAATTGAGTGTGGTGCTTTCCGTGTTCCATGTTACAGACCACTTGAATTCCACAGGAGGGATGCTTCCTTCTAACTTGAAACTTCTCATGACCCTGAGAGTATTTACCCCAACCAGAGCCAAGTACTCCACCTATATTTCCTAATAACATATGGGAGAATAGTAGGGAAGTCCACCAAAGCAGCAGAGTTGTCAGTGGAATTTAGTAGCTGGCCAGTTTAGGATGTTAGGAGTTTATTGAATTTCATGCCAGATCAACAGGTGTTTTTTTTCTGTTTTGTTTTGCAGTTTCAGTGTTTTTGAAGAGATGAAACAAACATGTATGTACAGTTAGGTCTATAAAAATTTGGACAGGGACAACTTTTTTTTTCTAATTTTGGTTCTGTACATTACCACAATTAATTTTAAATGAAACAACTCATACGCAGTTAAACTGCAGACTTTTAGCTTTAATTCAGTGGGTTGAACAAAAATATTGCATAAAATTGTGAGGCATTAAACCCTTTTTTAAACAATCGCTTCATTTCCGGGTCTCATAAGTAATTATACAAATGAAAAAGCTGAAAATAAAATGTTCATTTCTAATACTTGGTTGAAAACCCTTTGCTGGCAATGACAGTCTGTAGTCTTGAACTCATGGACATCACCAGATG